>NC_081412.1:509867043-510178918 GCF_030272615.1 Cryptomeria japonica
TCTTGAGACAAAGACCTAGCTGATTAGTCTAGATTGGTGTTTTACCATGCATCCGTATGGTAGCAACACTAAGGCGAGATGCACCATCATGCATCTTGAGAGTTTTGCATCTATCTAGTGGGGGTTAGAGGAGGAGAGGATCGGTGTGAGAATTAGCACAGTATCATGGGAGATCTTTCTACAGAGGTTCAGGCCACGATTTCTCTCACCTCAGTGGAGAAAGTCACAGGCAAATGAGTTTTATGCTTTGCACTAGTTTGGTATGTTAGTATATCAGTTTGAGCACATGTTCTATGAGATCAAACAATATGTCCATATTGGCAACGATGAGGTGATCCTAGTTCAACACTTCTGGAGGGGTCTTAATTACTACATTAGTGGAGGAGTGAGAGTGTTTGAGCCTGCTTTAGTAGAGGTAGTTGTGGTGAAATCTAGGCTCATGGAGCAGAACCTTAGTCGTGCTCATGGTGGTCAGTCTAGATTGCAGATCAAGAGTGTGCCTTTCAGTGAGTCTAGAGTTAGAGGGAATTCATCCCACACTACTACACCTTTTAGGGATTCTCAGGAACCTGCTAAGAGTGGGTAGTAGCAGAGTATTTAGTTGAGGCCAAAATAGTTTTAGGGCCAGCAAGGTGGCAACCCTCAACATAAGAAGAACATGAACTAGCAGAGGAGTAGGAAGAGTTTCCCAAGGCAGTCCTCTTAGGGTGCATCTCAAGCCCCTAGTAGGGGAAGCTTCTAGCACTTCAGTGGGCCATCTAGAGGTAGAGAACCTGGTTAGGGAGCTTTCTTCTCCTATGGTCAATTTGGCCACTTACCCACTTAGTGCCCTCAGCGTTCTCACCAAACAGGTAGTTAGAGGCTAGCAACATCATAGCCGATAGTGGGGGATGCAGATATATCCCATTGAGTATTTGTAGTAGTTGATGATGACCAGGCTGAGCATCAGGGTATAGTGATTGAGATTACAGGTGTTTTGGGTGGTATTCCTATCTCTATGATTTTTGACTCCGGTGCTTTAGATTCTTTCATTTCTTCATCCATTGTGAAGCAGTACGGGCTCATGTTTGCTAAGAAGGTAGATAGGTGGCAAGTAGAGTTGGCTACCAATGTGTGTGTGTCCATAGATGCCTTCATTCCCAGTTGTGAGTTGGACCTCAGACCCTTTGTTACTTCAGTTGACCTTCGAGTCATTCCTTTGGGGTCTTATGGAGTTGTGTTGGGGATGGATTGGATATCATCTCACAGTGCTCATATAGATTGTCATCAGAAGACAATAGAGTGTTTATATGACCATGGCAGGAAAGTGGGGGTTGTTGGAGTTCAGAGATCAATATCCTTATGATTTTTTCCATTCAACTTAAGCGGTGTTTGCATCGAGGGTGTCATATTTTTGTAGTTTCTCTTAAGGATGTGGATGAGGAAGAGAGTCAAGAAGTCACTCTTGATGGTCACCCTATTCTTCAAGAGTATGTTGATGTGTTTCCTTTGGATATTTTTGGTATGCCACCAAAATGAGACATACTAGTACAAAACCTATTTTGAGAGCTCCATATCGGATGACTACTCAGGAGTTGAGTGAGTTGAATTTGCAGATGGAGGAATTGTTGGCCAAGGGGTTCATTTGTCCTAGTGTTTCTTCTTGTGGTGCACCTATTATCTTCGTTAAGAAGAAGGATGGATCTCTTCAGTTATGCATTGATTACCAATAGCTGAATAAGGTAACCATCAGGAATTGATATCTAATGCCTCAGACAGATGATCTTTTTGATCAGGTAAAGGGAGCTAAGGTGTTCTCTAAGATTGATCTAAAATCTGGGTATCATCAGTTGCACATTCATGATGTAGATATTCATAGAATGGTTTTTTGTAATTGTTATGATCACTATGAGTTCACAATGGTGCCATTTGGGTTGACGAACATGCCTTTAGTTTTCATGAGCCGCATGAATGGGGTTTTTTGCACCTAACTTGATCATTTTGTCCTTATGTTCTTGGATGACATACTAATTTATTTTAAATCTATGGAAGAGCATGAGGGCCACTTGCGATAGGTATTGCAGTGCTTGAGGGAGAATCAACTTTATGCCAGCTTGGCGAAGTGTGATCTTCCAGTTAGAGGTAAAATATCTTGGTCATATAGTTTTGGGAGAAGGTGTATCTATGGTTCCTTCTAAGATCCAAGCCATTGTAGATTGGCTATCACTGACCAATATTTTAGAGGTTCAAAGTTTTATGGGTTTGGCCAGATATTATTGTCGCTTTGTTCAGAGTTTTTCTCAGATAGGTCACCTGATAACTTCTCTTCAGAGGAAAGGGAAGAAGTTTGTTTGGTCAGAGCAGTGTGAGTCAACTTTTTGTACCTTGAAGGAACTCCTTGTTAGTGTTCCAATTTCGGCAGTTCCTGATCCATGCAGAGGTTTTATGGTATGCACAGATTCCTCTTTAGAAGGTATAGGTGCAGTGCTTATGCAAGATGGATGTGTGGTTGCCTATGAGTCTTGAAAATTGAAGGACCATGAGTTGAACTATCCAGTTCATGACTTGGATTTGGCAGTTGTTGTGAATGCATTGGCTAGATGGTGACATTTCTTGTTGGGGTGTTAATTTGAGCTACATAGTGATCACTGTTGTTTGTAGTATATTTTCATGTAGCCGAACTTGAATGCTCAACAATGAAGATGGATGGAATTCCTTTGTGAGTATGACTTTGAAGTTTGATATATTAAGGGGAAAGAGAATGTAGTGGCAGATGCTTTGAGTCGTAGGTGACATGAGGTTGCAACATTGTCCCTTGGAGTGGACTTGAGAGAGAGAATTCTTAGAATTCTTCCTTAGGACAACTGGTATCAGGATGTTAGAGCCACGATGGAGTCCGGAAGGCCATTAGAGGGTAGACATTCTAGATATTATCTTTAGGTAGATGGTCTTCTTCGACATCTTGGACAAATCTATGTACCCCCTTTGGAGGGTCTTTGCATTTTGATTATGACTAAGGCCCATCCTGCACCTTATGCGGCACACCCTAGTGTCAATAAGATGCATGTAGATCTTAGACAGATATATCATTGGGGTGGTATGAAACGTGACATTGTTGATTTTGTGTCAAAGTGTTTAGAATGTCAGTAGGTGAAGGCAGAGCATCAACACCCTGTAGGGCTTTTACAACCTAATTTGGTACCGGATTGGAAATGGGATATTATTTCCATGGACTTCATAGTGGGGTTGCCTATTTCTTTGCATCATGATGATGCCATCATGGTCATTGTTGATAGATTAACCAAAGTTGCTCATTTTGTTCCTATTTGATCCTCTTATACAACAGCAGTGGTGGCATGAGTTTTCTTGGAAGATGTGGTGAGGTTGCATGGGATTCCAAGGCCGATCATTTCTGATAGAGATCCTATCTTTACTTCAACATTTTAGACCTCACTTCAGCATTCTTTGGGGACCTATTTCAACTTCAGTTCAGCTTATCACCCAGAGACCGATGATTAGACTGAGTGTGTGAATCAGGTCTTGGAGGACATGCTTCACATGTATGTTATGGACTAGCAGTCACCCTGGGAGGAATATCTTTGCCTTGTGGAGTTTTATTATAACACTGGATATCATAGCTCTATAGGCATGTCTCCCTTCCAAGCATTGTATGTTCATCCTTGCCATACTCCTTTGAGTTGGGATCGGTTAGAGGATAGGGTACGTTTAGGACCAGATATGCTTCGAGAGATGTAGCAATAGGTTGATCAGATTCATGGGCATTTGGTTGCTTCTCAAGATAGGTAGAAGAAGTATGTCGATGCTCATAGAGTATAGCATCTATGGAAGAGTTTGATCCGTTATGGAAAGGGTTCTAAGTTTATGCCTCATTTTGTTGGCCCTTTTGAGATCCTTGGGAGGATAGGACCTATTGCCTATCATCTTGCTTTGCCACCGAGTCTATCGCGCATCCACGATGTCTTTCATGTTTTAGTTATTCGACCTTATCATCCAGATGTGACTAATGTTCTTGATTGGAATGCTTTACAGGTTGAGGACGAGCAACTTTCCATGGAGTTCATGCACATTCTTTAGCATCAGGATTTGACCCTTAGGGGTCATACCATCGACTAGGTAAGGTTCCTATGGGACCCAAATGATGAGATCTCAGTGACATGGGAGGATGTAGTGAAGATGAGAGAGCTTTATTCTTATCTATTTTAGGATTCCAGAAGTAAGCCTAGTTTTGGGGGGGAGAATGTAGTACCCCTTATCGATCAAACTCTTTTTGGACTTATGTTTGACTTCAGTTGACTATTTAGTGGATACATTATTGTATATTGATTTAGACTTTATGCGATGTTATTTTATGCTTTAACTTGATATGCAATGTATGCTTTCATGCAATATTTCATTACTTATGCTAAATGAGATTTTTATGGATTACTGACATGGACTGACACATTTACTTCATATGTGCGATGTTTTATTTATATGTTTCATGTTTGCAAGTGTATGGGTTGCGAGGGGATGATTTTCCTTCACTCACTCTAGTGAGATAGGGAATGTCACAATTCTCCTTCATTAGTATGCATGTCATATCTATTTAAATATTTGTCTATATGCACGTGTGGTTCATTGATGTAGGTACAAGTACCGGGTAGGTATGAGGTATCGACTGCACCTGGTTTCATAGGTCTGAGTGTGCCTTATTTGTCCAATGGGAGTGGAGGAGATAGTTGTTGGACCCTATCTTGATCTGCAGTTACACTCATGTGAGTGTTGTCAGATGGTCGTCTTCTTTCCATCTGACCGGTATGCAAGTCATAGTGCATTGGTATGGTCATTGTGAGTCATCATTTGATCATTCCTTGTTTTGTGTGTTTCTGATTTCTTGAATGGTTATTAAATTGAGTGAATGATGTTATTGTATTGGTGTAATTAGTTATCTAATATGCCCTTGAGTTTATCAATTTTATTAAATAGATGAAGTTGCTAGATTTAAATGGTTAAATTTGCTTAATATATTGGGTTATAGTTGTAATTAAATTATTGGAAAAATAAGTAAGTAAATTCTTTGCTATGTAAATTTTAAAAGCTATGTTGAGTTAAAGTCTCATGAAATAGAAAATAAAAATAAATAAAGGCATTCCCTTTTTACCTTTTCATTTAGCTTTTAGATTTTAGTTTGTTGAAAAGAATTATTTCATGCAAAAAGGTAAATCTGATTGCTTTTACTTTTAAAATAGTTTATTCTTATTGGTGGAGGAAACTTTTAACCTAGCAAGTTTAGGTTGAAAATATTTCTTTCCATATATTCCTAGGAGTTCATGGGAAGAAGGGAAGCAAATTTTTTAATACAAAATTTAGAAACCCATTTGGAAGGAGGAACCTCAAGTTGGAATTTGTATGCAAGGTTGGAACTCTTCCACAAATTTACTTCCTGGATTGCTTTGTAGGTTGGATAGTTTTCTTCTTGTTTTGCAATTAAAATTTGAATGTTTGAGCTTCTTCGACATGTGTGTTTGTTTAAAATTGTGAAATCTTATTGAAGATTCTTAATGGATGTTGGATTTGAAAGAAAGAGTAGTTTTTATTGAATTTTATTGAATTCAAATCAAATGTGTGCATATCAAAAGGAAATGGGTCAATTTTCTATTGGCTGTGTGTTTCATGTTCTTGCAAAAATTTAGTTGTTGGATTATTTCCTCTATTTTGTGTATAAAGAAATAGATTTGGTTTACTGTATGATTGTAAGTTTCTATTTGCCCAAGATTTGGGGGTTATGATGGCAAAATTTGTCAATTTGCCTCATGCATGATGAAAGGATTCTTCCTCTGCATGAAGAAATGGAGAAATAAATCAAATTCCCTCTTATCTCTTTAAATTATTTTGATTTTGCTCAAGATCTTTATATATATTTGGGTCTTTTGTGTTTTCTTGGTTTACAAAATTTCCTTATTAAAAATATCATTGCAAAATTTGAAGTTCTATACACTAGGTTCTTTTACCAATGATTGTGAGTAGGGGAGGGATTAATTTTAAATTATGTTTTTTAAAAATAAGAAAAAAAAAAAAAAATATATATATATATATATATATATATATATATATATATATTAACTAAGCCCACGTGATGGACTAGTCCCACCACATGCGATGGTAGTGTCTGCTACCGTGGGTAGCAGCACTACCGATTGGTAGTGACTACTACCATGAGGTAGCAGCACTACCGGTCGGTAGTGACTGCTACCAGATGGTAGCAACACTATTGGCGGTAGTGCCTACTACAGATTCGTAGCATCACTACCAGTAGGCAGTGGCTATTGCCTTTTGACAATACCACTACCTACGGGGGGCTTAGGCCACCGCTATAATTAGTTTCCCTCTTTCACGGTTTGTTTAAAATACATCCGCTATATATTTTAATATGAATAATTTTATATGTTAGTTTAATATTTTATTCCTATTTAATTCATTTGTAAATATCTATATCTATATATATATATATATTATTTCTTAGTCAATCAAGGCTTTGGTTATGAGATAAAACTGATAAATTTAGATTTAATTTTGGAATTCAATAATGTGTTTTAATATAAATTCATATTTTATTGCTAAATATTTAATATGGATTACATTATTTTGTTGGAATATTGTATGGGAAATATATAGAATTGAATGATGTTTTAAAATGATGTATTAGATGTAGGGTGTTTTATTTAATTTTCAATCAATGAATTTGCAAGTGTTTATGATGTTGATTTTTTCAAAGATTGTCTGAGTTTGGACTTAGTGAAATTAGCTTCTCTTGCAAAGGGTTTATTTGGTTGTTATTTCTTGTCTTTGTTAGTCATCCTATTGTGGTGTATTTTTGTATCTCTTGACCAAGTTATGTATGATGACCTTGTTGTCTTAACCATGTAGTGCCTTTCCTTATGGTTAATTAAGAGTTAGTATGTCTTTGTTTGGACCACTTGTTTTAGATAGTGGTGTTATGGCTGTCTATTTCACCATAGGGTCCTCATAGAGTGACCATGTTCATTTAGTGACCTATGAGAGAGTGGCTTTCGAGTGGGGGTCACACCCGAAGTGGTTGGCAGGATAAACCCTCAAAAGTCAGATAATAAGTGATAATCTAATAATTGATTAGGGGGTGGGTAATTTTAACATTATATAAGATATTGTACCCCTTGCATGGTTGGGTACTCGCATAGACTCAAGATGTAGTGTGAAGGCCTGGAATGGAAAACCAACCACCTTGTCTTTATGAAAGGTTGGTAGGGTCCACATGTGACTTCGATGGAGCTGGAGGTTCGAGAAAGGTTACCAGGATAACCCAAGATGGGGGTTGGGACCTATGGAGGCCTACCTAGGGTAACCATCATAAGATATGCAATGACACTCTCTCTTTAGAGACACTAGTGTATTGTGATGTTGAGTCACCTAGACTATTGTGGAGTCATATTGTCCTATCTTGGAGTCATTTTGTTCTGTCATCCTTGTCTTGCTTATGCTTGCTTGAGTGTCCTCTTCTATATCCTAGAACAGTGGGGTGATTCCATTTTGGGATCACATGGTCGGGTGGTAGTGCCACTTCCCATCGGATATTCTTGTTCATACCTTCATGCGAGGATTGGCTTTGCAGGTGTTCCCCTAGTTCGTGACTCATGCTCTATCTCATGTTAGAGATTATTATTCTTTGGAGACCTATGTGGTCAATTGTATCAATGAATTCATGTAACCTTGTATTTGGTAAAGATGTTAACTTTATATGTATTATGGGGAGCCATATATTTTATGATCAATGTAATCCTAAATTTTTGATATTATTTATCAACTATCTATATGAGCTATGTAAATGCTTAATTTAAGAGAATATTATATCGTAATACTTTCAACCTTTTAATGGTGTAATTTGTTATATGTTTATGGTATATTATGCTCAATGAGTAATTAATGGATAATTAGATTAATCGTAATTTTGGAATTTAAACTTCCATTTTATTTTTTGTTGCTAACCCTTTAGGAATTCTTGTCTTAAGTCTTCCGTTGGTGTTATTATTGTGCAATGTAGTAATTAATGCACTTAATGTGATTTATACTTAAAAAAAATAAAAATTATTTCACCCTTAGTTGCCTAGATGTGTGGTTATTCCTTTGGAGTTCTTGGCCGGGCATTACATACTAACTCCCACCGTGGGTTTTCCCATTTGGGTTTTCCATGTATAAACTATTATGTCATGTGGTTTATTCTTTGTGTGGTGATTGCATATTTGGTGTTATTTTTTACATGCCTTTCAAGTTATAAACTGGTGAAATTGATATTCAGATTTCTATTATTTTTACTATCACTGATTCACCCCCCCCTCTCAGTGCCTTATAAGTTCATCAATTGGTATCAAAGATTTACTTCCTTAAGGCTGAACCGCTTGGAAGGGATTTCTAATCCTAAGGCAAATATGGGTCAAGGAATTAGCTATAGAGAGATGGCTAAAGAACTTGCTGACACCAAGGATGAGCTAGAAACCCTAAGAGGCAAGTATAATACATCAATAGCTAAAAAGAAGGAATTGACCAAACAATTGTTGGAGACCTTTGACAACACTTCCTCAGATGAAGCGAACATTGATGCACTAGTTGAAGAAGTAGAGAAGATGAATGGTGAAAAGAATAACCTAAGGAGAGAACTTGAAGAACTTACAATCTAGATGAGTGAGGAACTTGAAGCTAGAAGAAAGGTTGAAGATCAGATCCAACATAAAGAGAATGAAATCTTTAAGATCAAGCATGAGAATACAACTTTGTATGAACATTGGCATGAGGAGAAAGAAGAAAAAGAAACATTATAAACAGATCTTGAAATGGAAATGTCTCTTAGAGAGACCCTCATGAAAACAAATGAAGATCTTATAGAGTAATTTGATGTGACCAATAAGAAGCTTGATAAATTCAACAAGAGCTCCTCTATGCTAGATGAATAAATTCAATCTCAGAAAGTGAAAGGTGATACATCTGGGTTAGGATACAATACATCTGAGAAGGGAGAACCTTATGGTACCAAGATAAACATTCATGAAGGTAAAACTACTCCTAAGGCTTAGAAACCTACCGATAAGAAATCTTACACACCTATTTTCTTTAACTATCTTAAACTAGGACATACTACTAATGTTTGTAAAAGTAGATCTAATGCTAATATTGGTTATAGACCTAATACTAAAGATGTGCCTAGAAGATTTTAAGGATATTTTTATACATGCAACATGTATGGGCATAGATTAGTTGAATGCAAATATGGATCAAACAATCTAGCACCTCACTTGATCCCAAGACCTATTGGTGACTGGAGAAGGAATTTCACTGACCGAAGGATCACAAATTGACAAAGACCCTATGTTAACTGGTCTAGTCCTTATGAGATGGAAAAGAGAGTCAATGTGATTTTTTTAGTCTGCAACAATTTTGGACATGTGGCATTGAATTATAGAAGAAGAACAGGTAGAGGAAACTTAGGACTTTGGAGAATATCTAGTATGGCATGCTATCATTGCAACAAACCAAGACACATTGCCAAGTTTTGTAGAACACATAAGAATGAACTAGTGAATCATCCTACAGACCATAAAGAAAAGAAAAAGGTTGATATTAAAGAAACTAGAGCTAAAATGAATAAGATCTGGAAGAAGAAGAGTGATGAAAAACCATTAAAGGAATCAAATTCTTCACCTATTGTGGAGAATCCATCTCTGACAAACTAAGTTGCTTCTACAACTTGGGGCAAGCTTATTGTAAAATCTTGAGTTGAACCCCTGGATGATGTACTATAAGTTGAATCTACATATTCTGATGCATTTTGATGTTTTGATGTGTTTCTAGATTGAAACCAGTAAATATATTTGAGTTTTTGCTACCAGTAATATGCTTTAGAGTTTGTTAAGGCATTTTAGGGTTTTGTCAGTAAATGCATTTGTTGCAGTAGTTAGAATGCAAATAAATATAACTCTTTGAATTTCATTTGTCACTTTTCATCTTGAGAACTCTTGGCGAAGTGAGCAGAGTAGAGATAAGTTTTTGCAAGAATCTTTCAGATCATTTACCAACATCTAAGGTGATCAAAGTGAAGTTTGATTTGGTGATCAAGTATTGAAAGTTTTTGATGGTTAGAAACCCTAGCACTGAAGAAGAAGAGATATTTATTAGTAAAACTTACTCTTTGCTTCAAAGTTTTGCATATTGTCATATGGATACTCCACATCTAGTTGATGTAACCAAGAGAGAAAGACTTGAATACAAACAACATCCATACAAGTCAAAGGAAATTGATCCCATCTGTGCCCTATCCGGTGTACCGAATGGTGTTTTGCATGTAGAGGATGTAAGATCCTTTTATCACTGCAAACTTGAAGATCTAGGAGTTTCATTTATTTATGAGCAATACAAATATCTGTGCAATAAACATGGTATATTGAAAGAATAGTTCAGAAGCATAGTCGATAAAGGTTTTCATAATGTGATCAATTTTATTGATGATTTTGATGATGAGTTGGTGAGATTTGTTTTGAGTTGCATTCATGATTAGTTCATATGGCTGGATAGACCTCACAAAATCACTAAGGAAGCAATCCATGTTGTAACCATATTTTTGTCAACCCGTGAAGTACCACTGCTTAGGTCTATACCTAAGAATGTTGTTGAGAAGTTAACTGGATCTAGATGGGATAAAAGAGCCATGACCATGAATGGTGTTAATGAGCCCACTATGAAACTTCCATCTATGGTGATTGGCTATAGAATTTTTTGTTCAAGCAAAATGAATAGTATACCAACAGTAGCCATTCACACTGCATACCAGATGATTAAAGAAAATGTGGACTATGACTTGACTGAAGCTCTAAGGATACAATTAGTGAAAAATTTGGAAGCAATCAAGAAGGACAAAATGATGAGATTTAAGTTTGGACAACTTATCATGGGCTTATTCTTTTATTTCCAAAATGTTTTCCATGGTATTGATGATGTACAATGGATAACCAAGACACCTGCCCTATTGCATATGAAGAACATCATAAGGATGCTGAAAAACAAGTTTGATGATATTTCATGGGGATATTTTAAGAAATTTCAGAAGGAAATGCATGCAAGGGAATGCATACCGACAGAGGTATTCAATTGATATGAGGATTCCATCTATTTTATGGTTGACACAGATACATGATTGATGGAAGCTATTATTCCCAGGACCACATGGGTAATGCCCATGGGTTATGAAGTAGATAAAGATCTACTTGTTTCTTATGCTTATCATTTGTTAGATCAATCAATCAATACCACCGCTGAAAGGTTTGGAACCTATAAAGAAAAACTACTTAAAGTGCAATCTGAATTACAGAAACCGATGATAGCAAAGAAAGTAAGAAAATAGGTACAGACCTTTGCTGAATAGGCCGGATTGACAAAAGAACAGATAGATGTAGCAAGATCCAAATATGAAGATGAACAAGGTGGAACCTCCAGTGTACCAACTGGTACCTCCACCGGTAAGACAAGAGTAGCCAAAGCAGCTAAGAAGAAGAAAGAAGATGAACCTAAAGTGAAGCCCATTGAATCACAAAGAGGGAAACCCTCTAAAATACAATTCCAAAGGAAAGGTAAAACTATTGAACCTCCTATTATGCCTTCCCAAACCAAAAAAAGAAAGAAGGAGAAAGCTAACAAACTGGTGACTAATATTGAGGAAACAAAATTTGAAGAAGATAAGAGAGAACTAAGGTCAACTGCAAAGAAGCAGAAGACTACTTGAAAAGGTAAAGAAGATATAAAATATTGACACTTGAAGATTGTTTCACAAGAATGATTAGAATTATAAAGGAGTATGGTACTTACAAAGGTTTAAACTGTAAGGAAGCTAAGTAGCGGAAACAACTTCCTACACTAACCTTGAGAGGAGGGTAATGCAAAACTTTTTCAGATCATTACAACAGTTATAGAAAATAGAAATAGATATAATAACATTCATACCACAACACAATGATTTACGTGGGGAAAACCCTTTCGGGAGAAAAACCCCACCCTCCAAAAGCAGCTCAATATTTTATTCAGCAATCAAAAATAGATTACAACATACTTGCAGAGCAAGCTCTTCGCAGGAGTAGCACTAATCAGAGATTCAGAGGCAACTCAATAGCCATAGGACTCTTACACACAACCTCTATCTCTCACACCTCATAAATATGAGATACAATACAAGAAACCGTCAAACGGTATTACAAAACCATGGGCTAAAACCACCCAATAAGGTGTAGCCGACCTTATCTCCCTTCTAGATGCCCTATGACATGTTAAAGCACACATCAACACATTTCGCTCTCTTTTACAGCTCATTTATGTATACAAATTATTTTTCCTATTTCAAGAGTACAAACTTCCGGAGGCCATAACTTGAGAACCGGGTGTCTGATTGACGAACCGTTTGAAGCACCGAAAAGCTCGCAAAGTGCTCTATCACCTCATAACGGCCACTTTTCAGGGCGTTTCGGAGCCTCTAAAGTCCCCAAAATTAAGTTTAAACATTTTATTGCACCCCTCCAAGACGAAAACTTTAATATCTTCAAAACTAGCTGTGACCTTGCGATGCAACTTTACCAGAATGCTTATCTAGCCAACCAGAAGCTTCAGGGAGAGTTTTGCACCATTTCTTGCTCAAATGAAAACTTACTATAAATAGTAACCTCGCATAAATGCAAGGTTGAGACACCATTTTTCCCAACAAATCTCCCACTTGTCGAACACCTTGCAAGAGCGGAAGGGAATGTCAACACAATGAATCAATTGCTAGGTGCCATAAGGCCCATAGACTCTGAACACCATCTGAACTTCTCTGTGCTCACAACCTTAGTTAAAGCATCTGCAACATTCATCAAAGTTTCCACCTTAACCAGCTTCACCCTACCATCTTCAACCATATCTCTAACAAAATGATACTGAACATCAATATGTTTGGTCTGGGCATGAAATGTCGGGTTCTTAGCTAGGCTAATTGCACTCTGACTGTCACAGTAAACTGTCACTATACCTTGTTTTATTCCAATATCCGAACACAGTCTCTTAAGCCAAATGGCCTCTTTACAAGCATGAGTAGCTACCATATACTCTGCTTCAGTAGTGGATAGAGCAACCACAGCCTGTCGCTTACTCATCCAGCTAATTGCACCACCAAACAAAGTAAACACATAAGCACTGGTGGATCTTCTGCTATCAATATCACCTGCCCAATCTAAATCCACATAACCATGGATATCAAAGGAAGTCATGTCTCCAACTGAATTACCATGATAACACAAAGAATACTCTGAAGTACCCTTCAAATATCTGAAGACCCTTTTGACTGCATCCTAATGAACTCTACCAGGATTAGACATATATCTAGAAAGTAATCCCACTGCTTGGGCAATATCTAGTCTAGTACAGACCATAGCATACATCAAGCTTCCAACCGCACTCTGGTGAGGCACTCTGCTCATGTCTTCCATCTCCAATGGGGATGTAGGACAATCTGAAACAGATAGTTTCGTTCCAATTGTAAAAGGAACACTCAATGGTCTACAATTCTGCATGTTGAACCTCTGTAACACTGAATTCACATACTTACTCTAGCCTACCCATAGCTTTCTGTTCACCCTATCTCTTCTAATTTCCATCCCAAGAATGTGCTTTGCTGCACCAAGATCTTTCATTTCAAATTTAGCAGCGAGCTGAGACTTCAGTTCTGAAATCATACCTTTCCCTTTGCCAATGAATAACATATCATCAACATACAATGCAATGAATAAGAAATGATCACCATCAGATTTATAATAAACACAGTGATCTGATTTAGAACGTTCAAATCCCAAACTCAACACATATGTATCAAATTTCTGGTACCACATCCTAGGACTTTGTTTGAAGCCATACAAAGATTTCTTCAATTTACAGACCAAATTACTTTTGCCTTTCACCACATAGTGCTCCGGCTGTGTCATATAAATATCTTCCTCCAAATCACCATGAAGGAAAGCAGTTTTCACATCCATTTGCTCAACCTCTAAATCATAAGCAGTAGCAATAGAAAGCAAAAATCTAATGGACGTCATTTTTGCAACAGGAGAAAATATCTCACCGTAATCAACACCCTCAACCTGAGAGTAGCCTTTTGCAACCAACCTTGCTTTATACTTCTCAATGCTTCCATCTGAACCAATCTTTTTCTTGAACACCCATTTACAACCAATAGGTTTTCATCCTTCAGGCAATGGTACAAGATCCCATGTATCATTCTTTTTCAAAGCTGCCATTTCTTCCTCCATAGCAATCTTCGAGGATTCTGCATCATTCATACCTAATGCCTCTTCTACAGATTTCGGTTCATCCACACTAGTATTCAGAGCAAAAATACATCTCCAATCATTAGGTGAATACCTTTCAAGTGGTTGTCTATGTCTTGTAGACCTTTGAACAAGCTGAGTTGGAGGTTCTTCCTCCTCTTCTGAAGATTCAGAGCTAGACGAGCTCTCCTCAAATTCTTGCCTATCTAGGGGTCTCGATTCAACTCTTTTAGGTGTAGAAGGAAGTTGAATCACATCTTCCTTTTTAGTCTGTTCTGGCTGCAATGTAACAGAAGGAGACTTAATTTCTCTAAAAATAACACTTCTACTGTGAATTACCTTTTGTGAAATAGGGTCCCAAAGCTTGTATCCTTTCACACCATAACTATACCCGATGAAGATACATTTCACAGCCTTGTTCTCCAACTTTGTTCGCTTCTCCTTTGGCACATGTGCATATGCCTCACAACCAAAAACTCTAAGATGTCTCAATGAAGGCTTGTGACCTAACCATGCTTCCATAGGCATTTTATCAACAAGAGCTGATGTAGGAGACCTGTTAATCAGGTAGCAAGCAGTGGCAACAGCTTCAGCCCAAAACTTTTGTTCGAGACCAGCACCACTCAACATACTCCTAGCCTTCTCCATCAGTGTCCTGTTCATTCTTTCTGCAACTCCATTCTGCTGTGGAGAATACAGAGTTGTCTTATGCCTGTTAATTCCACAGTCTTTACAGAATCTATCAAAATCATTAGAGCAAAACTCACCACCATTATCAGTTCTCAAACATTTTATTTTCTTTCCAGTCTGCAACTCAACCATTGCTTTAAATTCTTTAAAACGACTAAAAACTTCAGATTTACTCTTTAGAAAATATACCCATGTCCTTCTACTAAAATCATCAATAAATGAAACATAATATGTGGATTTTCCAATCGAAGAGACATCTACTGGACCAAACACATCAGAATGAATAAGATCCAAAACACCACAAGTTTTATGAGAACTCGAGTAAAACTGAACGCGGTTTTGTTTTCCATAAATGAAATGCTCACAGAAATCAAAGTCAAGATTACAATCATTCAAACCTTCAACAAGATTTTTATTTTTCAAGGTCCTTAGACCCTTTTCTCCAATGTGGCCAAGTCTCTGGTGCCATAACATAGTCTTCTTTGCAGGTAACTTTGCTTCAGACAAAAGAGCACCTTTAGGTACCCAAAAACCATTTCCATCTGCTGAAGGTGAAACCTTCAAATCTTCCAGTGAAGTATCCGCAGATTTGCTTTTTACAGAAGTGCTATTACATTCAACAGTGTACGCTTCAAGCTTATACAAAGTGCCAAACCTGACACCTCTAGCAACTACCATAGCACCCTTAATCATCTTACATCCTGCTTCAGAAAAGACTACCTGCACACCCGCATCTATCAGTTTGCTCATAGATAACAGGTTTCATTTTAATCCAGGGATATGCAGCACACCATTAATCCTTTTTATTCTACCATCAGAAAACCTGATTCTAACTTTACCTCGACCAACAATGTCTAGATGTGAATCATCACCCAAGTACACCTTACCTCCATTAAAAGCTTCATATTCAGAAAACCAATCTCTATTGGAAGTCATATGAAAAGATGCACCTGAGTCAATTAGCCAGGCATCATTACCTGCATGAGTCGCCAAAGCCGCAATAAATGCATCGCCATCTTCCTTGTCGGACTCAGAATCAGAATCAAACTTTTTCTTTTTCTTCTTCTTATTTTCTTCTTTGCAGTCCTTACGGATGTGACCCAGTTTACCGCAGTTCCAGCAAATGACTTTGGACTTTCCAGGAGATTTCGATCTCCCTTTGGATTTGGACTTGTCGCGCTTCTCATTCTTCTTGCCTTTCTCCCTAGGTCTTCCACGAATGGTTAAGGCTTCCTTTGAACTGATGGATACCTTCCTTCGCATCTCTTCACCGAGTAGGGCACCCACCATGTCTTTAGATTTCAAAACAACAGAAGTACTACCGATAGCCATAACAAGAGAATCCCACAAATCAGGCAAAGAGCAAAGCAAGATCTGACATTTCTCCTCCTCGTCCATCTTAACACCGATGGATACTAATTGAGCCACCAACATATTGAATGCTTCCAGGTGGTCTGCAATTCGTCTGCCCTCTTCCATCTTCAAGGAATACAATTTCTTTCTTAAGAAAATTTGATTTAATAAAGATTTCACTTGATAAATCTCACCAAGCTTAGTCCATAGCTTCTTTGCAGAGTTTTCTTCATGGACATTGATTAGAACAGAGTCTGCTAGGCACAGTCTGATTAGACCCTTGGCTTTTCAGTCCATAACATCATATTGAGCTGCCGCAGTAGGATCTGAGGGCCTTTGGACATTCGCATCAACAGCATCCCAAAGATCTCGATCTATTAGCAGATCTTCCATCTTCAGCTTCCACATCTCAAAATTACTTTCGTTAAATTTCTCCACCTCTATTCTCCCTGACGAACTCGCCATCTGAATATTCCTGCAACAAGATCAAAAAGTGACTTCTGCACAAGCTCCCACTCAAATCTGGATTAGTTCAAAAAACCCAACTGCCCACAATTGAAACCAAAGGTGAAGGCTCTGATACCACTTGTAAGGAAGTTAAGTAGCGGAAACAACTTCCTACACTAACCTTGGGAGGAGGGTAATGCAAAACTTTTTCAGATCATTACAACAGTTATAGAAAATAGAAATAGATATAATAACATTCATACCACAACACAATGATTTACGTGGGGAAAACCCTTTCGGGAGAAAAACCCCACCCTCCAAAAGCAGCTCAATATTTTATTCAGCAATCAAAAACAGATTACAACATACTTGCAGAGCAAGCTCTTCACAGGAGTAGCACTAATCAGAGATTCAGAGGCAACTCAATAGCCATAGGACTCTTACACACAACCTCTATCTCTCACACCTCATAAATAGGAGATACAATACAAGAAACCGTCAAACGGTATTACAAAACCATGGGCTAAAACCACCCAATAAGGTGTAGCCGACCTTATCTCCCTTCTAGATGCCCTATGACATGTTAAAGCACACATCAACACATTTCGCTCTCTTTTACAGCTCATTTATGTATACAAATTATTTTTCCTATTTCAAGAGTACAAACTTCCGGAGGCCATAACTTGAGAACCGGGTGTCTGATTGACGAACCGTTTGAAGCACCGGAAAGCTCGCGAAGTGCTCTATCACCTCATAATGGCCACTTTTCAGGGAGTTTCGGAGCCTCTAAAGTCCCCAAAATTAAGTTTAAACATTTTATTGCACCCCTCCAAGACGAAAACTTTAATATCTTCAAAACTAGCTGTGACCTTGCGATGCAACTTTACCGGAATGCTTATCTAGCCAACCAGAAGCTTCAGGGAGAGTTTCGCACCATTTCGTGCTCAAATGAAAACTTACTATAAATAGTAACCTCGCATAAATGCAAGGTTGAGACACCATTTTTCCCAACATAAACATACTATTTACTCATCTATCTAAAAGTCAATGAAGGGAGATTGAAGATGCAATCATCTTCACTATGAACAAGTTTAGTAGAACCCTCATTGAATTACAAGGGGAAATTTCACATTCCTTATATAATACGATTGATGCTAGGTGGAAAGGGGCAATTAGCCTTGATAAATAATTTATTGATTATACACTTAAGCATCTACAAATGGAAGCAACTAAAGAGGAAATCAAACAAATAAAGATGAATACAAAAGAATTGTTCAGATCAAAGAAGAGATTAACAAAAATGCTTGTTGGTGAGACCGAATCAGTTCAAAAGGAGACTGAGATTTTGGTGAAAAGGGCTTTAGGTCTCATTCCCAATGAAGAAGAGGAGAAAGGTGAAGTAATTGAGGATATTACTTCTGATATACTGAAGTTAGAGGAACTTTCGGAAGGTGTAAATATCATAGGCTTTGAACCAGACATCAAGTATCTGCAAAATGATCTGATTGATATAGAATTGATAGAGATAATAGATGATGATATCAATGATGCTGATAATGTTGCTAACACTATTGATAATGTAGAAATTTTTGAAGTTGATGTAGAGATGATGGATACTTAGCAGGAATAGGTTGAGAACAAAGGTGAAGAGAAAGAAGTAGACAAAAGCTCAACTGAGCAACCGGTGTATATATAGTCTACTATTACTCAGATTGAATTGGAAATTGTTAATGCAAATGTAAATATTAGTGTTGCTACTAATGACAATCAAAATGATAAGGGTGAAGAACAAAAGGTAGACAAAGTACCAGTAAAGGAACAAGTTGTTGAAAATCTACAACCAATCAAAGAGACCACTAAGGGACAAGAGTTTGAAAAATAAAAGGAGGAAGAGAAGAAAATAGAGGAAGAAAAACCAAAGAAAAAGGAGAAGACAGATAATAAGGATCAAGAGAAGAAGAAGAAGAAAACAATGGTTGATGATGATGATGATGACTCAATAAGCATAAAAGGTCCAATAGACATGGATAATTTGAGTGCATCTAAGTTAATGGAGATTGCAACTGCAATGCAATCCTGAGCACAAAAGAAAAGATTAAGGGAACAACAAAAGGAAGTAGAGACTATGCGGATTGTTGTTGACATTTTGTCAAGCCTCCTACTAGAGACTGACATAGAACATTTGGCTACCCGTATTGCCAAACTTGGACAACTAGTTGTTAGTTGTGAGGCCCTACCCCGACTTAGTTTGACATTTTCAGTTATTTGCATATTGAGACTATTATGGATGCTTTATTTTATGCTTTATGGATTTAGAACCTATATGATTTCCATGATTTGGATCACATTGACATATGTTGATGCTTTATTTTATGCATGATGATTATGAAACTATATATGCAGCTAGAATAGAATTATTCTGAAATGGTGAATGTCATTATTGGAATTGCAGGACTTCATTTTGATGATAGAAAAATGATGCTTATTTTATGAATGGTTCAATTTTGAGAATTGTGTTAATTGCTTATGTGAAATCGGATTTAATTGAATGAGATATTGAATTATTGTTGCCAATGTATGAGTGTTTGATGTGCAATGAAATCCATGTATTTAATTATGTATAATTGTGATTATTTGGAATTACTAATGTGTTAATTGAGATGCGCAGGAAAATTATCCATGTGACCATGGAATTTATATGGAGAACCAAACCTAGACCAATGTACGTTTGTTAAGCCAAGGGTTGTCTATTTGGAGAGACAACACCCCATTTGTAATGTATTTTATTTGTGAAGTGTATGATGCATGAGTGTTAACATTAATTTTTATGTATATGTGTAATCCTACAAGAGACAAATTCCATGTGTGATTTTTATATTGTATTTTTATTGTGTCAATTGACACATGTGCTGATTAGTGTCATTGATTTTGACTTGTCTCTTGGAGGGAGTTTTGTTTCTACCAAAGCCATTCAAAAACATGAGTGTGGTCCCAAATTTGCCTTGGGTAGGGAGTCTTGGGAGTGGTCAACTCAGGTTTGACCCGTAGGTAAACTTCAGTTGGGTTTCTAAGGGGTTAAAAGGACTCCTAGGGTCAGTTTTAGGGCTTTTCCAAAGGTCCAAAGGGTATACCTATGGGTTAGGGGTATTTTGAAACCTGTGACTACTCCCATGTGACTGTTTAGTCACCTCAAAAAGTGGTTTTCCCAAGGTGAGCGAAAATTCAACTTAGAAAGTTCCTCCTATGATAGACAACCTTCCCTTTTGATGTCAAACTCTCTTCCCCATCTTCTCTCACCGTTTCCCTTTCCAGTTTTAGTAATGTGTAAGAGTTTGGGAAGAGCAACCAATGGGAACTCTCACCTCACCCAAGGGGTTGGAAAGTGTGTGAGAGGCCTTCTTAGGCATGGATTAGGGACTTAGTGAGTAATCACCCACTCTCCATTGTTGGAGATTATGCACTTGCTTTGAAAATTAGTTGTAGGATAGAATTTTTGGGAAAGATTGGTGGAAAAAGTTAGTGTGGATTTGGGTAGCTCATCCCCAACTATATTTAACATACCTATTGGTAGATTAAGGTTGGTTATAATTCTCTTTTGTTTATGTTGTTTAAGTTGTTTTTTTTTTTGAAAGAAAGAAATGCTTGTTGAAGAGTTGTGTATATGTAAATTGTTGTAGGAGGAAAATGGAAGTTTTCATTCTATGTTTCTTTTTGTTTTGTGTTCTTGTTCTGGGAGTGTCCAAGACCTCCTACTCTTGGGAGAGTAGGATGGTCTTGGGGTGGAAGGAGTATGACAGCCTTGTGTGAGAGGCTTTCCCTATGGAGAGTGATCTCAAGGGTGTCCTTTGTGACCCTTGCTGCATAGCCTTGTGTATGCATTTGGGGGTCATAAGGGGAGGAAATATGGCCTTTGAGCCTTTGGGGGGCATAAGGTAGGGAGGTGTATTTTTGTTGCATTTGTATTGCCATGAGGTGGCTTGAGTTGTATTTTGGCTTGCAATCTCCCCAATGGTACTTGGTCCACTTCCACCCGTGGAATGAACATCACAAAGTGTGGTGAAAGTGTAGCTTGGGATGGGAAGGTGTTGTTGAGTGTATGCCCTATATGTTGTGTTGTTTGCTTGTTTGTAACCCATCTAGTGCTTGGTTCTCCAAGCTCAGGGATGGCTTCTAGTAAGCCTAGGCTGGGAGGTGAGCTCTCCATGGTCAAGTTGTGTTTTTATTGCAGGTTGCATGGGATGGGAAAGAAAGATTAAAGAGCTTGGTTGTTGTTATATGTTGCAAAAAAGTTTAAAAGACAAATGTATTTATTATGGAAGTTGTAAAGAAAAATGTGAGCTATGTTGTATTTAATTACAAAAAAAAAAAAAAGTGTATTAGTGTTATTCAAAATTCCTTTTGAAGGGAAATATTGGTTGGGTTTTAAAACCCATTTGTATTTTTATTTACCTTGTACTTAAATTTGCTTAAGAAATATATTTTCCTACTTGGGTTAGTTTTGCAAAAGATGAAGAAATGTATTATTTTGCATTTAAATCTCCATGTTTTACAAAAAAAAAGTAGATGCATTTTTTTGTGTGCTCTAAAAATAAATTCAGTTTATTACTACATGAATATTCTATTATTAATGCTGCTGCAAATAAATAAAAACAGTCATTTATTTTCCCATTTAATGCAAAAAATGAAACTTATTAAAGTAGTCTATTTCTTTTCAAATAAATTAGCATTTAGTCTTAGTTTATTTTGCTTGCAAAATATATATTTTCCTCATTAGTAATTCTGCAAATCACATTAGGAAACCCTTGCATGCATTTTAGAGATACACAAAATAATAATAAACTCAAAAAGAAAGCCTGTATGGGTTATAGATAAAAAAAAAAGGGGTAGCAATATATATATATATATATATATATATATATATATTAAATTTATTCTTGTGAAATCTGTATATTTCGAAATAAAACTATTTGTGAAATCTGTATGTTCAAAATAAAAATAAATATATATTTTTCCTACCTTTATATATATATATATATATATATATATATATATATATATATATATATATATATATATCTATATATATATATATATATATATATATATAACATTAAAAAAAAATACATATTAAAAAATTTCGCAAAAAAAAAAGAGGGTTTTAAAAAAAGTGAACCACTGCGGCCGGTGCGGCTCGGGCCGCCACTGTGGGCAAGCACAGTGGTGGCGTGGGAAGCGCCCGGCCGCCACTGTGTTACCCACAGTGGGCGGTGCTCGGCCGTCACTGTGGGAACACAGTGGTGCCCGGGTTGTCTCCGCCCGGTGCCTCCCCCCACTCAAAACCTCTGCTCCGCCCCCTCCTTACTCCCTCCGCCATGCCTAGACAAAAAAAAAAAAGGTAATGTCTACCTTGGGTTCAGCCCTGCGCGCCGCTCCTCCTTTGGCCACCGACCTGCATTCACACACACACACACTCACAAGCCCTAACCCATTTTTCGAGTTAGGGCAAAATGCAATTAGTTTCTTTTTAAAAAAAAAAAAAGGGTGTATGTTATATCACATTAGCCCTAACCCTAGTTCGGGTTAGGGCAAACATACTTAGAATTTGAAATGGGTATGTGTGTGGGAATGTTAAAAAGGGGTAAATAAATCTAATAAAATAAAAACTCCCATCTTCTTTTTGAATATACTCATAAGCATATAGGTAATTTTATATATATATATATAAGTGGTTAAATTCCTTTAATTATTTGGAATCAAATAGTTATTTGGAAAGCTAAGTAATGTTTTTTTTAAAAATTATTAATAAATGTAGAAGCCTTTTAATAAAGTATAAAAAAAAGGGGATTTTAAACTCTTGGGAGGGAAAACTTTAGGGGATTAAATTGACCATGTTGGCCCCCTCTATTCTGAAAATTAATGGGTTTTCTTTTATTAATGAATAATTGACTTAATAAATTTATTTAATCAAAGAGTTAGGGTGAGTTAATTTTAGACCCTAAGTAGTTAAGGAACTATAGGAAATTATTATCAATTAATTTTATAAATTATATATTTAGTTTGAGATTACTTGCTAGAGAGTTTAATTATTCATAAATGGAGATTAGAGATAACTTTTTGGGAAAATATTTAGCTCGCTTATAACTTGTATTAATTATTGCTTAATCTATTTAATTGTTTGATACACTCAAAACTTAGTTAAGACCAAACTAGTTTGCATTAATTTAATTAAGCCAGCTGTACTAGGTTAAGTATTTAAAAAAAAAAATTATTCCATTTGTGCCCAAAAGTATGGGCATGACATTAGTGCTGGTGAACAACTTAAATCCCTTGAAGAAGCTACATACATTTCTGTTGTAAAGGAGTATAAGAAGAAAATGGGAGAACAATTAATGGTTTAGATAGATAACTAATGGTGAATAAAGACTAGATTGGAAACTGACTGTAAGATTTTGGTGAATATTTCCTAATTTTCACTATTTTGTGCAGAATTGAGAAAGAGAACAGTTGATATTGAGAAGGAAATAAAAAATTTGAGTGAAACTTTCATACCAGTACAAGACTCAATGATTAATTTTGGTAAAAAGGCTCTTGATCTGCAACACTAGTTAGAACTTTGTGAACATGAACAGGTGAAGCGGACTAGATCACTGAAAGAACTCCAGATTCAAATACTTATGAAAGTAGATATTTTTTAGAGCACATTCAAGGAGTCAAAGGCAATTTTGGCTACTCCTAAGATGAGTACAATTGATGCTATGGAGGAGTTTGTAGCTCAAATCTTTACACATGTTGAGATTACTAAGAGACCATTGGAAACATGGGACACTAATCTTAATAAGTTGAAGTTTAATTATAGTGATATTTTCTTGAGAATTGCATTGTAAAGACTTTAACACTTTTATTTATATATATACATGTAGTTTTTGTTAACGAATTTTGATGTAATGTATGTATTTTACTTCTTTATTTAGCATTGTTATCAAGGGGGAGTAGAACTAGTTAAGAGTCAAAAAAAATTATGTACTGCTAAGGGGGAGTGTATGTCATGCAGTCAATTTTTGTTGCACACTTGGTTGACAAAATTTTCTTAAGTGTTGCCATCAATGCCAAAGGGGGAGATTGTTGGTATTTGATCATTTGTACCATACCAGTAATGTGTGTTTGCTTGATGCAACCAGTATATGTTTGTTGTGCATAGTGATTAGATTTATGTATGATGACTATTTTTTATGTTGTCATTGATGGAAACTATGTTTCTTTAAGTCATCAAAGTCCTATAGTTCAACCGGCTAGACTTAACCAATAAAGCATAAATGATTTTTGTCAGAACTAGAAATTAGGACTTGAACTGGTAAATGACAGACATTGTTACATTCTGACAACCAGTACATGAAAATCATGAAGATTGAGATGGTGTGGTTTAGGAGAAGAATTGCAGACTATCAGATGAAGATATGTTTGTGACCGTATGTGTTGAATCGATCAAGTGAATGAGATTTGTTTGACATAACAGATTAGTTGATGGAGACTTAACCTGTAGTGATGAAAATCACTCAGATCGATAAAACAACACAAAATTGGATTTGTTATATCAGAGGCTAACATAACTAAAATGTGTAATGCAAAATTGTCTAGATGCATTGAACCTAGGAAATTGTAATAATGTTCTAAGTTGACCTTATGATAGTTTTAATAATGTGATGAGGTATGAAAAGATATTTATACATGAGCTTGATAGTGTGATAATTATGAGCGAATTATGTATTTCTGATCGTGCGAAGATCAGAGAAGTTGAGAGATCGAGTCTTTGTAATGTTATAATATTTTGAAGCAGATCTTATCAATCACAGAAGGTGTTATACTGAGATCATTTGTACTTGTTGACTTCCTAATAGTTTCTGCAAGAAAATCCTTTTATAAGGTCTCTCCTAATAGCCATGCAGTCAGATTCTAACAATTCTGATCATTAAATCCTCTTATCAAGTGACACATTAACTTGTGTTTGGAAATCCCATTAGACTAGGTAGCTCCTAGTAGGGTTGTTCCTCATAGGCCTTATTGTGTATCTCTTAACCAAGCTTAGACACTTTTAACAGGGTGTACCCCTAATTGGGTGTTGTAGACCTTAACCGGTTAGATCTCTATACTATAGATAGTGGATCTTGTGGGCACTAACTCCCACCATGGTTTTCCCCATTTGGGTTTTCCACGTATAAACTCTTGTGCCATCTGGTTTATGATTTGTGTGGTGATTTCATATTTGGTGTTAATTCTTACATGCCTATCTAGTTTTAAATTGGTGAAATTGATATTCAAATTTCTATTGTTTTTACTATGACTGATTAACCCCCCATCTTAGTGCCCTATAAGTTCATCAGCACAAGGAACTCAAAATTTGTCATTACAAGATAAACAAATCCTCATACCAACTATATATATTTCTAGATCAATAACATATCAATAACAACTAGGATCTACCATCTCTAACACATCATAATACCTATCTTCTATCCTTTTTCATCACATCATACATACCTATCTTCCATTGTTCTACAACACATCCAGACCAATTTGGTTTAGTGGGTTTGATATCAATGACAACTTAAGATATGTATTTCTAACAATATCCCTCTTTTTCATTGATAGAAAAATATTTATATAGAAAACTATAACTCCCCCTTACATAATGCTTCCTTATTTCTCCAAAATTTAAAACTTAATACGTATCTCTAATTCTAAATATTTCTCCCCATTAGATATCAAGCATAAAGGGTAACAACAAAATAGGTTACCAAAATAAAATCTACATTACAAAAGAAAGAATTCTTCACTTACACTTCTAAACTATTCTCGTATATTTATCCTTCAATTTTGGAAAGCAATTTTTCCAGGACTTCATCGCCAAATGAAGATTCAATCTCTAAGTATCATTCTTCATTATTTCATCAACTGCTTTAGATAAATAATTAGGAACAAAAGAGTTCCACACACACTTCTCAGCTTCAATAAGGAGACCAGAATGTTGTTCTAACCTAGCCTCAACAATCTCTTTCACATTTAACAACACATTCACCACATCTTCCTTCTACATCTAATAAAATTTAAGATCTAACAATAGAGAATTGATTTCCTTCCTTTGTTCACCATCTGCATTGTTGAAAATGTCAAATGATTTTTCCATAGAATTCAACTTGGATTCAATAGAATCAATCTTATCTTTGAAATTTTTAATAGTTATCGGCCACAAGAGATAGTATTTATACACTCTTCCTGCTTCATCAACATGATCTCTCATTATTTTAATATCTTATGATATCTTCTTTGAGCATATGCACACTCCTTTTCTATATAATTGATATCTCCATCATTTGCAATAGGTGCTTCCTCAAGAGGCTTCTTCAATCAATCCTTAAGCATTCATAAAGAACATCAAATAAGATGTCTACAAGATTACCAAGAGAAGTACTGTTCCGAACTAAGTGGTCAACCAAAAGTTCTTCAATCTGATCCTCATCAAAGGAGAGTTGTTCAAGCCATAACTCTTTAATCTTCTATATTCCATGAGCTTCCTTAAGGATACTCATAATGTTCTCAACATTGTGGGGGTCATCTTCCTATTTACTGCCAATTTTCCCTTAGTCATTGTAGGTAGTTCTAGATCATCTAGGGAAATGATCTCTTTTCCTTTTTCAACTTTCATCTTCTTCATTGGTTCTAGAGAGGATATATCAATTATTATTTTCAAACTCCTACTTTAAGAGGAGAGACCCTCCCTAGGGGCACTAATATTGCTAGCAACCAAACTAGAGAACAACTTATTTTGAATTCTTATAAAGTGATTCTCTCATACCCAATCTGTTGGATATTGTTGCTACTAGGATATATTATTTTCATTGATGTCAAAATATTCCTATGTTTTGATGTTGCAGAGAATTGCTTTGGTGATTCAATTATTGTAATGAGTTGATGTAGTTGGTTTATCTATTTGGGATGACGAATCAACTAGAGATACTTCATTCTTTATTGATTCCATGATGCTATGTGATATCTGATAGAGTTAAAGATTCTGGTATGGAGATTGGTTTTCAATGTTCAACATTTAGTGTTGCAGTGTTCTGGTGTTTGATTAGTTGTGCTCCGGTATGATCTTGTGGATTTGGGAGAGTGTTTGGGATGTTCATGTGTATCTTCATTTCAGATGGTTCATGATTTGATTGTTAGGTCCCGGAGACAACTGAGAGGGGGGGATGAATAAGTTGTCTAATAAACTTAAACCAAAAATAACTTAACCAGCTTAATGCTTAATACTAGTGAACCAGTCTTTTATGTCAGTGGATAATTTTATAATTTAATTGCAATACCGGTAAAGATCAATGCATGAAACAAAAGGACAAAGTCATCCACAACACATAACACCAATATTTGTACTTGGAAACCCTGTAAGGGGAAAAACCACAGTGGGAAACCTTACCCACAATCAGATGATACTAATACAGATAGTAAGTGTATACAGATGGGGTCTGCACATGCAGAAAGGCCAAGTGCCTAAAGCTCACTACTCAAACACAAAATAGGAGTCACACTGACTTCAATTGGATTGTTAAATCCAATAAGGATGTACTTCTCAAATTAGCATCTTTCTATGCTAGATTCAGTGCCGCTAGAGTTCTAATTGTCTTCACAAAAACCTTCCTTCAACCTTCAAATGATGTCTGTGTGTATAGCTCTACTTATTCTCGCATATACCTTCACACAATCCTTTTTTGCATTCCACATCTGATCTTACAAATAAGATCTTACATTTATATCATTACCTAGGACCAATTTTAGTAGGTTGGCTCTAAAAGTTATTACAATAAAATCAATTTACAAATAAAACAATATCTGATGCAATACCGATTCAACATGTCGGCTTGATGCATTTACAACAATAATAAAACATCTCCATAGTGTGCCATGCTGATCTGGGAAAGATAATCCTGCCGGTGTATAACTTGGACCTATTTGTCAGTAACAACAATATGCAAATATAAATATGCCAATAAAAAAATCTTCAAGACAAAGTGTCCAAACGATGTCTTCGACATAACCAGGTGTTTTCCATGCCATTCCGAGTGCCAGTGATCATTATATCCTATCGGTGTACCAGATACCAGTGACTTTACATAAGTCATTTGTTTGTCGGTGAATGTTGTTGATTCTCCAAAGTGCCAAAGTTGATAAGTGTTAGTAGGTGTTTACATCAATGACAAAACCGTACCAAAATACCAACAATCTCCCCCTTTGGCATTGATGGCAACACAAGATGGAAAAACCATCAAAGTGCCAAAACATAAATGCCAAATACCAAAACCAACAATTTCCAAAACATAAGTAATCTCTCCCAAAGTAACAATCTCTCCCCCTGAGAGTGACCTTTGTCTTCCTTGTGTTTTTCCATATACCAATCTCTCCCCCTTTGACATAAAATGCCAAAGTAATAATAAAGAAACATTTTTAGATACAAAATACCAACCAATTCAGTATACCAACTACTCCCCCTGAGAAGTAGCTTCCCCATCAAAGCCAGAGTAAAAGATTTCTCTATTAATTTTTTCGGTTGATGACAAACATCAACTCTCTAAGTATCTACCAGTGGGGGTATGACCCAAGGATAACTTTAAGAAACCACCCCCTAGGAAAAAGTGTAAAATCCTTGTGAATCAGACATTATTTTTGGGGCGAAAATTTCAAATTGATGGCGAATTTTTTTTCAAAGTTAGAAAAAAAATTAATTTGTATTGGCGATTTTATTTTTAGGATTTGAAAATTCCATAAAATCCTGGCGAAAAATTTATTATTGTGTGGGGAAAATATATAATGGAGGAGGCGAATGTTTTTCATTTGAAGGAAAAAACATGTGTATGGGTGAAAAATTATACTTCGAAGGAAAAATTATTTAAGTGTAGGTGATTTTTCCTTATGTATTAATAACCTTTTTTGTTATCTAATTAATGCAACATCATGTCGAGTCTAGAATCTACATAATGTATTGATAAGCATGACTTCATCAACACATCACACATACCTAAAATCCATCAATGATTTAAAACCGTTCATTGATCGCATATCAATGGTTGAAGTTTTATTTCAGCCCAAATTTCTGAAGAGAACTTAGTTCTCCAAAAAGTCCTTGGAATGGAATTAGAGATAGTAGGCATGAATCAAATCTTATGCTAATCAAGTATTGACATTTATTAACGTCTTGTCACTGACATTCTCTAACTGTGATCCACTCACCACACACGACTTCCAATTTGGTAATTAGTGGTGGTTTACGATTGTTTCCAATTTCGCACACTCGTGCATTTATGAGAAAGATTTACTAAGAGATATGCTTCTGCAAAATGGTAGGTGAATCAGGTCCTCCTAGCCAATAAATATTTATATGGCTATTGGCGAATTATGTTCATCTATTAAGACAATCTCATAAAGTGTAGGCAAAAATATTGAATTTACCATTTGGAAAACGTAGATTCTATTAGCGAAATCTTGATAGAGATACAATTAAATACATAAAACAATGGGCGATTGGGCCATGCATTTGATGAATATTTATAAAGTCTAGGTGACATGGCCACCCCTAATCGATGCAATATATTCGCCATTTTCTAGGTCGTCGATGTGAAATATTCACCACTGAAGTAAACCCTGGTATGACCCCAAGATGATCTCTAAGATATTAAAAAGTCTCCTTAGGTAGAGGTTTAGTGAAAATATCTACAATTAGCTCTTTAGTATTCACATAAACTAGTTTTATTTCTTTTGCTTCAACATTTTCCCTTAGAAAATTCAGTTTGATAGAAACATGTTTGGTTTTAGAGTGTAATACCGTATTCTTAGATATATCAATTGCTGTAGTGTTATCACAATAGATAGTTATAGGTTCCTTACATTTTACCTTTATGTCTTTCAACATTTTCTTAAGCCATAGTACCTGTGTACAGTTAGTTGGTGCTGCAACATATTCTGATTCTGCTATTGATAAGGATGTACAATTTTGTTTCTTACTCAAACAAGAAACTAGTTTGTTTCCAAGAAAGAATGCTCCACCAGTGGTGCTTTTTCTATCATCCACATCTCCTGCCCAATTTGTATCTATGTATGCACATAATTCAAAGTTTTCATCTCTAGGATATGATAATCTAAGATTTGTAGTGCCTTGTAAGTATCGAAAAATCCTTTTTACTGTCGATTCATGATTTTCTCTAGGATTACTCTGAAATCTTGAAACAATACATACTGCATTCATGATATCAGGTCTAGTTTGTGTCAAATACAGTAAACCTCCTATCATAGATTTGTACCTAGTTGGATTAACAGGTGTAGATTCATCCCTTAGTGATAGTTTGTCACTTGTAGTCATAGGTGTGCTTACCGGTTCACAGTTCTCCATCCAAAATTTCTTTAGTAACTCCTTTAAGTACTTGGATTGACTCAAGAATATACCTTTATCAGTTTGTGAAATCTATAATCCTAAAAAGAATTTTATTTCTCCAATCATAGACATTTCAAATTCTTGCTGCATTTCAATAGAAAAGTCTTCACATAATCTATCTTCTCCTCCAAAGATTATATCGTCAACAAATACTTCTATAACCAAAATGTCATCATTAGTCACTTTATAATATAAGTTGTTGTTAGCATTACCTTTAGAAAAACCAATCTTCAAAAGATACTTATCCAATCTTGCATACCAAGCTCTTGGAGCTTGGTTCAATCCATACAAAGCTTTCCTTAACCTGCAAACCATATCTTTGTTATCTATCAAAGAAAATCCATAAGGTTGTTCAATGTAAACTTCTTCTTCAAGATCTCCATTCAGAAATGCACATTTAATATCCATTTGATATACTTTGTAGTTCTTAAGTGCTGCAAAAGCCAAAAATAATCTGACTGCCTCAATTCTAGCTACCAGTGCAAAGGTCTCATTATAATCAATTCCCTCTTTCTGAGACTATCCCTTACACACTAGTCTTGCTTTATTTATGATAACCTTACCATCTTCATTAAGTTTGTTTCTGAATACCCATTTGGTTCCAATTACATTTTTATCTTTAGGCCGGGGAACTAATGTCCAAGTGTTATTCTTCTCAATTTGTTCTAATTCTTCTTCTATAGCTTTAATCTAGTGTTTGTCTTCACATGCCTCATTAAATGACGATGGTTCAATTTGAGAAATAAGAAATACCTCTTCATTTGCCAATCTTCCTCTTGTCATAACTCCTTTATACTTATTTCCAATTATCTGATCTTCAAAATGATTCAGTCTTACATACTGAGGTGTCTTTGTTTGCTATTGTTCCATAGTTATAGTGGAATTTTCAGGTGATACCGGTGTAACTGGATCTTCATTCTGTATCGATGGGTTCAGTGTAGGTTCATTTTTCAGAATTTTTGTTGCCAGTTCAGAATCTATATACTTTGAAGTTCCTCTGAATTGTTCATCAATCTTCACATTTGTACTCTCAACAATTTTTCAGCAATCTTTTGTTAAAACATATATATTCGTTACTCTTAGATGAATAACCAAGAAATATTCCTTCATCACTTCTAGGATCAAATTGCCCAATATACTCATCTCTTCTAATATAACATTTACTTCCAAATATTCTAAAATATTTAAGAGTAGGAGTAATACCAAACCATAGTTCATGAGGGGTCTTACCAGTTTCACCTTTGATGTGAAGTTTGTTGAATGTATAGACTGAAGTACTTACTGCTTCTCTCCAATATACATGTGGTAGGTTTGCTTCTGATAGCATACTTCTAGCTGCATCCAAGATAGTTCTATTTTTCCTTTCAACAACTCCATTCTGTTGTGGTGTCCGAGGTGTTGATAGCTATCTTCTGATTCCATTAACTTCACAGAATGTATTAAATTCCTTAGATGTAAATTCTCCTCCTTTATTTGATCTTAGACATTTGATTTTCTTACCAGTTTCATTTTCTACCATTGCTTTGAACATTTTGAACTTGCCAAGTGCTTCTGATTTTTCTCTGAGAAAAGTAACCCAACACATTCTAGAATAGTCATCAATGATTAGCATGAAATATCTATCACGTTGTAAACTTTTAGTTCTAGCTGGACCACATAAATCAGTATGAATTAAGTCCAGAGCATTATTGGATTTTTCTGGAATACTTTTGAAAGTATCTCTAACTTGTTTTCCAAATTGACATTCCTTACATACCATATTGTGAGGCTTAACAATCTTAGGTAGATCTCTAACTACCTTAGTAGTACTGATTCTTACCATGCAATCAAAGTTTACATGACAAAGTCTCTTATGCCATAGCCGACTTTCATCAATATGTGCAATCAAGTATGTCTTTTCACTATTATTCAAATGAAAGATGTTACCTCTAGTTTGATTTCTAGTTGCAATTTCTAGGCCAGTTCTATTCATGATTTTGCATTTTCCATTTTTGAATTGTAACTGAAAACCTTTCTCAACTAATTGACCAACACTCAAGAGATTATGCTTTAAACCTTCAACATAGTAAACATTGTCAATATTATGTTTATTATCAAGAGATATTGTACCTTTACCTTTGATCAAACAAGCTTTATCATCTCCAAATCTCACTAGACCTCCATTATATTCCTGAAAAGTCAAGAATTTACTTTTATCACCAATCATATGATGTGAGCATCCTGAATCAATGATCCATTCATCCTTAACTTAAATTTTAGTTGCCAAGGCCTGCTATACCGGTTGGATTGTAGGTGTCGATTGATCTTTTGTTATAGAAAAAAAAACCCATCCATTGTCTGTCAGATCCTCATCAGAATCATTAGTCACTCCTTCATCAACAAGATAACAAGATTTGTCTTTATTCTTCTTAAATCTGTATCTCTGATATTCAGGGTTAGGCTTATATGTTCTTCTAGCTTCTTCTCTTAGTTTGAGCATGTCTATCAAGGCATCTTGAAGCCATATGACAAATCTTATTACAGTTAAAATATTTAAAGGGTTCTTTACCTTCATACTTACTTCCAACTGAACCTTTAGGCATTTTCCTTGCAAATAGTGCTTCAAGTTCTTCAAGTTCTCTTGCGTAAAAGGCTTTCCAATCAGATTTGTCAAATGATGGTGCAGATGATGTTGATTCTTTAAAAGCTAAATCTGTCTTTATAGTAGCAACAGGACCAAATTCCTCAATTTCAAAGGCTGAAAGTTTTCCAATCAATATATCTCTAGTTACTGATGTATTAGGCATTGTTCTTAACTCATTTATAGTTGTTAATTTCATTTTATATGCTGGTGGAAATCCTCTTAAAAATTTTGAAACAACTTCATCTTCACTAGAGGTTCCTCCACAACATTTAATACCCAAAACAATTTCATTAACTCTTTCCATACAAGTAGAAATCCTTTCATCTTCTTCCATTTTTAGATTTTTATACCTAACTCGAAAGCTTTCAAGCTTTGCAATTTTGACTATGGAATCTCCTTCATTCAATGTTTCCAAATGATACAAAATAGCTTTAGCAGTGGACCTATCTGATAATCCCATGATTTGTTGATCTAATAATGCACTCAAAAGTGCTTCTCTTGCTTCGCAATCATTTTCCTCATCTTTAGCCAAGTTAGGTCGATTAGGCTAATTTTGAGTAGGAGAAGTATAGCCATTCTTTGTAACATCCCAAATGTCCTTACCAATGCAATTTAGATGTGTCTCCATTCTTATCTTCCATATGCCATAGTTGGTTCCATCAAGTTTAGGACCGTCCTTCCTGAAATAGTTAGTAGACATTTGATCTCCTCAAGTTGTTAAACTTCTACAAAATAAGACTAGGCTTTGATACCAATTGTTAGGTCCCAGAGACAACTAAGAGGTGGGGGGTGAATCAGTTGTCTAATAAACTTAAACCAAAAACAACTTAACCAACTTAATGCTTAATACTGGTGAACCACTCTTTTATGCCGGTGGACAGTTTTATTAGTTTATTGCAATACTGGCAAAGATTAATGCATGAAACAAAAGGACAAACTCATCCACAATACATAACACCAATATTTGTATGTGGAAACCTTGTAAGGGGAAAAACCATGGTGGGAAACCTTACCCATAATCAGATGATACTACTGCAGATAGTAAGAGTATACAAATGGGGTCTACACATGCAGAAAGGCCAAGTGCCTAGAGCTCACTGCTCAAACACAAAATATGAGTCACACTGAATACAATTGTATGTTTAAATCCAATAAGGATGTACTACTCAAATTAGCATCTTTCTATGCTGGATTCAGTACCGGTCGAGTTCTGATTGTCTTCACAAAAACCTTCCTTCAAGATTCAAATGATGCCTGTGTGTATAGCTCTACTTATTCTCGCATATACCTTCACACAATCCTTTCTCGCATTCCACATCTGATCTTACAAATACGATCTTACATTTATATCATAACCTAGGACCAATTTTAGTAGGTCGGCTCTAAAAGATATTACAATAAAATCAATTTACAAATAAAACAATATTCAATGCAATACTGATTCAACATGTTGGCTTGATGCATTTACAACAATAATAAAACATCTCCATAGTGTGCCATGCTGATCTGGAAAAGATAATCCTATCGGTGTATAACTTGGACCTATTTGTCTATAACAACAAATATGAAAATACGAATATGCCAATAAACAAATCTTCAAGACAAAGTGCCCAAAGGATGTCTTCAACATAACCAGGTGTTTTCTATGCCATTTTGAGTTCCGGTGATCATTATATCATGCCGGTGTACAAGACACCGGTGACTATACATAAGTCATTTGTTTGCTAGTGAATGCTGCTGATTCTCCAAAGTGCTAGAGTTGATAAGTGTTAGTAGGTGTTGACATCAATGACAAAACCATACCAAAATACCAACATTGATGCTCCACAAGATATCTTTCTTATCCGAGTTGCTGCTGATAAGTGTTCTTGAGTGTTAGCATGTTGATCGATGAAGATTTGAATAAGTGGTGTTGTTGCAGCTATTGTGGATGATTCTAACATTCTTTTTGGTGTTTCCTAATCATGTTCTATTTGTTGTGGTGGTCCGCATTGATCCTTGTGCGAGTTATTGAAGATTTTATGGGTTCGGTGATATTCTTCGTGTTATGCAGTATTTTTGGTGGTGTAGCATGTTGCGATTGATCTTGGTGAGATTTTTGGCGGTGGTGCATGTTTAGTGAGTTGATTCAAGATCATGGTATGTTGTCTATGAAATTATATTTCTATGGTGGTTGATCTATGTATCGTGTGATGTAATTTTGTAATTATGTGTTAAGGGTTTCACCAACCTTGTAGTCAAGGTTGATGATTTGTATAATTAGGTGTTATATTTGTTGTTCGATGATAGATGGGTGTTAAGTCTGCATTATCGGAGAGTGGTGTATGTGCGAACAAGTGAATTTATCTTGTGGTGTAGTGTATTGAGCAAAGATTGTTTTAGAGAAAACAAATGTGCTTAATCAGAACTGTCATCAAGCATTAGTAGATGCTATCTTTGCAGTTCATCTTAACCAGATTGTAGTCTGAATATTTTTGTAAGGTAGTGAGCTTTCCTTGAGGGTTGGATCCTTCTAGGTCATTGTAATTTGAGCAGTGAGCTCTAGGTAGTGTGCTTGAATGTATGTGCATTCCCCATTGTAATATTTTCACATACTACTATAGAGTATCATATTATTGGGGGTAGGTTCCCACTGTGGTTTTTCCCTTAACCAGTTTTTCCATGTCAAAATTTTGGTGTTATGTGTGTTGCTATTATTTTTTTTCATTCCTTTTGCTGAAATTGATTAGATTTGAGATTGTACTTAATTTTTTTAATCTGATGAAAACTAATTCACCCCCCCTCTCAATTTTCATTCCTTGTTGTTGTCAACATGATATTTGTCATCCAAACAAGATAGATGTCTAAAGATTTGTTTTCCAACAGAGACATTAGATTTTCATACTATATTCTCCTACAAGGGTAAAAATATTGTAAAATAAAGCATTAAACACACAATCAAAGAACCAAACCAGAATGAATATCCCTAATCTTTTGTCATCTTAATATTTTTTACTAATTATGCTTGCAAAATTTCACATAAATCAATTTTTTTTCCTTCCTTTACCATTTGATGAGCAATATACACTGCAATTTCTAAAGTATATGATTCTCTAATTCTGAAATAGATTTTATAAGAAATTTCATATGCAACATACCTCACAACAAGGTTGATGATAGTATTTATTATTAATGCCTTTTGATCACCTGTGATGCCAGTTAGGGTTTCAACTTCTTTGTTCTTAATTGATTTCTTCATCGGAGTGGGCCTATTATCATATAATCATCCTTGATACAATTCAATATAGTTCAAAAGGAATTTAATCATTTTCTCATTTGAAACCATGAAAATTCTTTCCAAACATCCAAACCTTTATGTCCTAAATCTTTGATTTCTTGTAATCCTTTTATGCAAACTTCACTCTGAATCACCTTCTTCTCTCCGAATCACCTTCTTCTCTCCAACTGCTTTGGTCTTGAAATTATTCAATGCATAATGCAAATCTAATCCAAAAATTAGATATTTAACTTGATTGGTGTGCCTAGGGTTTTGCCACCAAAAACTTTCTTATGATAGTGACATCATCCAAATTTTACATTTCAACATACAAATCCACGAGAGTATATAACTAACATCAATTACATAATCCATCACATGTATTTCTTCTATTCAAGGGGATACAAATAGATTTAACCTTGAAGATCCCCCTAAACTGAGGCTATTGGATCATTTTTTAAGGAAGAAGCACCAACATTGAACTCAAGTGCAAAAGACTCAGATATTTGTTTATTTCTCCATACCATAGAATTCTTCTTCTTAACTTCAATATATTTCACTGGAGCATTCATAGTCTTGGACATGTTAGCAAAGTGCCCATACTTGTTGCAATTATAATATTTTACATTCCTTTGTCCTAAATTCACCAGATTTTCTCTAGATCTACACTAATTATCTTTGTGACCAAATTTATAGCATATGTGATAATAACCTTGAAGGATATTATTCATAAGTGATATATTTAATCCATTCACAAACTTTCTATACCGTATATTCATGACTTGATTATTATATTCACTAGCCTTATGTCTAGAACTTCCACATGTAAAGCATTGAATATTCTAATTCACATTGCATGTGCTATCTACAACTTTATGTCCAAAATAATTACATTGAAAAACATAGCTATTAAATGATGAGTACCTTTGAGCATTAGGTTTTCGAACTGAAGGTCTGTTTGCAGCAATCCAAGATTCCAAAATTTGCTTGAATCTTTAGGTTTCTTCTAATCTTGCACCTTCACTTTTCATTTACTTTTATCATTCAAGCGTTCACTGGAAAAGCCTAATCCTTCCTTATCCTTGTGAGATTTTTACATGGATAATAGTTTGTCCAATAATGCACTACTTTCATTGACTTTAGCTTATGACTTCAGCTTCAATAACTATTATTCTATTTCCCCATTTTATTCAGTCTTTAGATTGATTATATCCATCAAGCTTTCTTCAACTTTCCTGCTCACTTCATCCTATAAATTCAGATTCACAATAGTCCCATTTGCTTGCTCCAATTCCTTGTGGAATTCTCGATGCCTTTCTTTGAATTTATGGATTGATCTCCTCAAATTCTTCACACATTTGTTTGCTACCTTAAATTTCTCTTTCAAGTCATCATTCTTATATTCCACACTCTCCAGATGTCAATTATTCTTCCAATTAATATTCACCATCCATATCCATATGAGCCATTTGTTCAAATAAAGATCTCCCTCAAGCACTTAAGCTCACAATTAGGGATCAAAGCTCTGATACCAAATTGTTGAACAAACTGAAATACTAAGGGGGGGGGAGTGAATTATATTCCCAAAAATAAAACACTTTGATAATCCAAAACTTATTTAGACATCCTTAGCAAGAAATGAAATATGCAATGGAAGAAAAAATGCAGAACATACACTTCCATAAGAAAGACACCAAAATTTTAGATGTGGAAAACCAAAATGGGAAAAACCACGAAGAGGGTTAACTCTCAAGATAATAAAACTAGTTATATAAGATTACAAAAAGAGGCTAACTACTGAAAAGCTTACTATCCAAAGGATTCACTGAACATATTATAACAACTCACTGTAGGAAAGGCTCACTACTAGAAATAAAAAGGAACAAACTAAAAAATTATCATCTACATATGTATGGGATCAATTTCAATTAAGCTCAAACAACAGACCAATTGTTTTTAGAAAATTCGGTTAAAAAAAATCTTCAAAACACTCCACTATATGTCTGTTGGCCATTTGGTGGAATTGATTATGTGTTGCATTGATGTTTTGTAATTGATGCCAATACTAGTTGTTTGGATGCTTTACCGATACCCTTCTAGTCTTGGTAGGCTGAGTGGTTTCTGGTTGATTTGGATCTGACATGATTCGGTAGGCTCTAGTATAGTTTGGTGATGGAATTGGCTTGTTCATGATACTCACGATCAAATTTGGTTAGCTTTTTTTGGTTTGGTGATCAAATGCTATCCTGATTGCTTAGAAGCTTGGTTTCTGGTTTCGACGAGGGTTTCACCGATAGAGATTTTGATGAAGATATTTGATGAATTACATAAGTGGTATTGGTGTAGCTTCTAGTGGAGTTTCAGGATGTTGTTGGTGATCATGTTCGAGACTTGGTGTATGGAGATCATTGCTATAGCGTGTGGACCTATACTGGGTTCTCATTGATCTAGGTTATGGACCTACTTTAATGTAATGTGTGGATTGAACCTCTTGATGTGTTTTTGGGATGTCTTATGTGATGGATATTATTTGTTTGGTCTAAGACCGACATGGTTTGTAATTATGTAATTGGTTTATTATCTGGTGGCCGACCTAATTGTTTATGGTCAAGGTTTGTATATATAGATATAAGATCTCATTGTAGATCATCATGGTTATATTAGAGGTCATGGTCAAGGAATCTAATGTGAAAATAATGTAATATCATTCAAGTAGAGTATTTGGTCGATCATTGGAGATTGAAATGGGTTTATGTAAGAGGAATTAGTCCTTCGGTATTGTACTCAACTGGAATTGTACTCAGGCATAGGAGATGCTATCTTTTGCAGTTCAACACTTCTCTGGATTGTAGTCTGGATTTATAAGTAGTCAGTGAGGCTCCTTTTGTGATGAGCAATGCGTTCTAGGCTGTTGGCCTTCCTGCAAGTGCAGGCACCTCAATTGTAATTCACATACTACAAAAGTATTATCTAACTAGGGGTAGGCTTCCCACTATTGTTTTTCCCTTTATTGGGTTTTCCATGTATAAATCTTGGTGTCATGTGGATGGTATTTATTATGTGATTATTGTTTACGCTTAATTAGTTTAACTACTATCTCGATATTAATGTTTTGGGTTCCAGTATTAAAGTTTTAAATTGGTAATATTTGTAGTAATCTATGACAACTGATTTATCCCCCCTCTCAGTTGTCTTCTAGTTATTTGAACTATCTAACAATTGGTGGGTCAGTGCAAGAAGATGAGTCCACTTTTTGGCCAAAAAGTGGAAGTGTTTTCCCTGATTTTTAGATTTTGTCTCATTTGAGCTTAAATTTTGAAACACTTAGAGATTGAATCTTGGAAAAAGTCAGTAATATAAAAGATAGCCCTCTGAGTGTACTTTCCAAATATATAATTTATTTTAATACCCACATAATAAATAATATCTTTTTGAATGGAGTTCTGAAAACTATGTTTATAAAAATGCCTGTTTCAGGACCATACCATGCATGTGTACGACCCACACTTTTTGACACAATTAAAATTATTTTCTCAAACCATTTTGGGAAATAGTTTGTAACACACTGAAGATTGATGAGCATATTTTTCTATTTTTTTTTTTTAATATATTTTTTTAAATTAATTTTTTAATGGCCGTAATTATCTTTTTAAAAATTTGACGTGTACGACCCACATAATTTGATGTAAACTTAACATTTTTTAATTTTTTTTTTTTTAAATACAAAATAATTTTGTGTAGATTGATGACATATAATTTTTTTTCCAAAATTCTTTAAAATAAAAAAGTTATTAAATTAACAAAATTAGTTAATATTTCAAATTTATGGACCCGATTTAGTATAAATTAAATGAAAAATAGTTAAAATAATCAATTTTTAAATGAATTTACATATTTAGAATCTAGACAGTATAATCTGAAATGGGTTTTAATTTCGTATAAAAATTCCCTGATTAGAGGCGTGTAAACTATTTCTGAAGTTCATATTTGTGCTTTCATTCATGGAGATTTGAATTTGCAGGTCCATGTCTCAGGTGTGGCCATCCCAGACCTATCTCGAGCCTAATCCCGAGCCAAGTGACGGGTTGTGGAATCAACTTCCACAAAACAGGCCCCCGTTGTCAAACAAGGGCGGCTTGTGGAAAAAAAAGGAAAAATGCCATTTAGAAACGGGGGCCCGCTTTTAAACAAAACGGGCCCCCGTTTTTAGAAATGGGCCCCCATTTTTAAAAACGGGCCCCCGTTTCTAAAAAGCGGGCCCCGTTTTAGAACAAAACGGGGGCCCATTTTTTTTTGCTTTGGACCCCCGTTACCTTTCAGCTTGGGAGCCCAAAGCATAAATGGGGCCCCATTTTTTGAAAACGGGCCCCCGTTTATAAGAGCACATTTTCCAATGCATGGACTTCCGTGAATTTGTGACTCATTACCTTGCACTTGCCCTAGTATCAGAGCTTTGGTCCTCTCTACAAAAAGCTTAACCGCTTGAGGAAGATCCTATGGCAACTAATAGTTCAAGTTCATCCAGTTCTTCTAGAGCTATTCTTCGGAGGGATATTCTGAGGCTTGATGGAACTGTTGGTATTTTAGTATGGTTTTGTCATTGATGCCAACACCTACTAACACTTATCAACTCTGGCACTTTGGAGAATCAAACACATTCACCGACAAGTAAATGACTCATACATAGTCACTAGTATCTGGTACACCGGCAAGATATAATGATCACCGGCAATCAGAATGGCATGGAAAACACCTAGTTATGTTGAAGACATCATTTGGACACTTTGTCTTTAAGATTTGTTTATTGGCATATTCGTATTTGTTGTTACCGGCAAATACGTCCAGGTTATACACTAGCAGGATTATCTTTTCTGGATCAGCATGGCACACTATGGAGATATTTTATTATTGTTGTAAATGCATCAAGCCAACATGTTGAATTGGTATTGCATCAAATATTGTTTCATTTGTAAATTGATTTTATTGTAATATCTTCTAGAGCTGACGTACTAAAATTGGTCCTAGGTTATGATATAAATGTAAGATCTTATTTGTAAGATCATATGTGGAATGCGAAAAAGGATTGTGTGAAGGTATATGCGAGAATAAGAAGAGCTATAAATCTAGACATCATTTGAAGGTTGAAGGAAGGTTTTTGTGAAGACAATAAGAACTACACCAGTAATGAATCCAACATAAAAAGATGATAATTTGAGTAGTACATCCTTGTTGGATTTAACCATCCAATTGTAGTCAGTGTGACTCCTATTTTGTGTTTGAGCAGTGAGCTCTAGGTGCTTGGCCTTTCTGCATGTGTAGACCCCATTTGTATACACTTACTATCTACAATAGTATCATCTAATTATGGGTAAGGTTTCCCACAGTGGTTTTTCCCCTTACAGGGTTTCTACATACAAATATTAGTGTTATGTGTTGTGGATGACTTTGTCCTTTTGTTTCATGCATTAATCTTTACTGGTATTGCAATTAACTGATAAAACTATCCACCGACATAAAAGACTGGTTCACTAGTATTAAGCATTAAGTTGGTTAAGTTATTTTTGGTTTAAGTTTATTAGACAATTGATTCACCCCCCCCCCCCCCCTCTCAGTTATCTCTGGGACCTAACAATTGGTATCAGAGCTTAGTCCTCTTTTGCAGAAGTTTAACAGCTTGAGGAGATCAAATGTCTATTAACTATTTTAGGAAGCACAATCCTAAACTTGATGGAAGAAACTATGGCATATGGAAGATCAGAATGGAGACACATCTAAATTGCATTGGTAAGGAAATTTGGGATGTTACAAAGAATGACTATACTACTCCTACTCAAAATCAGCCTAATCCACCTAACTTGGCTAATGATGAGGACAATGATTGCAAAGCAAGAGAAGCACTTCTGAGCACATTATCAGATCAACAACTCATGGGATTATCACATAGGACCACTTCTAAAGCTATTTGGGATCAATTAGAAAAACCAAATGGAGATTCCATAGTCAAAATTGCAAAACTTGGAAGCTTTCGGGTTAGGTATGAAAATTTGAAAATGGAAGAAGATGAAAGGATTTCTGCTTTTATGGAAAGAGTTAATGAAATTGTTTTAGGTATTAAATGTTGTGGAGAAACCTTGAGTGAATATGAAGTTGTTTCAAAAGTTTTAAGAGGATTGCAACCGGCATATAAAATGAAAGTCACTGCTATAAATGAGTTAAGAACAATGCCTAATACTCAGTAACTAGAGATACATTGATTGGAAAGCTTTCAGCCTTTGAAATTGAGGAATTTGGTCTTGTTGCTACTATAAAGATAGATTTAGCCTTTAAAGCATCAACATCATCCACACCATCATTTGAAAAATCTGATTGGAAAACCTTTTATGCAAGAGAACCTGAAGAACTTGAAGCACTATTTGCAAGGAAAATGCCTAAAGGTCTAGTTGGAAGTAAGTATGAAGGTAAAGCACCCTTTAAATGTTTTAACTGTAATAAGATTGGTCATATGGCTTCAAGATGCCCTGATAGACATGCTAGACTAAGAGAAGAAGCTAGAAGAACATACAAGCCTAACCCTAAATATCAGAGATACAGATTTAAGAAGAATAAAGACAAATCTTGTTATCTTGTTGATGAAGGAGTGACTAATGATTCTGATGAGGATCTGATAGACAATGGATTTGTTTTTGTTGCTATAATAGAAGATCAACTAGCACCTACTGTCCAACTAGTAGAGCAGGCCTTGGTAGCTAAAATTGAAGTTAAGGATGAATGGATCATTGATTTAGGATGCTCACATCATATGACTGGTGATAAAAGTAAATTTTTTACTTTTTAGGAATATAATGGAGGTCTAGTGAGATTTGGAGATGATAAAGCTTGTTTGATCAAAGGTAAAGGTACAATATCTCTTGATAATAAACATAATATTGACAATGTTTACTATGTTGAAGGTTTAAAGCATAATCTCTTGAGTGTTGGTAAATTAGTTGAGAAATGTTTTTAGTTACAATTCAAAAATGGAAAATGGAAAATCATGAATAGAACTGGCCTAGAAATTGCAATCGAAAATAAAACTAGAGGTAACATCTTTCATTTGAATAATAGCCAAAAGACATGCTTGATTGCACATATTGATGAAAGTTGGCTATGGCATAAGAGACTCTGTCATGTAAACTTTGATTGCATGGTAAGAATCAATACTACTAAGGAAGTCAGAGATCTACCTAAGATTGTTAAACCTCACAATCTTGTATGTAAGGAATGTTAATTTGGAAAACAAGTTAGAGCTAGTTTGAAAAGTATTCCAGAAAAATCCAATAATGCTCTTGACTTAATTCATACTGATTTATGTGGTCTAGCTACAACTAAAATTTTACAAGGTGATAGCTATTGCATGCTAATCATTGATGACTATTCTAGAATGTGTTGGGTTACTTTTCTCAAAGAAAAATCAAAAGTGCTTGGGAAGTTCAAACTGTTCAAAGCAATAGTAGAAAATGAAACCGGTAAGAAAATCAAATGTCTAAGATCAGATCAAGGAGGAGAATTACATCTAAGGAATTTAATGCATTCTGTGAAGTGAATGGAATCAAAAGATAACTATCAGCACCTCAGACACCACAGCAAAATGGAGTTGTTGAAAGGAAAAAGCAAAACTATCTTGGATGCAGCTAGAAGTATGTTATCAAAAGCAAACCTACCACATGTATGTTGGAGAGAAGCAGTAAGTACAGTGGTCTATACATTCAACAAAGTTCACATCAATGGTGAAACCGGTAAGACCCCTCATGAACTATGGTTTGGTATTACTCCTACTCTTAAATATTTTAGAATATTTGGAAGTAAATGCTATATTAGAAGAGATGAATCTACACTTGTTAATCGAACTAGGTACAAATATATGATAGGAGGTTTACTGTATTTGACACAAACCAGACCTGATATCATGAATGCAGTATGTATTGTTTCAAGATTTCAAAGTAATCCTAGATAAAGTTATGAATCTGTAGTAAAAAGGATTTTCTAGTACTTACAAGGCACTACAAATCTTGGATTATGGTATCCTAGAGAAGAAAACTTTGAATTATGTGCATACACAAATGCAAATTGGGCAGGAGATGTGGATGATAGAAAAAGCACCACTGACAGAGCATTTTTTCTTGAAAGCAGATTAATTTCTTGGTTGAGGAAGAAACAAAGTTGTACATCCTTATCAACAGCAGAATCAGAATATGTTACAACAACAACTAACTATACACAGGTACTATGGCTTAAGCAAATGTTGAAAGACATAAAGGTAAAATGGAAGGAACCTATAACTATCTATTGTGATAACACTGCAGCAATTGATATATCTAAGAATCCGGTATTACACTCTAAAACCAAACATATTTCTATCAAACTGAATTTTCTAAGGGAAAATGTTGAAGCAAAAGAAATAAAACTGGTTTATGCGAATACTAAAGAGTAGATTGGAGATATTTTCACTAAACCTCTACCTAAGGAGACTTTTGAATATCTTAGAGATCAGCTTGGGGTCATACCCCCACTGGTAGATACTTAGAAAGTTGATGTTTGTCATCAACCGACATAATTAATAGAAAAATATTTTACTCCGGCTTTGATCAGGAAGCTACTTCTCAGGGGGAGTAGTTGGTATACTGAATTAATTGGTATTTTGTATCTAAAAATGGTTTTTATATTACTTTGGCATTTGATGTCAAAGGGGGAGAGATTGGTAATGGAAAAACCACAAAGAAAACACATGTTACTCCCAGGGGGAGAAATTTTTTGTGAGGCCTCACCTCGACTCAGTCTGACATTCAGTGGATTTTATATTTAGACTATTATGGATACTTTATTTTGATGCATTTTGAGACTTAGAACTTACATGATTTCAGGATTTGGATAACATTGCTATGATTTGATGATTTTACTTGTATGCTTTATGAGATAGAACACTACTTGATTGTTAGATAAGATGATATTGCAATGATAGATGTCGTTATTTAATTTGCAAGACTTTTCTATGATAATAGAACTATGATGTATGGTTAAGTTTATGTGAATTGGGATGAAATTGTTTATGAGAACTTTGCTTGATAAAAGATGTATTTAATCTGTGCTGATGAAAATTGTATGCAAGTGATGATGTGTATGGTTATTCCTTTGAATTATATTATATGTGGATATTTGAAAGTACTAATGTGTTAAATGAGATGCGCAGGAAATTTACCATGTGACCATGGAAATTACGGAGAACCAAACCTAGACTTATGTATGTTCGTAAGCCAGGGGTTGTCTATCTAGAGAGACAACACCTTGTTTGTGTTGTATTTTATTCATAACAGTATATGTTGCATGAGTGTTAAGTGTTATTTAAATTTAGTGTAAAACCACAAGAGACAATTTCATGTTTTATTTTGTAAAAGTGTTTTATTTGTGTCACTTGACACATGTGTGGATTTAAATTTAAATGTTTTAATTGGTCTCTTGGTGGGAAAGTGTTTAATTATAGTTCTTCTTAAATAAAATAATGTGTTGTCATAAATACTTTGGGAATATAATATTTGGGGTGGTCAACATATGTTTGACCCGAAAATAAACTTTAGAGGGGTTTAAAATGGGTTAAATGAACACCTAGAGGTAGTTTAATAGGGTTTCCTAAAGCCCATAAGGTATACCTAGGGGTTAGGGGTATTTTTAGGCAAGTTTCTACTTTTTAATGATCATTTTAACGCTTTAAAAATTGGCTTTTTTGAGTTGTGCGAAAATTGAAGATTAGAAGTTTAAATCTAATTAAGATTTTTCCTTTTGGGATGAGAGTCTTTTTGCATTCTGCTTTTCTTTCCTTTTTGGTTTTTGGAAACTTGTGAGAACTCAGAGAATGAGCTTCTTAAGCAAGATTTTTGGGAATTGAAGGGTAATCACCCACTCTCCATTTTTGGAGACGAGAAATTTTGAAAAGAAAATAATAGGATGGAATAAAAAAAATTGACTAAGGGTAGAAGGAAAAAGATTCATGGATTGGGCTCAAATATCATAATACCTTTGGGCAGATTAAGGTTGGTTTCAATTATTCATTATAATGTCTTCTTCTTGCTTATGTCTGGAAGTATGTTGGTGTAAGAAATCTGTGTTCTTGAATGTTTCTTTTGAAATTCATTTGGTATTTTTGCATTATGATTTGTTTGTGTTTTGGGAGTTTTCTCAAGACCTCTTACTTTTGGGAGAGAAGAAGATCTTGTGGGTGGTAGCAGTGACAACCCTCGAGTGAGAGACTCTCTTTTGAGAGCGATCACAAGGGATCTTTGTGTGACCCTTGCTGCATGGCCTGTTTGTGCAATGGGGGTCATAAGGAGGGAAATAAGGCTAGAATGCCTTTGGGGGGCATAAGGAATAAGGGGTTGAGATTCTTGATATATTTATTGTGCCATGAGGTGGCTTCTTGTTTATTTCATACTTGCAGTTCTCTTCAGGGTATTTGGTCCACTACCACCCTTTGAAAAGATCATCACCAAAGTGTGGTGCTGTGAAGCCAAGTTGGGAGTGTGTCTGAAAATCTGTATGTATTTGCCTCCTATGTGTTTGCCTGTTTGTTACCCGTCTAGGAATTGGTTCTCCGAGCTCGGGGGTGGCTACCAGTTAGCCTAGGCTAGGAGGTGAGCACTCCGTGGTCATATTTGTGTTTCTATTATGCAGGAAAGTCAGGAGAAGAGAATAGGAACCATGAAAAGATACAGAAGATTATTGTTGAAGATACTTAAATCCATTTGCAAATATTTGTTTTAATTTGATTCAGAAGTATGCCCTCATTCATAGAAATGAGAGGCAAGTTGTAATTCTTGAAAATAGACTTGAGGTTTATTGTTGGAGCTAAACAAAGAAACATCCTGTAAAATTTGCAGAATATCTTGGAGTTGTAAAAAAAAGCTTGTTTTATTTCTACTTCTGTTTGTGTTTCAGAAAAAGAAAAGCTTCCTTGAGTTGCATGTAAAAGCTTCTTTTGTATTATGGAAAAATTAGTTTCAAATAAATTTTATCTATATTCTACTTGTTGAAAAGTATGAGTTATTTTGCTGAAGAATTCTAAGTATTTAAAAAGAATAAGGGTGCTTTAAGTAATTGTTTTATTAGTGGAAAAATCAATGAATGTGTTTTATTCAGAATAGTATGATGTATTTTAAGAAAAAAAAATGTGTTAGAATAAAAGTTTAGCAAAAGATCTACTTCTATTTCTTTTATCAGCAATTAGAATAAATAAATAAAAGAGCCTAAGTTATATATCAATTATATATATATATATATATATATATATATATATATAAACGTTTATTTGTGCACATGAAATTTTGATTTACATAATGCTTTCCCTTTGTTATCTTGTTTAAAATTTTGTATGTAAATCTTATAAAATATATATATATATATTTTTATATATTTTCACCTTTAAAACTTTTATATATATAAATTTATATAAATATAAATATATATATATATATATATATTTATATATAATATAATTAAAAAAAAAAAAAAAAACTAAATTAAAAAAAAAAAAGGGAATTTTGGGATCCACGTGGACCACACAGTGGACAGCCGCGGCCGACACTGTGTGGACACACAGTGGTGCGAGCCACCACTGTGCGTTCACACAGTGGTGCCCACGGCCTTCGCCTTCTTCAAACCTTGCAAAAATATGGCCGCCGCTGTTGTTCGGCCCTGTGGAAATTTTGTGGCAATAAAAAAAATAAAGAGATTAAACCCTAGCCCGGGTAGGGCTAGGGTAAATGAAATAAAATTTACATGATAGTTTAGAATTGTTAATTTATATATAAAAAATATAGAACCCTAATTAGGGTTGGAAAAATATTGATTATTATTTTGGAAAGTTATGTTGTTTTAAAAGAATTAAAATATGTAATTATATATATATATATATATATAATATTTTGGTTATAATTTGGAGTTAGTAATTAGTAGAGATTTAAATATTTAAATACCTCTGTATTGCTTTTCTAATAGGTAGTAACAGAAAAAAAAAAAGAAATATACAAATTTATGAATAAAGCATGGTCTTATAAATTTCAATTATATTTAGTGTGTTAAATGCTTAATATTGCCCTAGTTAATTTAATTAGAGCATTAAAATTTTAAAATGGTTGTTTAGACTATTTAGTCATATTGGAGATTGAATTAATTTTCCTCTCCTATTTCTTTGTTTAGACTAGGTATCTCGTGGAGATAAAATTTAAACCAGTTAGTTTTCCGCAATTAGAAATTAAACAAATTATCGATGCTTGGTTCGTTTCAGAATTAGCTCGATTATAATTATGGAAATTTCATTAACGCTTGTCGTGTGAGCGAACTTGTTAATTAAATTAGTATTTTGAAAAAAAAATCATTCCGTTTTTGCCCTAAATTTTGGGCATGACATTTTTATTTTAGGGGAGATTGTTACTCTTTGTATTATGATTTCTGGTTATGGTCTTTTTTTGGTTATGGCATTTCTGTTTTGGTACTTTGATGGTTTTTCCATCTTGTGTTGCCATCAATGCCAAAGGGGGACATTGTTGGTATTTTGGTATGGTTTTGTCATTGATGTCAACACCTACTAGCACTTATCAACTCTGGCACTTTGGAGAATCAACAACATTCACCGGCAAGCAAATGACTCATACACAGTCACTGGTATCTTGTACATCGGCATGATATAATGATCACTGACACTCGAAATGGCATGGAAAACACTTGGTTATGTTGAAGACATCGTTTCGAAACTTTTTCTTGAAGATTTGTTCATTGGCATATTCGTATTTGCATATTTGTTGTTACCAACAAATATTTCTAGGTTATACACCGGTAGGATTATCTTTTCCAGATCAACATTGCACACTATGGAGATGTTTTATTATTGTTGTGAATGCATCAAGCCGACATGTTGAATTGGTATTGCATCAGATAATATTTTATTTGTAAATTGACTTTATTGTAATATGTTTTAGAGCCAACCTACTAAAATTGGTCCTAGGTTATGATATAAATGTAAGATCTTATTTGTAAGATCAGATGTGGAATACAAAAAAGAATTCTGTGAAGGTATATGTGAGAATAAGTAGATCTATACACGCAGACATCATTTGAAGGTTGAAGGAAGGTTTTTGTGAAGACAATCAGAACTACACCGATACTGAATCCAGCATAGAAAGATGCTAATTTGAGCAGTACATCCTTATTGGATTTAACCATCCAATTGTAGTCAGTGTGACTCCTATTTTGTGTTTGAGCAGTGAGCTCTAGGCGCTTGGCCTTTCTGCATGTGCAGACCCCATTTGTATGCACTTACTATCTGCAGTAGTCTCATCTAATTGCGGGTAAGGTTTCCCACCATAGTTTTTCCCCTTACAAGGTTTCCACATACAAATATTAGTGTTATGTGTTGTGGATGACTTTTTCCTTTTGTTTCATGCATTAATCTTTACCGGTATTGCAATTAACTGATAAAACTGTCCACCGACATAAAAGACTAGTTCACTGGTATTAAGCATTAAGCTGGTTAAGTTATTTTTTGTTTAAGTTTATTAGACAACTGATTCACCCCCCCCCTTAGTTGTCTCTGGGACCTAACAGGAACAAAGTACACAGTATGGAAGATTCAAATGGAGACTTATTTGAGATGTCTTGGCAAGGAGATTTGGGAGATCACATAGAATGGTGTCACACATTATAATCTAGGATCTGGCAATCCTTCTTCAACAAACCTAGACAGGGAGCTTGAGAATGATTGTAGAGCAAGAGAAGCCCTCTTGTGTGCACTTTATGGTCAACAAATAATGGGATTGACTAACAAATCATTTGGAAAGGCTATATGAGATAAGTTGGAGACTCTTAATAAAGGTGACCCCATAGTGAAGATTGTTAAACTTGATGGTTACCGTGTGAGATATGAAAACTTGAAGATGGAAGAAGATGAAAGGATTACTGCATTCATGGAAAGGGTAAATGAGATTGTTATGAGAATTCAATGTTGTGGTGGAACTCTTAGCGAACATGAAATTATTTCTAAAGTTTTGAGAGCCCTAACATTGACTTACGAGATGAAGGCTACTACTATTAATGAGTTGAGGACAATGGCTAATACATCTATGAACATAGATACTTTGGTTGGGAAATTATCTACTTTTGAGCTTGAAGAATTTGGACCTTTTGGAGCTGTAAAGGCTGAACCTACTTTTCATTCATCACCATCAGCAATTGGTAAGGAAGGTTGGAAAGCTTTGTATGTAATGGAATTGGAAAATATAAAGAGAGAATATGATGAGTTTGAGCAACTTGAAGCACTATTTGCTAGAAGAGTACCTAAAGGACCAGTAGGAAGTAAGTATGAAGGAAAAACACCTTTTAAATGTTTTGCATGTAATAAGATTGGTCATTTTGCATCTAGATGTTCTAAAAGGAATTAAAGATTTGAAGAAAGAGTTAGAAGATCTTTTAAGTCTAATCCTGGATATCAAAACAAGTATAAGTACATAAAAAATAGAGACAAATCATGCTACATAGCGGATGAGGAAGGCATTACTGATTTTGATGATGAACAGACATAAGACTCTGCTAGTGGTTTTGACAATGGGAAGGAATGGGTGTTCCTAGCTATCAAGGAAAATTTTCTAGGACTGGAAGAGAATGTACATGAAGAGAAGGCACTTGCTGCTAAAATTGAAGACAAGGATGAATGGGTAATTTATAGTGGTTGTTCACATCATATGACTAGAGATAAAGGGGAGTTTATATCTTTGCAAGAATTTGATGGTAGTCTAGTTAGATTTGGAGATGACAAAGCATGTAGGATCAAAGGAAAAGGAACTATAACATTGAATGGTAAGAACAATATTGACAATGTTTATTATGTTGAAGGTTTAAGACATAATCTTTTGAGTGTAGGACAATTGGTGGATAAGTGATTTCAATTATAGTCGAAGGATGAAAAATGCAAAATCATTAACAAATCTAGTTTAGAGATTGCATCCGGCACACTGACAAAAGGTAATATATTTTATTTGAATTCCGATGAGAAGACATGTTTGATAACATTGACTGATGAGAGTTGGCTATGGCATAAAAGACTATGTCATGTGAATTTTGATTGCATTGTGAATAAGAGTTCAACTAAGGCAGTTAGAGATATACCTAAGACAATGAAGCCCTATAATCCGGTATGTAAAGAATGTCAAATGTTGAAATAGGTCAGAACCTCTTTTAGGAGTATTATGTTCTGTATCTTATTTATACTAATTTGTGTGGTCCTGCTAGACTTAAAAGTTTTCAAGGTGATAGATGTTTCATGCTAATCATTGATGATTATTCTAGAATGATGTGGGTTACTTTTCTAAAAGAAAAATCTGAAGCATTTCAAAAGTTCAAAATCTTTAAGGCTAAATTGGAAACTGAGATAGGATTGAAGATTAAATGTTTGAGGTCAGATCATGGTGGAGAATTCACATCCGGTGAGTTTAATAACTTTGGTGAGAAGCATGGTATAAGAAGACAATTTTCTACTCACCAGACACCTCAATAGAATGGAGTTGGAGAAAGGAAGAACAAAACTATCTTGGATGTTGCTAGAACAATGATGATGATGGAAGCTAGTCTACCTCATATCTACTGGAGAAAAGTAGTGAGTACAATAGTTTATACATTCAACATAGTACATATCAAAGGAGAAACTGGTAAGATACCTTATGAATTATGGTTTGGCAATACACCTACAGTTAAGTATTTTGGAATTTTTGGTAGTAAATGTTATCTCAAGAGAGATGACATCATTGGGAAATTTGATACTAGATGTGATGAAGGGATATTTCTTGGTTATTATATTTAAAGAAAAGCATATAGATGTTATAACAAGAGATTACAAAGAATTGTGTAGAGTGCTAATGTCAAAGTAGATGAGCTGAACAAAAATCAAATTAGAGTTTATGAGAATGAACTAGCAGTGGAAATGATTATATTTGAACCAATAGCACCTTTACCAGAACAAAGTGTTGAACCACTTACTTTAACAATATCAGAGAATTCTACAGTAAGTGAAGAAATGAGAAGTGGAACAGAAAGTCAGAAGACTCCTAGGTATGTGAGATTGAATCATTCAGAAGATCAGATAATTGGGGATAATAGCAATGGAGTGATGACAAGAAGAGGACTGGCAACTAATGAGTTATGTTTAATTTCACAAGTTGAACTGGTATCAGTAATTGAGGCATGTAAAGATGAATATTGGTTGAAAGCTATGGAAGAAGAATTAGATGAGATTGAGAAAAATAACACATGGACCTTGGTTACCCAACCTAAAAATAAAAATGTTATTGGAACTAAATGGGATTTTAGGAATAAATTTAATGAGGATTCTCAAGTTATAAGGAATAAGGCTATATTGGTTTGTAAAGGATATTCTTAGAAGGAAGAAATTGATTATGGAGAGACTTTTGCACCTATAGCTAGGATTGAAGCTGTAAGATTATTTCTTGCCTATGTTGCTTATAAAAACTACAAGGTTTATTAGATGGATGTTAAATGTGCATTTTTGAATGGGGATCTTGATGAGGAAGTTTATATTGAGAAACCTAATGGTTTTTCACTATCAGATGATGCAAATATGGTTTGCAAGTTAAGGAAATATTTATATGGATTGAAATAAGCACCTAGAGCTTGGTATGCAAGATTGGATAAATATCTTTTGAAGCTTGGTTTTACTAAGGGTAGTTCTAAAAATAATTTATATTATAAGATCACTGATGATAATATATTGATTATTGAAGTATTTGTTGATGACATTATCATTGGAGGTGAAGATAAGTTATGCATAGAATTTTCTAAGAATATGGAGAAATAATTTGAGATGTCTATGATTGGTGAGATGAAATTTTTCTTAGGTTTACAGATTACTCAAACTGACAAAGGTATTTTCATCTGTCAAAGTAAATATGGTAAGGAATTTTTGAAGAAATTTGGTATGATAGATTCTAAACCGATAAGTACTCCTATGGTTACAAGTACAAAATTCACAAGAAAAGATGATTCTACACAGATAAATCCTACAAGATATAAATCTATGATTGGAGGTCTGTTTTATTTGACACAGACCAGGCCTAACATTATGAATGCTTTTTGTATTGTTTCAAGATTTTATAATGATCCTAGAGAAAATCATGTGATTGCGATGAAAATTATTTTTAGATACTTGCAAGGTACATCTAAATATGGTTTGTGGTACCCTAAGGATGATAATTTTACTTTATGTGCATATACAGATGCTGATTGCGCTAGAGATATTGATGACTGGAAAAGAACTTCCGGTGGAGCTTTCTTTCTTGGAAAGAAGTTGGTTTCATGGATCAACAAGAAACAATTGTGTACTTCTTTATCTATTGTTGAAGATGAGTATGTTGCTACTGCTACTAACTGTACACAAGCTTTAAGGATGAAGAAAATGTTTAAGGATATAAAGGTGGATTGTGATGCATTGGTAGTTATTCACTATGATAACTGTGCTTCTATTGATATATCAAAGAATCTGGTATTTCATTCTAAAATAGAGCACATATATATAAAGTATAACTTTTTGAAGGAAAAGGTGGAAGCAAATGAAGTTAGACTAGTTTATGTGAACAGTAAAGAGCAGATTGCAGATATCTTCACTAAACCTTTGCCCAAAGAATCATTTGAATACCTGAGAGATAGATTGGGAGTTTCTGCCCCTCTGATAGAGACCTGATTGATGTGGTTTGGCATCAGTCCGACATGCATTATCAGAGATTCTATTCATTCTGACACTAATGTGGGATGCTACTGCCCAGGGGGAGTAGTCATCTTTGTGATTCAGTGGTTTATGTTTTTGCTTTGATATTTTTTGTTAGATTTATGACATTAATGTTAAAGGGGGAGTGATATTGATGTGAAATAGAGAAAGAAAAAAAAAAGTCAAAGGTGGAGAGATATTGACATTCAGAGCTATATGTGGGAGATTGTTGGATGTCTTCCATTAGGGGAGACTTGTTTGGCATTTCTTGGTACTTAGATGTTTTTCACATCTAGTGTTGCCATCAATTCCAAAGGGGGATATTGTTGGCCATTTGGTGGAATTGATTATGTGTTGCATTGATGTTTTGTCATTGATGCCAACACTAGTTGTTTGGATGCTTTACCGACACCCTTTTGGTCTTGGTAGGTTGAGTGGTTTCTAGTTGATTTGGATCTGACATGATCCAGTAGGATTCAATATAGTTTGGTGATGGAATTGGCTTGTTCATGATACTCATGCTCATATTTGTTCAGTTGGTTTTGGTTTGGTGATCGGATGCTATCCTACTTTCTTAGAAGCTTGGTTTCTGGTTCCTACAAGGGTTTCACTGGAGGAGATTTTGATGAATATCTTTGATGAATTGCATAAGTGGTATTGGTGCAGCTTCTAGTGGAGTTTCAAGATTTTATTGATGATCATGTTTGAGACTTGGTGGATGGAGATCATTGCTGTAGTGTGTGGACCTATACTCGGTCCCGATTGATCTAGGTTATGGACCGACTTTACTGTAACATGTGGATTGAACCTCTCGATGTCTTTTCAGGATGTCTTATGTGTTGGATGTTATTTATTTGGTCTAAGGCCGACATGGTTTATAATTATATAATTGGTTTATTATTTGGTGGCCGACCTAATTATTTATGGTCAAGGGTTTGTATATATATATGTAAGATCTCATTGTAGATCATCATGGTTATGTTAGAGGTCATGGTCAAGCAATGCAATGTGCTAATAATGTAATATCATTCAGGCAGAGGATTTGATCGATCATTAGAGATTGAATTGGGTTTATGTAAGAGGATTTATTGCTTCGGTATTGAGCTTAACCAAAACTGTACTCAGCATATGAGATGCTATCTTTTGTAGTTCAACACTTCTTCAAATTGTAGTCTGGATTTATATGTAGTCAGTGAGGCTCCTCTTGTGATGAGAAGTGCGCTCTAGGCTATTGGCCTTCCTACAAGTGCAAGTCCCTCAATTGTAATTCACATACTTATTGCAGAAGTATTATCTAACTATCAGTAGGCTTCCCACCATGGTTTTTCCCTTTACCAAGTTTTCCACATATAAATCTTGGTGTCATGTGGATGGTATTTATTCTGTGATTATTTTTTATGCTTGATTGGTTTAACTGCTATCCCGGTATTAATGTTTTGGTTTCCGCTCTTAAAGTTTTAAATTACTAATAGTTCTGGTAATCTATGACAACTAATTCACCCCCCCCTCTCAGTTGTCTTTTGGTTATTTGAATTGTCTAACATATATCTACTCCAAAAGTTGTTGCAGTAGATTTGCCTTCTCTTTTACTTAGATAACATCAACTTCTTTTCTCTACCACAATTCATCTCACTTATATTCTCTCATACATCTCATTTCATGCCCATTTCCTAAAGCATAATATGATTATACATATATATGGATTTAACAATAAGAACATTTGTCAAGTGGCCCTTAATAATATTTTCCCAAATGATATCTTCAATGGTCAAATCACATGCTCCAAACATTAGAGCTAAACATTAACATAATCTTTCAAGGTTGACATAACCCATCAAAATGTATGTCCTTGAGATTTCAAAATAATATGCTATTGGAGAATCATGATCATGATCCAACTCTTCATTATGAGGTTCAAGACACAAATAATGAACTATCAAAATATCATCATCTAAAATCAAGAAATTGGAGGAAACCGAAGCACAAAGAACTACTCAACACAACATAATTGAATACACATCTGAAGCACAACATTCAGATCATGAATTTTAGAGCACCAAAACCATGAATACAACAATCTTAACTAATGACAAAAATCATATCATAAATTGTACTACCATGAATGAATAAAGAACAAAATTGATTGCCACAACCAACACCAAATATCTAATTATAACATAAATGAATCCTCATACTGACAATATTTATTTTCATAGCAATAATGCATCAACAATAACTAGGATCTGCCATGTACAACACATCATACATACTTATCTTCCATTGTTTTGCATCACATCATACACAACTATCTTCCACTATTTCTACAACACATCTAGACCAATATAGAATACAAGGTCTGACATCAATGACAACTTAAGACAAGTATTTTTAACAACTTTGATAGATAATTATAAGGATGCAAATATGAAAGAAGATACTGAAATAGACATGATGTACGATATGAACCTGATAGGTCTACTTTAGGGAATAAAAATAGTATAAATGAGAAAGATCCAAAATATGTTTGCATGAGAAAGGAGATAAAAGGGACATGTATAAAGGATCCTCTCACCATGACTGAAACAACAAAATTGAAAATGGTCACTAAACTTAAAAGTTCCTCTAAGGTACTATAGGTATTTGTTTCTCAAGGAAGATTGGATTTGGGGAAATTATCTCCCTGGCAAATTCTTGAGATGGGTAGTGTGCTGCACTTGGAAGCAAACAAAAAGAACTATGTATCGAGAGGTTTGTTAGAAGATATGTTGAATTTCCTCCATGAGAAACTTTTAGATATACAAATAGATGATTCCTTCTCTTATGAAGACCAACTAAGATTGCCTTTTGAATGTTTGAAAGGATAGGCTTCAAGCCTTGAGGTGGAAATTTTGAAGGCTTTGGAAAATAATCTAAGAGGTAATCATCTAGTCAAGGAATAAGTGTGCAAAGGCACACAATCTCCTAAAGGATTGCATCACAAAATTTGAACAAAGTGTGGAAAACATAATCCAAGTTTATAGATTTTCTCATACATGGCTTGAGTCCACCAACTAGATCCAAAATGAAATTGAAGCTCTTGAAGAAAAAATCGTAGAGTCATCCATGGTGAGTGATCTAAAGAATTATGAAGACTCTAATGGGAGATTAGAGATTGAAGAGCTATACAAGTATTTGAATGATTTGGTCAACCAAAGGGAACTTGTGAAGAAGAACTTCTATGAATTGCAAAACATTGTGGATATGCATCTCACTAGAATGGAGAAAACTCTAAAGCACTTTGAAAAGTTGAGTGCATCTATTTCTGATCTAGCAAATACTAATGTTGCAAAGTAGTTCATTCTTGAAATTGAGATTCATATTAAGATCTTGATATTTTTTGAAGTTGACTGGACTACTACCTAGTGATCTCTAAAATCTGTCAATAGAGCTATCATTCCTCTTGCCCTATAAGATCTATGAATATCAATGTTTCAGATCTTTCTTTCTTTTCTCTATACATATTTTTATGTTTATAAAATGTTAAACTTAGGAGGAGTTAATAAAATGAAAAATGAACCCTTTGTCATTGTTGTCAAAGGGGAAGAGATTTTAGGAGATATTTTGGTAGATATTTTGGGAAAGAATTTGTTAAGTTTTGCAGCATGGTTGGCATAGTGTTTCCATTAATGACAAAGGGGGAGATTTTTGTAATATGCCCTCACCTTGTCATTAATGTCAACTCTCAGGTCCAAAAGCAATCTGGTGCCACTCTATTCAGTTCAGCTAATTATGGTTTGTGTATATATGTTAGATATAATTTGTGTTAGACACAATGTACCATTGAGAGGGTAGTGAATCAGTGGTTCTCAAAATTTTTCCTTTAACTATCCTATGTGAGTATATCGATTATTAGATCTAACTCAATGAAGACTTATCAGTTAGAGGGGAGACTAACACAAATGCACTCACACAAAAAGGGACATCACATAACACCATCATGTACGAGGAAAACACAAGATGGGAAAAACCTCGGTGAGAAATGTTGCTGGAGACTACTGCTCCAATCTAGCCTCACAATGAAACTCTGGTTATAATGTTTAGGGTACCAACCCAGGGAGCATCAACCCCTAATTTAGGGTACCAACACAAGGAGCACCAAACCCTTATTTAGGGCACCAACCCAAGGAGATACAACCCCTGCACTGAGCTCCAACTTAGTGACTACAAAAAAATATTTTGATACTAAAGTTATCTTCTTGTTACAAATGGATTTTGTAACTCTTCTTCAAATCTCTCTATTGGATATTTTGTCTAGTTCATTGCCAGTTCCCTGTCTGCCAGTTATACTCTCTGCTATTTCTCTCTTCTCTCAACTTCTCTATTTCTCTCTAATAGTACTATCTTCTGCCAGTTCTCTTCTTTCCTACTCTAAACTCTTCTGCAATTCTTCACTGTCAGTTTGGTCACCACCAGTTACCTCACTATTGCTGGTTGAACTCTTCAACGCTAGTCTCTCTCACACTCAGTCTCTCTTTTGATACTCATTGAGTACTTGACTAATTTCTTCTCACATGCAGCAACACTCTCTCATTCAGTAGCACAAACAATATCTTTGGCTCGCATACTTATAGATAAATTTTCCCGCCATGATGTGAGTTTGAACATTGGCATGGTTAGGGTTTCCGCCATACACTGAATCTACATCCGATCTGATCTCTGCTCATCATGACATATCAAATCCAATATTATATCATGTTGATTGATGTTCAACACTCAATAAATGAGCATCGCCCATCTGTCTACCTTGTGAAACACGTCTTCTCTATTTCGTCATTTGTAGCATGTATTTTGGCCTTTTGTCCAATCAATCATGTGAATGATGCAGTTTACTTCACCCACTTTGATCTCTAAGATTAACCTTATCTAGATCTTTTTTTTTTCCTTAATCTCGAGCCATAATCCTCTACTTTTCTTCCTTGAGCCTTGCAATTGTCATAAATGTCGACCAACTGCCAACTGCCTCCCCAAGACGACAATTCACCGACCTTTGCAAGCTTGCAACTTCAACTCCACATGGAATCCTTGTCAATATCCACCTCAAAAAATATCTCTGTGTCAGCTAGACTCAGTCACTTCCAATCAACACACAACTGGTCCTCTTCTACCGATTCTCTAAACTTGTCAGTATCTCACACTTTACCAGTTAACCATCATGTCTGCACTTTGTTGATCTACTGGTGGAACACCTTAACCGGTCGCCAAACATTCCTATCCATAGCATACTCATTCTCATAAGGTAGGAGCAAATCTCTTAGCCTCTTTTCTCTCTTACTGGTTCTCACACTTATTGGTAAGCACCTTGATGAAACCATGTCATCAACCTTCAACTGTTTCCATCTAAGGCATCTACATGTCGGTTGCATTCTCTATCTATAGCTGCGCCACTTTGCCTTCTTTATCATCAGACTAGACATCATCTCAGCCAGTTTGTCAAGGTGACAAACCCATCACTTCTTTACTCTTCCTTTTGTATCCCAGTGGCACACTATGCCAACCCTTTCTGATCTAGTGCACATCTCTTATTACATGCACACAAGACATCCTTTTCTTTCACTAGTAAATCTAGTGTGAGCCTTCAATCATCTTCCTTCTACTTCTATCTTATCTCATAGAAGTAAGATGCATTCTTTGCATAATAGGAGATAAGCTCCACTTACCAGTGGGAGTGGGTCCTTGTCATCTGCATTGTACAATGCACTCATGTGGCTTCCCTGATTGTGTAGCATATATTCAAATAGGCACATGTGATCCAGTTGGGGCACATTCATTGTTAGTCTTCACTTCATATGGTTATTGCATCTCTATTTAGTGGGAGCCCTGCTATTTTGCATCTACACAACATACCAGTAACATGTACATCCTTCTCTTTCTATGTTGATGTGATTTAGAAAACACTTTGCCTCTTCATCACAATCAATAGCTCAACATCCTGCTCATCCTTCTTGTACACTGGTCATAAGCTTGTTGGTTGGCATCTATGCACTTAGTTGATTTATCTTCTCCATGTCAACACATCACTTACTAGTTGACAGATTCTTCTTACCGGTGACAGACTGTAACACAAGGTGATATCAATGATATCTCATTCTATATGCATCCATAATAGTGTTGCACATTCATGTCTTATACCGGTAGCAATTCTATACTGGTTGACATCAATGATAACATAATTCCAACAATCTCCCCCTTTGGAATTGATGTCAACTCATGGAATATCTGACATACTACATAATTTATCTCCCCCTTTGTGTGATCCAACTCTTCCCCTTTGTCTAGTCCATGGATTTTCACACATGTAGTATGTGGTCTACTACAAAATCTTTCTCCCCCTTTGACAACAATGGCAAAGGGCACTATCAGGGTTTTCACTCCTCCTTGTATCTACCAAGAACTAAAATAAATCTTTCTCCCCTTTTTCTCTACCTAATGCATCACCACCTATGATACTATACTTTGTTATATCTTCTCAAGTTACAGTACTTGAGATGGCAAAATAAACCATCAACTGACACCAATTGAGCATGCAAATCTGATATTAATTGTTAAAGCACTCAATTGTCGAGGGATGTGTTAGTGAACACTAATTACCTGCCGGATAGACTGCATCATCTCCCATTTGATCCCAAATTTCTTTAGAATCAAGTGTGATTGTACTATGAATACAACCAACTAGATGAAAAGTAGATACCCCTAAGCATTAAATTCTCCTGGGTATTTCTACAACAATTTCCATCATGTGTAGTCGATACACTCACAAGTTCAAGCATGTCAGCTCTGCTCCACAAGCACTTGAACTCCCCTTGAGTTATACATCTCAAGTCCACAATGCCAGTCAGATCCAATACTAGGACACCAATCATCTCCATATACTGAGTGAGATGTGCAATTGTGATCATCTGATGATCATTTCAGCTCCATTATATCTACCAAAGCCTATGACATGATCCTGAATCTCACAATTCTATACAATGTCATCATCATACCATGAATCAAACTAGTTACCCCAAAAACATGCATGCCTGCATAAGTAATCAACCAGGCCAACATATGTCTTTCAAGTCTTTTCCAATACCACCTGAGACATAAACACCACATTCCTTGCTATCAGGACTAATTCAATGATCTTCAACCTCATTGTCTTACATAATCAACAAATACCTGTTAGCATTCATACTGGTAACATCCTGCACATATCAATTTGTTGTACTGGTCCATCATCACTATCAGAGCACCTTCCTATAACTCTTGACATTTTGTATCACTTTGCATTTGATTCCAATTGTTAAACTCCATCTATTGACACATGCAGTAGTGATCTAACTCTGATCTATAGATGTGTAGCTAAGGCTACCACTACACATACTTATCATCTCATTTTATTCCTTCATACTGACTTCAGCTTGTTCTTGCATGTGTTCTCTTCTACTGAGGGGGTGAATGATCTAATCAATATCTTACTCCCCCTAAGGTCCTACATCACCTTTAGGCCTTAGGAGATATCACCTATGCATTGAATGCATAGTGTCGGTCCATGGTTGCATTTTCTTGCTTCTTCTTCCATTCCTGCTTGGTCACATTCTTCTTCCCATTTTTCAGTCTTGGAGCAGGTCTTTCCTTCTTTTGCTAATGGGTCCTTGTATTTCCAAATTTTGCATCACAACCGGAAGAAGTGCTAAAGTAGCACACAACATCCATCCCAACTTCATGATTGGTGAATCTCTTAACGTACCAATTTGACCATTTTATTTTGGTCATGTTGTTGTGACTAGCAACCAAAACTGACAGACGTCTTGATCTTGTAGGGACATTTCTCCTTTAGATCCATGCAATTCTATGACTTCCATATGCTCTGCATCCATCTCTATGTAGAGCATAGCTACTATACTAGCTTCCATATGACTGTAGGTCCTTCTTCTTGCATTCATAACTTCTATGGCCAATTCTATTGCAGTTATAACAAATACTCTTTGCATAAATGGGAGAGGGGATATGCATGCATCTACACCTTGATACAATTTTATCATTTGCATGATATCTATGAGATCCTATATTGTTCCTTCTAGATCCCTTTCTACATTCTTTTGTCCTATGGCCATTACCATTACATGCAAAGCAATAACTAGTAAAGGATGGCATATGACTTACAAATTTATTCTACCATGCATGGGGAGATCTTACCGCTCTAGCATCTCTAATTCTCCTTCTCTATGGATGGATCCTGGGTTGTTCATTCTTTGCATTTCCTCAATCTATTCCTTTCATATTCCACACTTGCTTTGGCCTGTGGGTGGTGGTATTTCCTTGTCTTTTTTGGCATTGTGTTGTCATTGATGTCAACTGGTATAGGATGACAACCGGTGTGGGAGATTGAAGTGTACTGGTGACATTGTCTATCAGGCAATTATTGTAGGGTCACCGGTACACAAGTTAGTGTTGGCATGTGTTGTAGACATGCACTAGAGACCGGTATGGTATAGTGACCGGTAAGTAATGTGTTGCCATTGAGTGGCTGCAAATAAGTATTACAAGAATCACAACAACACTAGAGGTGAAGCATGTGTAGTCCACTTGGTAGAGTTGGATGTTATGCAACGCAACTCCCACTGAATAAAGAGAAGAGTGACAAAGAAAGTGTTGCTTCAATAAGAAAGGATGACATATAGGAAAGATACCAGGTCATATGTCAAGTTGAAGATGCATCTACTCCTCAAGAACATCACACTAATACTAGTAGGTAACATAGATCCTTTCCCACCAATAAGAGGTAATGCCTTGTTTATCCTAGTTTACTTGGCATACATCATGACTCTTTGGGATAAGATAGTCTAAGTAAGCAAATCTAGGTGATTGGATGCATAGACCGGATGACTAATGTAGAAGATGAGGAAGCCTCGATAGGATATGTTCAGCGATGTGCATCAGTTCATCATGAGAAGACATGTTGTGCTACCAAGGAAGAAAAGGAAGAGTTAAGATGGTGATTTTGCCTTCTTGGCAAACCAGTTGAGAAGAGAACCAGTCAAATGAAGATAAGGCTCTATAGTTGCACACATGGAGTTACCGGTATGCAGATGGAAAATGGTGTTGCCTTTGATACATAACAGATGGAGATAGTTGGCATGAAGATATCATGCACACTACTGGTATGAAGGAAGAAACATGCAAATTGGTAAACAAGGAGAATACTAGCATACAATAAAGTGGACAGAGAGACAAATCATACAAGATTGCTGCTAAAGACCAACATGATTGATGATTGGGCTGACAAGATCCACCGACACAAGGAAGGAGAAGGAAAGAAGGTTAACTGGTAGGCAAATAGGGACCGGTAGTATGAAGCATACACTATTTGTGTGATATTGGTTGGTGACCATGTTGGCTCTACATAGTGAGCTAAGGTGGATATCAAAAAAGGTGCTAAGAGAAGACATACCAGTAGGGTTACTAGAGAACCGATAGGGTTAGATGTCTGGTAGGTTTGAACTAGTTGAGTGTTTTGTCAGTGATCATGTCTGAACTGACATAGAGGTCTAAGCTGAGATGGATACATGCCATGTGGAGTTGAAGTAGTAAGCTTGCAGAGGTTGGTGAAGTGCCATGTCGGTGATGTAGCTGGTGGTTGGTCGACATTAAATGTTGACTGCGACAATCACAAAGGAGTTGTAGAGGGTTTGTGGCTTGATGCAAACTAAAGATCTAGGTGATGCCATGATCGATGAAAGACATTCAATTGCAAATTGGATTTGGTAAAGGAAATTGCAAGATCACTAAATGTGATTGATATAAGTAGGTTGAGGAATAGGGCTATGTTTTCTAAACATAGAAAATATGTATTGGAAGCTACGAGATTGACGATGGTTGATTGATCCATTGAAGGTGATCAAAATCTGGAAGGAGATCGGATTGGATTTGATGTGCCTCTTGATCAGTGGAAGAAAGCCTAAGGAGCCAAGTTTAAATTTTTCTTTTGGCAGGAAAGTCTGATTATAAATATGGAGGCTGAAGACATAATTATTTGTTGCCTCAAAGAGAGATGCTGCCAAGTAGTGCAAAAGGTCGAATAGAGAAGTAGATAAAGAGTGATATTTGGAGAGGATCATAGAGATCGAGTAGAAGGGAGACAAATGACAACATAGTTTAGTAGAGGCTTAACCGATAAAGTTAATGCAACCAATAAGAAGCAAGAAAGGAGAAGTGTAGAAGTGAACTGGTGGTGTTCAAGCCAGCCAAAGGATAGCTTAGAGTGAGGTAGTTGTGAGTGGGTTGCAGAGAAGATATTGTAGGCACAAACCAGAGTAGGGTGGAACCAGTAAGCTGAGTAACTGGTAGTCAAGTGTAGAGTCTGTCAAATGAACAACTGGTAGAGCTTGAGTCACCAAGTGAGCAGCAATAGGAGAAGGTGAGAAAAGATAGGAGGTGAGAAGTAGGAAGGAGAGGACACAAAACCAGTAGAACACAAAATAAAGACAAAGCAATAAGGGGAAGAGGAGACAATTGGTAAGGCACAGGAGAAGTGAAACTAGCATGGTGAATAATATGCAGTGGTTACAAGACTCACTTGTAGCTAGATTATTATATTTGTATTTGATAATGATTCTTTGAAGATCACTGAGTGGGTGCTTAGTGTAGGGGTTATATCTCCTTTTGTTTGGTGCCTATTAACAACAAGGGTTGTATCTCCTTTGAGTTGGTGCCCATAAACAACAAAGGTTGTAGCTTCTTGGGGTTGGTGCCCATAAACTACAGGAGTGGTACTCCTTGGGTTGGTGCCCTAAATCTTGTAACCAAAGAGTTTCATTGTGAGGTTGGATTATAGCAATAGACTCCAACAATATTTCTCACCGAGGTTTTTCCCATCTTGGGTTTTCCTCATATACTTTGGTGTTATGGGATGTTCCTTTGTGTATTCTTGCAATGCATTGTCTTGATTTATCTTACTAGAAGACCCACTAGGTATTAGGATGATAACCAATATTCACACATATGTTAGATAAAGGGAAAAGTTTGTAAACCACCAATTCCCCCTCCTCTCAGTGGCACATTATTTCTAACAATTGGTATAACAGCCCTAGGTTCCCGGTTGATAAGCTTTCTCTAGCTTGGGTAAATTCTGGCTATTTGGACACAATGGTCTATTTAGTGTCAATCTCAGCTCCAGTATTTAATGGCTCAAATTATATCATATGGAGTTGTAGAGTGGAATTCTACTTGTCCTCTCTAGGGTTTGATGTATGGATGTTAGTAGTAAATGGCTGTCCTGGTAAAGTCAATCTTCCCACCGGTCCTAAAGAAGAAAAGAGAAACAAATGTAATGATGAAGCTATGGAGGCCATATTCAGTGGGCTATCTAGTGATGTCTCCTCACAAGTGGATGGATGTAGATCTACTAAAATCCTATGGGACAAACTGAAGAAACTTTATGGCAATAAACCTTGCACTACAAAAATAGTTTGTGGAAACAAGAAAAGGAATGAAGCATGTATGTCTGTAGATGATAAAGGTAAATCTATTAGTAGCAACATAAATGATGAAGAGGAAACTCACCTCTTTATGTCTCAAGAATATGAAGATGAGAGGCACACATCAAAGAGTAATCATGCACATCACTCTTACCGAAAAGATGTGTTTAGGAGTGATGATGAAGATGAAGATGAAGTTGACCTTGAATGTGAACTAGTAAGTTCACTAGAAGAGCTGCAAAATGTTAGCAATGAATTTAAAAGGTACAAAGATTCAATTCATGAAGAATGTAGCTGGTTGAGAATATGCCTTGAAGAATCAAATAATCATATCTGTATATTGACATCTCAACTAGAAGAGGCAAAAAGATTGACTGGTGAATTGAAATCAGTCTTTTATGCTAAGTAGAGAAGATGTGAGGAACTCTAGCTAGAAGTAGAGACAAAGGACAAAGAATGTTAGAACCTAAAAGGAGAAATGGATAGAATTAGGAAAGACCTTGAGAAGTGTCAAAATGAGCTCAAGGTAAGGATTTGGTATGATGGCAAGACTGAGGCCTTGGACAAAATGTTAAGTAAGCAAAAACACTTCAAGGATACTGAAGGATTAGGATATGCTGTTGGTGAATGCTCCACAAGTGAGGATGTATCTCACAAGAAAATTTAGTTTTTATCCTCTAATGGAGACAACAAGGGTCAGACATTCATAGTACGAAGTGCACCAAGAAAGAAGGTTGACCTAGCTACAATCGGTGAGGACTTGAGGCTAAAAATGAAGATTAGTGAAGCAAGAAGAAACAATGCAGATCCTAAAGGAAAGGGAAAGCTGATAGAAGATGGTTTCACTAGAAATAAGAATGAAAGAAAGCACCCTAAGAGATTCCCCACTGATGGAAGACAAAGAGTTGTAGCACCTCAGAGAATTAGATGTGGAGAAGCCAAACCAGTCAGATCACCTCATGTCTGGAAAAATGAATTTGTAAGTAATATGTCTCCATACTTTGGTTACTGTTTTGCTTGTAAAGGATATGGCCATAGGGAAGATGAATGCAAAAATATGTCTAGCAATAGAAAAAGTGTTCTTCCTAGGAATAGAAATTTAGTTTGTAGAAGATGTAATGCATTTGAGCATAAAACATCAGAATGTAGAAACATGCATATGCCCACTCTCGGTTATGCTAACCAAAGTCCATTTTCTGCCTCAAGAAATATAAATTATATATGTTATAACTACAATGGATCTGTCCATAGAAGTAATGTGTGCAGGCAGAAGATGTTTCATGCACATGGAAGTCAGCATAACAACTATGCCCAAAGGAAAGATGTTCCTACAAGATAGAGAAGCTAGTTGAAATTGGTAGCGGGCTACAATGGCATGACCCTAAGAAGAAGATCAAACTAGTCTGATAGAAGGTCTTCCAATCATCCAGTTGGGATGAGTGTAGTATGTTTCTATGGCAATGTATCATGTCATACTATAAAATCTAGTAATGCAAAGACCTATCAATAGAAGGAGACGAGACCTTCTTTAAAGGCTACAAATGAGAAAAGGAGCGAGTCCAAGAAGGTATGAAGGAAAAAGGAAGAGAACATAACCATGGACCAACACTATGCACTCAATGCATAGGTGATATCACCTAAAGTTTAAAAGAGTGCTAGTGGACAAATTATATTGGCAGAGATATAAAATTGGTACAGTAAACTGACAGGTGGAGTATGTGGTCGGTACAGATAGTTATCGGTATTGAAGAATAGGTGGGTCAATATGTTTTGGTTGTGTTGTAGTGGCTCTGGTGGCCTGGACAGATGAATTTATGTCTTTGATGATATCAAAAGTTTTCCTAAGTGATAGTGTGTCGGACCTGTAGCCAATCCTAGGTGTATGAGACATCATGATGTCAATAGGTGTGAGAGTTGACATGGAGTCAATGTGACTTGGCATTGTGGTCAGGTATGTCTATGTCACAAAGATGGGATGGGTGTCATGGAAGTGAAAGACCATCAACATGTATAGATGCTCACTTCCATTGGTACAAAGTACAGTTTGGGGTACCAGTTTAGGACTTGACAAAAAATGAAGACCAAAGGGTTGTGATTCAGGGGGAGTTCATAGTCATATCTTTTTATTGATGCCTGATACACTTGACACAGGAGGAAATCAAGTGTCATTGATGCTATAACATGTACTAGTATACATGGAGATGTGAGTCACTTGCACAAGAGAACATGTATCATTAATTAGCTTCAACACTTGGTATCATCATTTTGGGGTCAGAGTGGCTTCTACATATCAAAGGGGAGATGATGTAGTCTAGCCAACATGTATGTTGTATTTACTGTCATATGTGCCTTCAATTGGTCTCAGACTTGTATATGCATGTATTTCCATTTTTCATATACACTTAGTTGCGGAGAAATTGGTGTCAGTTGGTAGTTAATCTCTCCATCTCAAGTGATGTGATTTGAGAGAATGTAAAGTATGAAGGTAAAAGGAGGAGAATCATCTGGTAGACACAAGGAAGAGAGAAACCCTAACAATGCCCTTTACCGTTGTTGTCAAAGGGGGAGAAAGGTTATGTAGTATGTTGGATACTACATGTGTTGACATCAATTCCAAAGGGGGAGATTGTTGGCATTGTGTTGTCATTGATGTCAACTGGTATACTATGATAACTAGTGTGAGAGATTGAAGTGTATTGGTGACATTGTCTGTCAACCAAGTATTGCAAGGTCACCAATACACAAGTCAATGTTGGCATGTTTTTTAGACATGCACTAGAGACTGGTATGGTATGGTGACTAGTAAGAAATGTGTTGGCATTGAGTGGCTGCAAACCATACTGTTAAAATAATCACAACACCAGAGGTGATGCATGTGTAGTCTCCCAGTAAGAGTTGGATGCTATACAACATGACTCCCATCAAATGAAGAGTAGAGTGACAAATAATGTGTTGCTTCAGTAAGCAAGGATGGAATATGGGGAAGATACCAGGTCATATGTCAAGTTGACGATGCATCTGCTCCTCAGGAATGTCACACTAATACCAGCAAGTGACATAGATCCTTTCCCACTAGTAAGTAGTAAGGCCTTTCTTATCCCAGTTTACTTGGAATACATCATGACTCTCTAGGATAAGAAAGTACGAGTAAGAAAAGCCAGGTGATTGGATGCATAGATTAGATGACTAATGTAGAAGACGAGGAACCCTCCATAGGATATGTTTAGAGATGTGTACCAGTTTAGCATGAGAAGACATGTTGTGCTACCAAGGTAGAAAAGGAAGAGTTAAAATGGTGAGTTTGCCTTCTTGGCAAACTGGTTGAGAAGAGAACAAGTCAAATCAAGATAAGGCTTTGCAGTTGCACACATGGAGTTACTAGTATGCAGATGGAAAATGGTTTTGCCTCTGATGCATAATGGATGGACATAGTTGGGACGAAGATATCATGCACACTACCAGTATGAAGGCAGAAACATGCAAATTGGTAAACATGAAGAATACCGACATATAGCCAAGTGGACAAAGAGACAAAGGTGAGGTGCTCTCAGTCTAATGAAGATGCACATGATGTACCATCTAATATTTCTATTGAAGACCAACATGATTGATGATCGGGCTGACAACATCCACCAGCACAAGGAAGGAGAAGACAAGAAGGTTAACTAGTAGGCAAATAGGGACCGATAGTATGAAGCATACATTGGTTGTGTGATATTAGTCAGTGACCATGTTGGCTCGACATAGTGAGCTAAGGTGGATGTCAACAAAGGTGCTAAGAGAAGATATACCAGCAGGGTTACTAGAGAACCGATAAGGCTATATGTCTAGTAGGTTTGCACCAGTTAAGTGTTTGGTCAATGATCTTGTCTGAACTGACACAGAGGTCAAAGTTGAGATGGATACGAACAAGGATGTGACATGGTGTTGAAGTGGCAAGCTTGCAGAGGTCAGTGAAGTATTGTGTTGATGAGGTAGCTAGCGGCTGGTCGATATTAAATGTTGACTATGACAATCATGGAGGAGTTGTAGAGGGTTTGTAGCTCCATGCAAACCAAAGATCTGGGTGATGCCATGATCTATGAAAGACATTCAACTGCAGATTGGATTTGGTAAAGGCAACTGCGAGATCACTAAATGTGATTGAAAAAAGTAGGTTGAGGAACAAGGTGGTGTTTACTAAACATAGAAAATGTTTATTGGAAGCCACAAGATTGATGGTGGTTGATTGATCTATTGTAGGTGGTCAATCTGTGGAAAGAGATCTGATTGGATTCGATCTACCTCGTGATCAATGGAAGAAACCCTAAGGTGCCAAGTTTGAATGTTGCTTTTGGTGGGAAAGTCTGATTATAAATATGGAGGTTGAAGATAGAATTAGTTGTTGCCTTAGAGAGAGATGCTGCCAAGTAGTGCAAAAGGCCAAATAGAGAAGTAGATAAAGAGTGATATATGTAGAGGATCATAGAGATTGAGCAGAAGGGAGACAACTGGCAATAGGGTTTAGTAGAGGCTTAACTAATAAAGTTAATGAAACCAACAAGAAGCAAGGAAGGAGAAGTGCATAAGTGAACCAATGGTGTTTAAGCTAGCCAAAGGATAGCTTAGAGTGAGGCAGTCATGAGTAAGTTATAGAGAAGATCCCATAGGCACAAAATAGAGTAGGGTGGAACCAATAAGCTAAGTAACCAATAGTCAAGTGTAGGGTGTGTTAGATGAAAAACTAGTAGAGCCCGAGTCACCAAGTTAGAAACAACAAGAGAAGGTGAGAAAAGAGATGAGGTGAGAAGTAGGAAGGAGAGGACAGAAAACTAGTAGAGAAAAGAATAGAGAAAAAGTGATAGAATTAAGAGGAGACAACTGGTAAGGTAGAGAAGAATTGAAACTGATAGGGTGAAGAATATGCAGTGGTTACAAGAATCACTTGTAGCCAGATTATTACATTTGTATTTGATAATGATTCTTTGAAGATCACTGAGTGGGTGCTTAGTGCAGGGGTTGTAGCTCCTTTGGGTTGGTGCCCATAAACAATAGGGGTTGTAGCTCCTTTGGGTTGGTGCCCATAAATAGAAGGGGTTGTAGCTCCTTTGGGTTGGTGCCCATAAATTATAGGAGTGGTACTCCTTGGGTTGGTGCCCTAAATATTGTAACCAAAGAGTTTCATTGTGAGGCTAGATTGGAGCAGTAGACTCCAACAACATTTCTCATAGAGGTTTTTCCCATCTTGGGTTTTCCTCATATATACTGGTGTTATGGGATGTGCCCTAGTGTATGATTGCAATACATTGTCTTGATTTATCTTACCAGAAGACCCACTAGGTATTAGTATGATAACCGGTATTCACACATAGGGTAGATAAAGGGAAAAGTTTGTAAAACACTGATTCCCTCACCCCCCCCTCTCAGTGGCACATCATTTCTAATAGTATTCTATCCGTAGAAGGTATTCTTTGTTGTCTTCTCATTTTCCTGCTTCTGGTGAATTTGTCTTCTCCCATCTTCCCTTTCCCTTTGGGATCTGTGTTGTTCCTCCTTCTTGCAGCACTACTCCTCATCGTTGTCTTCAAGTCTTCACTGGTTGTAGTTAGATCAACCTTCTTCCAGGGATCATTTATGATTGTGAAGGTATGTCCCTTGTTCTCTCCATTTGAGGAAACAAACAAAATGTCATTATGAGGGACATTCTTGCTAGTGGAGCATTCACTAGCACCACTTCCTAATCCTTCAGTTTCCTTGACATTCTTTTGTGTTTTCAATATTTTGTCCAAGGAATCACTACTGCCATCAAATTGGATTCTTACCTTGAGCTCATCGTGACACTTCTCAAGGTCATTTTGGAGAACCTCCATTTCTCCAACCAGCTGTAGATATTCTTGTTCTTTTACCTCTAGCTTAGATTCTAGATCTTTACACTGACACTCCTTGGTGTCTTCTTCTTGAATCTTCAACTCTGAGAAACACTTCTCAGATTCTTCAAGGCATCTGATTTACTAGTTTTCCTCCACAATAGTAGCATTCTTGAAAATCTTGTATTCATTTCTTACTCTTCTGAGTTCTTCAAGTGCATTCACAAGCTCACCTTCAAGATCAGCTTATTCTTCATCTTCTTCTTCATCTTCACTATCACTACCAAAAACATCTTGCCAGTAGGAGTGATCTACATGATCATTCTTAGATGTGTGCCTCTCATCTTTTGATTCTTGAGCCATGAAGAGATGGGTTCCTTCTTCATCAATGTTGTGGCTACTAGAAGATTTGCCTTCATCATCTATAGGTACATGAGATGCATTTCTCATTCTATCATCACAAGCCGGTTTTGTAGTAGTAGGCTCATTTCCATAGAGCTTCTTCAATCTATCCGATAATCTTTTTTCTAATCTACATCTATCCACCTACAAGGAGACATCATCTATTAACCCACAAAGTATAGCCTTCATTGCATTGGTTTCTTCTTTCTACATATAAATTGGTGGGAGGAAAGACTTTACTAGGGAACCCATTTACAACAGACATCCAAACATCATACCCTAGAGAGGATAAGTGAACCTACATTCTACAACTCCAAATGAAATAGTTAGACCCATTAAATACTAGAGCTGGGGTTGACACTAAATAGACCATTGTGTCCTTATACAAGAATCTACCCAAGCTAGAGAAATCTTATCAACCAGAAAACTACGCTTTGATACCAATTGTTAGATACAATGTACCATTGAGAGGGGGGTGAATCAGTGGTTCAAACTTTTCCCTTTAACTATCCTATGTGAGTATACCGGTTATCAGATCTAACTAAATGCAGACTTACCAGTTAGAGGGGAGACTAACACAAATGCACTCACACAAAAAGGGACATCACATAACACCATCATATACAAGGAAAACCCAAGATGGGAAAAACCTAGGTGAGAAATGCTGCTGGAGACTAGTGCTCCAATCCAGCCTCACAATGAAACTTTGATTACAATATTTAGGGCACCAACCCCTAATTTAGGGCATTAAACTAAGGAGCACCAACCCCTAATTTAGGGCACCAACCCAAGGACCTACAACCCCTACACTGAGCTCCAACATAGTGAGTACAAAAACATGTTTTGATACCAAAGTTATCTTCTTGTTACAAATGGATTTTGTATCTTTTCTTCAAATCTCTCTATTGGATCTTCTATCCAGTTCACTGTCGGTTCTCTGTCTACTAGTTCTACTTTCTACTGGTTCTCTCTTCTCTCAACTACTCTGCTGCTCTCCCCTGGTACTATCTTCTATTGGCTCTCCACATTCCTACTCTACACTCTTCTGCAATTCTTCACTGTCGGTTTGGTCACCACCAGTTACCTCACTATTGCTAGTTGAACTCTTCAACCCTTGTCTCTCTCACACTCAGTCTCTCTATTGATACTTGTTGAGTACTTGATTGATTTCTTCTCACATGCAGCAACACTCTCTCATTCAATAGCACAAACAATATCTTTGGTTCGCATACTTATAGCCACATTTTCCCGCCAAGACGTGAGTTTGAACATTGGCAAGGCTAGGGTTTCTACCATACCTTTAATCTACATCTAATTTGATATTTGATCATCGTAACATATCAAATCCAATCTGATATCTTGTCCTTGATTGATGTTCAACACTCAATCAATGAGCATCACCCATCTGTCTACACTGCAAAACATGTCTTCTCTCCTTTGCCATCTCTAGCATGTATTTTAGCCTTTTGTCTAATCGATCAAGTGAATGATTTGGTTTCCATCACCCACTTCGATCTACAAGATCAACCTTATCTAGATCTCTATTATTTGCTTCATCTTGAGCCATAATTCTCTTCTTTTCTTCTTTGAGCCTCATTGTCATCATAAATATTGACCAACCGCCAACTGCCTCCCCAACACAACACTTCACCAACCTCTATGAGCTTGCCACTTCAACTCCACATGTCATCCTTATTGATATCCACCTCAACAAAGATCTTTGTTTTAGCTAGACCCATTCACCAACAATCAACACATAACCGGTCCTCCTTTTTTGTCAGTTCTCTAACCCTTCTAGTATCTCACACTTTATCGATTAACCATCATGTCCGCGCTTTACTAATCTACCGGTGGAACACCATAACCGGTCGCCAAATATTCCTATCCATAGCATGCTCATTCTCATCAGATAGGAGCATATCACTTAGCCTCTTTTCTCTCTTACTAATTCTCATACTTATTGGTAGGCACCTTGATGACACCATGTCATCAACCTCTAGCTGTTTCCATCTAAGGAATCTGCATGCTGGTTGCATTCTCTATCTACAGCTACTCCAGTTTGCCTTCTTCATCATCAGACTAAACATCATCTCAATCGGTTTGTCAAGCTGACAAACCCATAACTTCTTTACTCTTCCTTTTCTATCCCAGTGGCACACTATGCCAACCCTTTCTGATCTAGTGCACATCTCTGATTACATGCACCTCATACATCCTTTGTTTCACTGGTAGATCTAGTGTGAGCCTTAAATCACCTGCCTTCTACTTCTTTCTTATCTCACAGAACTAAGATGCATACTTTGCATACTAGGAGATAAGATCCACTTACCGGTAGGAGTGGGTCCTTGTCATCTGCATTCTGCAATGCACTCATGTGGCTTCCTTGTTTGTGCAACATATCTTCAAACATGCACATGTGATCCAGTTGGGCCACATACACTATCAGTTTTCTCTTCATATGGTGACTGCATCTCTATTCGGTGGGAGTCCTTATGTTTTGCATCCAAACAACATACCGGTAACCTGTACATCCTTCTCCTCCTGTGTTGATGTGATTTATAAAACACTCCACCTCTTCATCATAATCAATAGCTCAACATCTTTCTCATCCTACTTGTACATTGGTCATAAGCTTGCTAGTTGGCAACTACTCAATTGGTTTATTTATCTTCTCCATGTGAACACATTGTTGAGACTCATAAATCTGAGTGAATCTGAGAGGCCCATTTCAAAATTTTGGGTGATTTTGTCTTTCTAATCCTTTTAAATTTTTGGCATTCATGGTTTCTTTCTGCTCCTAAGGGTTATTTGTCCAAGGGTTTAGGGTTTGGTTTTTTCAAAATTCTATGTCATGAAGTTTCTCCTTATATTTCCTTGTTCATTTTTCCACTTAAGTGGAAGGGTTAGTCTTTCATGCAAAGAGGGGCCCTTATTTAGGTTTTATCATAGGCGGGTTATGATTTTTCTTAATTTTCCACCTTTTCCTAAGTCTTTTATGTTCCTTATCAGGTCTCTTAATCACCGTGCAAGTTCCTGTTGATCCTGTGGACACCACTATATCACAAAGAGAACTTTCCTAAAGTTTACCCTTCACGGAGTAGCGACTAGATGATGGGACCTACTTCTTTGAAGATTCTAGGTGTTGTAATACTCATGCATCTTCAAGATGATCCAACGGTTGGTGTTGTTTCACAATGCAAAGATGTACGAAGTTTACCTTTCGCAAAACAACAAAAAGGCGGTGGGCCCGACAGGTAGGCTGTTGGCATTGCACACTCTAATGAGAATTGTAGATGATTGAAGGTATTGTCATTGATGGCAACCTTTCAATCTTATAGTACCGGCAGGCACTGACACTGATAGACTCTACACTGGCAGATAGTTCACCGGCAACGACAAAGATGATTATCGACACCCTGGCTGACAGGACTTTGATTATTGTATATTGTATTTAATTGTAATATCTTTTTGTAAGATGATATGGCATATTGTAATAAGACTCATATATAAGTATGAGATCTTATAGATCATTTAGAGATATACAGGAGATAGCTGGATTTGAAGAGAAACTTGAGAAATTGGAGAAGGAAAAGGAAAGAATAAAAGGAAAGGCAAAAGATCTAAAATGTAGACTCAGCCACAAATTGGATTACCTCATCTCTTTAAGGAAAGAGATATCAAAGGCACTTGTTCAAGGATTGAAGATACTAGAAGAGAAAATGCACACCCTCACTGGTATAATTCAAAGAATAGAGGCAACATTGAAGGACAATGATAGGTTCATTGAGAGCCTAAATTTTGTATTAGCAGACCTTTTTCAGATTGTAACCAACCGGTTACAGGGTTCAAGCTAATAACTAAACTCAATTGACATTTTGACAACCTTTGTCATTGATGTCAAAGGGGGAGTAGTAGAGAAGAGAAAAATCCAATGACTTAGAGATCATCTGCTCAGGGGGAGCACACAGTTTTGGTATAGATTTTTGGACTTCAATTTTTTGATACAATTTTGAATTTTTCTCATGGGTGTTACTATCAATGCCAAAGGGGGAGATTGTTGGTATTGCACACTCCAATAAAAATTGTAGATGATTGAAGGTATTGTCATTGATGGAAACCTTGCAATCTTATAGCATCAACAGGCATATGCATTGACAGACTCTACACCAGCAGATAGTTCACCGACATCGACAAAGATGATTACCGACACCCTAGCCAACAAGAATTTGATTATTGTATATTGTATTTAATTGTAATATCTTTTTGTAAGACAACATGGCATATTTTAATAAGACTCATATATAAGTATGAGATCTTGTAGATCATTAGAGATATATAAATGATAGATGGATATGATGAGCGAATATTAAGGCAGATTTTGGAGTAAGGTTTTTGGTTGTTGCATTAGCTTAAACCGGTACTGAACCTAGCATAGCATGTGCTTTTTGTAGCATTACATCACATTGGATTTCCATAATCCATTTTGTAAGTCAGTGAGACTTCCTTTTGTAATTAAGCAGTGAGCTTTAGGCAGTTGGCCTTCCTGCATGTGCAGGCCCCTATTGTAAGTAATATCCATTCATTGGCCAGTGAGTGAATATTGTGGGTCACAAATCCCACCGAGTTTCCTCATTGTGTTATGGTGTGCTTCCTATGTTGTGTTTATTGTTCATATTTACTGCATTAATTCTTGTTTACCGGTACACTATTTTGGAATGCAATTTATTTAATAAGGCCAGAAAATCTGTTAACCGATTAGATACTGATTCACTCCCCCCTCTCAGTATCTTTGGGAATCCTAACATAGGCGGATCCTGATGTTAAAGACCTAGCATCTCCAAAATGATCTGATGATGCACTTTTTTTTACAATGCGAAGGTGCTTGAAGTTTACCTTTCGTGGAGTAGCGACTAGATGGTGGGACTCACTTCTTTAAAGATTACGGGTATTAAAGAGCTAACAAGTTCGATGATCATCAAGGGTTGTCGCTACTCTGCAATGCAAAGGTATCTAAAGTTTACCCTTCGCGGAGTAGTGACCGATGAGCTAGCAATCTGGGTGGCAATAAGCTGACAGGTCCTGATGAGGTGGTAAAACATGTGGCATAATAGGTGGAGATGCTTGCGAGGCAGTTCTGCCAAAAAGGAGAATGATCCAGTAACCCAAAACACACATGGCTATTATAAGGTGGAAACCGGTATACTTGTGAGCAAATGAATGGATGATAGTTAGATACACCTGGCAGGAACTTGTAGGCTAAGTAATTGGAGGTAGAGGGCCCACTTTGATAGTTAAAGGGGTTAAAAGTTGGACAAGTTTCATAGAGATCTATGGCCATCGCTAACTCGCTGCTTCAAGTCTTACGCAGTTTAAGGTCCGTGACCCAACAAAATACCATTTGTAGTCACGGTGAGATAAAGGCTAAGGGCACGCGGTCAAGATGAACGATAAAGATCAAGCGGTTAAGTGAAGGTCCAATGATTATCGATGCACCATGAGACAAAGATGTGCAATGTTTAAAGTCAGTGCTTTAGCGACAAACCACCAGCGGCTGACCCAAAAAATAGTTAGCAGACGACGGTTAGTGCTTGGCGGTTAAGGTAAAGTTGCCTGGGGAAGGTAAAGGTTAGACAGATTTCATAGAGATCTACGGTGGTCGCTGAGTTGCAAGGTCAAGATGTGCAATGTTTAAGGACCGCAACCCAGTGACAAGCCATTACTGGCAAGCATAGGTAATAGTTAAGACCGAGTGTCAAGGGGTAAACAACTACGGTGAGATAAATGTTGATCTAGTTCTATAGGATATAAGGGTTGTCCCTATCCCACGATATGAAGGTGCATGAAGTTTAATGTCTGTGGGTCAGTGACAAAAGGAAAAGCAATTTTTCAAAATGGATTGGTTATCCATTGGTACCAAAATTTGAAATTATGAAAATTGATGTTGCAACGTTGTAACAACCCTCAGGAAGTTAGGGATGAAAATGATTTGTAACCACTTTCAAGAGGGAACTATAGTTGTAACAAACTATTCCTAGGAAAGTCTGAAACTTATTCGCATCCATATCATTATAAATGGATACTAGGACTTTGAAAAAAGGGATCACAAGAATTTTGTAAAAAAACTTTGGCAAAATGTATTTAGGGTTTTACTAGTCTTTTGGAAGATCATTCTGAGTTATGTAGAATTTTATGGAGAATATTGATATACAGACCATAACATTTTGAGTCGAAATTCCTGTTGTCTTCTTGTATGCATCATTTATTTACTAGTTCGGTTAGATAATCTAGGATTATTTAATCGAATGAGTTGCAAGGAAATTTATAGAGATGTTTTAGATTTTTCTTTCAAGGAATGGGATTAAATATAATTAAAATATTTTTTGCTAGTAATCAGTAATTCTACTTGAATTTAATGATGAGGTTTAGCATATGGTTAAAGTTTATATATGTCAAGCATAGATAGATTTAGTTAAGCGAATGTAAATGGCATGTATGTGAATTTCTTCTGTCAGTTCTTGTCCAATTTTGAATGACTCTGAGGCCCGGATAAGGCATTGGTATGGCTTGTTGTAGTTCATGACCTTCTTGCTAATCAATAAACAATGAATACAAGTCTTTCTTTTATGTTCAAAGTGATAGGGTTTGCAGAGGTTGGCACTGGTTTTCTGTATAAGTCTTTAATTGTAGCTATGAAAGAATGATCACAAAGGGTATACCCACCTAAGCTAAGGGGAAGGTTAAAGTGTAGAAGGTTTTTGTATAAACCTTGTTATATGTTGTCTTTTATTTTTGTTTCCTATTATTTCTCACCATAAGAGATAGAGGCTTGAGAATTATTATAGAGAGGATAAGGAAATCATAAATCAAGAACAACAAAAATGGCGACTCTGCTGGGGAAATGATGTCAAAAAAAAATTCTATTATAGTGAAACCCATGAGTCTGACCAAAGTCATTTGGGGAAGAGTCTTGCAAGTTTAGAAATCTGAAAGTCACTTTTAGATTTGAAAGTGTGTATCCTAGAAAGTCTTGTTACTTTGAAATATAAAAAATATTATGTGACTCTGTTGTGTGGTATGACCCATAAATCTGAAAGTGTTTTAGAGTGAAGATGAGTGGTTAAATTTTATTCCTCTTAAGGGAGGTGGCGACTTTGTAAGAATGAACTTGAGATTTGGAGGAGTTCTTCAAATTTTCAGTCAGAAGTGAAGTGAACAACAACAACAATTTTTTCTCTAGGTATTCCTCAAGGTATTCATGAAATTATATGTCCTTATAAGGTGAAGCAGTCACCATTAAAAGGAAAAGAAATCTGCACTTTACATACTTCATGTTTTCAAAATTTCAGTTATAATATGGGAGAAGTGTGTATGATTCTGAAAATTTGTGACTGCCTGTGTTTTGAAAATAATTTATGAAACAACAAGGATGAATGGTCATTGTCTAAGTAATGGTTCAGTAGATGTTATAAACCTGATGGATCTAGATGTGGTTCCTAGATCTGAAAATCCCTTGTCAAATCTGAAAGAAATTGATAAAGAGATTGCAATATGTCTTCAAGAGATCCAAGATAAATTTGTCTAGTTTTTAAGAAGGAAAGTAGGGAAAACAAAAGAAGAGTCATCATATGTTTTCTATGAAATATTTATAGCTAAATTGAATGAAGTTTCAATTGATGCTAGACCCCATGAGTTTGTTTGGATTGAGTTATTCTTAGAGCTTGATGAGCCTGACTCAGCTAATTGGTCTACAACCTTGAGGGAAGAAAGTGTTGCATGCATTAAAGAATGGGTACATGAGATTGAAAGGACTAAATCTAAAAATATATACAAAATTGAGTATAGTGACGGAGGTGAATCCGTGAGTGGATATACCTCTTATGATGTTGAAGGTGACTCTTATTCTCAGTATGACAATTTAGATGTGTATTCAAAGCAAGAAGAAACTTGTGAGAACATAAGTAACTGTTCAACTAATCATGAGCCCATTGAGGTTCCATATCTTAATGATATGGATCACCTTCTTGTTAAGTTCAATCCACAAAATGTTTGCAACCCTGGTTATGAAACCATGTTGCAACATATAGCAACACTTTATGAGCAGCATGATAAAGGCTATGATGTAGATACAAGTTGTTGTAATGATGAAATAAATGTGCATAAAGACATGAGCACTACTGATCTAATATCTTTATTAGATTGGGACAATGTTTACAACACAAAAGATGAAGACAAAGAAAATGAAAAGAAGGCAGAAGGTTCACTAAGTAGTGAACAAATCTGAGAACTCTTAGTTGTTGATCTTCAGAGGTATGCATCCAAAAATGTGCCCAATCTATCACACCCAACTATTACATGTTATGATATTGATGATGTTTTTGAGGGTGTGAAGTAAGATACATATGCTATTGATTCTTTCCCTATATTTGATCTGAGTGATGGATAAGATGAAAATGCATATATGGTTGATAGGTGTGAAGATGAAGATTCATATGCTAATATGAACTCAAAATTTAATATACATTTTGTGGATCTTGCTTTTAAATGGCATAATAAATATGAACTAATCTTCTCTAATTTACAAGTGAAAAATCAACCATTGACCAATGGCCATCATGTGTCTTTTCTTGTGAAAGAGGCTAATAGGAATTGCGATCATCAAGATGAAGTGCAGTCATTTTATGAGGAAGTTTTCCTCTCTAGTTTGCAAGCCATCATTGTGGAAGAGTGTTTATCATTTGAGCAAATGAGAAATAGAGATGTGCCTGATGTTCTGAACTTTCAGACTAAGTTACAAGGATTACCTTTCTTTTCAGCTAGGAAACAATTGTAAAGAGTGTAGCACTCTTATGTCACATAGTGACTAGCACTTTCAACATTTGTTTGGTTTTCAAAGATTGAATGATTATGGACATGCTGATGATTATGTTTTATGTGATCAACTAATTAGAAGTGGTAGTGTTTCTGATCAGGCAGATGTGAATGAAACTTCCATCTTACCTCCAGTTTAAGGAAATGAAAATCATGTGTTTGATAGAGGTAAGAATTGATTTCAGTTTTGATGGCCTAGGGCCAGTTATAAGTTGTATATTTTGTACAGTTGCTTTGCTTTAGTTGTGTGGTTTTCAATAACGTGCCCTATTGTTTGGGTGGAATAAGGAGCCCTTTTCTTTTGAGAAGAGAAGAGAAGAGAAGTATTATGTTTTTTGGGTGGTCTATGCTACCCTAGATTCTGAATTCTTGAGTTGATCTTGCAATCAACCATCCCTAGTCAGAGCCGTTGTTGGGACTCATAAATCTGAGTGAATTTGAGAGGCCCATTTCAAAATTTTGGGTGATTTTGTCTTTTTAATCCTTTCAAATTTTTGGCTTTCATTGTTTCTTTCTTCTTGTGAGGGTTATTTTTCCAAGGGTTTAGGGTTTGGTTTTTTCAAAATTCTATATCATGAAGTGTCTCCTTATATTTCCTTCTTGCTTTTTCTTCTTAAGTGGAAGGGTTAGTTCATCGTGCAAAGAGGGGCCCTTATTTAGGTTTTATCCTAGGCGGGTTATGATTTTTCTTAATTTTCCCCCTTTTCCTAAGTCTTTTATGTTCCTTGTCGGGTCTCTTAATAACCATGCAAATTCCTATTGATCCTATGTACACTGCTATACCGCAAAGAGAAGTGGCTTGAAGTGTACCTTTCACGGAGTAGCGACTAGATGGTGGGACCCACTTCTTTGAAGATTCTAGGTGTTGTAATGCTCGTGCATCTTCAAGATGATCCAACGGTTGGTGCTATTTCACAATGCAAAGATGTGTGAAGTTTACCTTTTATGAAATAGTGAAAAGGCGGTGGGCCCGATAGGTAGGCGGCTCTCGATGTTAAAGACCTAGCATCTCCAAGATGATCTGACAATGCATGCTATTTAACAATGCAAAGGTGCCTGAAGTTTACATTTCATGAAGTAGTGACTAGATGGTGGGACCCACTTCTTTGAAGATTATAGGTGTTAAAGAGCCGACAAGTTTGATGATCATCAAGGGTTATCGCTACTCCACAATGTGAAGGTGTCTGAAGTTTACCCTTCATGGAGTAGAGACCAATGAGCTGGCAATCCGGGTGGCAATAAGCTATCAAATCTCAATGAGGTGGTAAAACATGTGGCATAATAGGTGGAGATGCTTGCGAGGCAGTTCTGCCCAAAAAGAGAATGATCCAGTCACCCAAAACACACGTGGCTGTCATAAGGTGGAAACCAGTATACCTATGATCAAATGAATGGATGATAGGTGGATACACCTGGCAGAAACTTGGAGGATAAGTAATCGGAGGTAGAGGGCCCACTTTGATAGTTAAAGGGATTAAAAGCCAGATGAGTTTCATGGAGATCTACAACCATCGCTGACCCGCTGCTTGAAGTTGTGTGCAGTTTAAGGTCCACAATTGAGCAACAAACCATTTATAGTCACAGTGAGATAAAGGTTAAGAGAAGGCGGTAAAGGTGAATGATAAAGATTGAGCAGTTAAGTGAAGATCCAATGATTGTCGCTGCACCGTGAGATGGAGATACGCAATGTTTAAAGTTAGCGTTTTAGCAACAAACCACTAGCGGCAGGCCCAAAAAATAGTTAGCAGATGATGATTAGTGCTTGATGGTTAAGGTAAATTTTCTCGAGGAAGGTAAAGGTCAAACAAGTTTCATAGAGATCTATGGCGGTCATTGAGTCACAAGGTTAAGATGTGCGATGTTTAAGGACTGTGACCCAGTGACAAACCATTATTGGCAGGCCCAGGTAACAGTTAAGACCACATGTCAAGGGGTAAATAGCTATGGTGAGATAAAGGTCGATGTAGTTCCACAGGATCTAAGGGTTGTTTCTATCCTGTGACATGAAGGTACATGAAGTTTAAGGTACGTGGGTCAGCGACAAAAGGAAAAGAAGTTTTTAAAAAGGGACTGGTTATCCGTTGGTGCCAAAATTTGAAATTATGAAAATTGATGCTACAGTGTTGTAACAACCCTTAGGAAGTTAGGGATGAAAATTATTTGTAACCTCTTTCAAGAGGGAATTATGGTTGTAACAAACTATTGCTAGGAAAGTCCGAAACTTGTTTGCATCCATATCATTATAAATGGATACAAAAGACTTTGAAATAAGGGATCACAAGAATTTTGTATAAAGGTTATGGCAAAATGTATTTATGGTTTTACTAGTCTTTTGGAAGATCATTCTGAGTTATGTAAAATTTGATGAAGAATATTGGTATACAGACTAGAACATTTTGAGTCTAAATTCTCATTGTCTTCTTGTATGCATCATTTATTTACTAGTTCGGTTAGATAATCTAGGATTTTTTAATCGAATGAGTTGCAAGGCAATTTACAGAGATGTTTTAGTTTTTTCTTTCAAGGAAGGGGATTAAATATACTTAAAATATTTGCTGCTAGTAATTAGTAATTCTACTTGAATTTGATGGTTGGGTTTAGCATATGGTTAAAGTTTATATATGTCAAGCATATATAGATTTAGTTAAGCGAATGTAAATGGCATGTATGTGAATTTCTTTTGTTAGTTCTTGTCCAATTCTGAATGACTCTGAGGCTCGGATAAGGCACTTGTATGGCTTGTTGTAGTTCATGACCTTCTTGGTGATCAATAAAAAATGAATACAAGTCTTTCTTTTATGCTTAGTTATGTTCAAAGTGATAGGGTTTGCAGAGCTTGGCATTGGTCTTCTCTGTAAGTTTTTAATTGCAGTTGTGAAAGAATGATCACAAAGGGTATACCCGCCTAAGCTAAGTGGAAGCTTAAAGTGTAGAAGGTTTCTGTATAAACCTTGTTATATGTTGTCTTTTATTTTTGTTTCCTGTTGTTTCTCTCCATAAGTGATAGAGGCTGGAGAATTATTACAGAGAGGATAAGGAAATCATAAATCAAGAACAACAAAAATGTCAACCTTGCTGGGGAAATAATGTCAAAAAAAAATTCTATTATAGTGAAACCCATGATTCTGGCCAAAGTCATTTGGGGAAGAGTCTTAGAAGTTTAGAAATCTGAAAGTCATTTTCAGATTTGAAAGTGTGTATCCTGGAAAGTCTTGTTGCTTTGAAATATAAAATATATTATGTGAGTCTACTATGTGGTATGACCTGGAAATCTGAAAGTGTTTCAGAGTGAAGATCAACGGTTAAATTTTATTCCTCTTCAGGGAGGTGGCGACTCTGTAAGAATGAACTTGAGATTTGGAGGAGTTCTTCAAATATTCAGTCAGAAGTGAAGTGAATAGCAGCAACAATTTTTTCTCCAAGTATTCCTCAAGGTATTCATAAAATTATATGTTCCTTATAAGGTGAATCAGTCACCATTAAAAGGAAAAGAAATATGCACTTTACATACTTCATGTTTTTGAAATTTCAATTATAATCTGGGAGAAGTGTGTATGATTCTGAAAATTTGTGACTACTTGTGTTTTGAAAAGAATTAATGAAACAGTAAGGATGAATGGTCATTGTTTAAGTAATGGTTCAGTAGATGTTATAAACCTGATGGATCTAGATATAGTTCCTAGATCTAAAAATCCCTTATGAAATCTAAAAGAAATTGATAAAGAGATTGCAATATGTCCTCAAGAGATCCAAGGTAAATTTGTCTAGTTTTTAAGAAGAAAAGTAGGGAAAAGAAAAGAAGAGTCATCATATGTTTTCTACGAAAGATTTATAGCTATATTGAATGAGCTGATGCTAGACGACATGAGTCTATTTTTATTGAGTTACTCTTAGAGATTGATGAGCCTGACTCAGTTAGTTGGTCTACAACCTTGAGGGAAGAAAATATTGCATGCATTAAAGAATGGGCAGATGAGATTGAAAGGACTAAATTTGAAAATATACACATAATTGAGTATAGTGATGGAGGTGAATCCGTGAGTGGATATACCTCTTATGATGCTGAAGGTGACTCTTATTCTTAGCATGACAATTTAGATGTGTATTCAGAGCAAGAAGAAACTTATGAGAACATAGGTAATTGTTCAACTAATCATGAGCCCCCTGAGGTTCTAGATCTTAATGATATGGATCACCTTGTTGTTAAGTTCAATCCACAAAATGTTTGCAACCCCGGTTATGAAACTATGTTGCAACATATAGCAGCACTTTATGAGCAGCATGATAAAGGCTATGTTGTGGATGCAAGTTGTTGTAATGATGAAATAAATGTTTATAAAGACATGAGCACTATTAATCTAATACCTTTATCAGATTGGGACAATGTTTACATCACAGAAGGTAAAGCCAAAGAAAATGAAAAGAAGGCAGAAGGTTCACTAGGTAGTGAACAAATCTCAGAACTCTTAGGTGCTGATCTTCAGAGGTATGCATCCAAAAATGTGCCCAATCTTTCACACCCAACCAATACATGTTATGACATTGATGATGTTTTTGAGGGTGTGAAGTATGATACATATGTCATTGATTCTTTCCCTATATTTGATTTGAGTGATGGAAAAGATGGAAATGCATATACGGTTGATAGGTGTGAAGATGAAGATTCATATGCTGATACGAACTCAAAATTTAATATGCATTATGTGGATCTTTCTTTTAAAAGGCATAACAAATCTGATCTGATCTTCCCTAATTTGCAAGTGGGAAATCAACCATTGACCAATGGCCATCATGTGTCTTTACTTGTGCAAGAGGTTGATAGGAATTGCGATCAACAAGATGAAGTGCAGTCATTTTATGAGGAAGTTTTCCTCTCTAGTTTGCAAATCATCATTGTAGAAGAGTGTTTATCATTTGAGCAAACTAGCAATAGAGATGTGCCTGATGTTCTCAACTTTCAAACTATGTTGGATTACCTCTCTTTTCAACTAGGAAACAATTGTAAAGAGTATGGCACTCTTATGTCACATAGTGACCAACACATTTAGCATTTGTTTGGTTTTCAAAGATTGAATGATTATGGACATGTTGATGATTATGTTTTATGTGATCAGCTGATTAGAAGTGGTAGTTTTTCTAATCAGGCAGATGTGAATGAAACTTCCAGCTTACCTCTAGTTTATGGAAATAAAAATCATGTGTTTGATAGAGGCAAGAATGGATTTCAATTTTGAAGGCCCGGGGCCAGTTATAAGTTGTATATTTTGTACAGTTGATTTGCTTTAGTTGTGTGGTTTTCAATAAAGTGCCCTATTGTTTGGGCGGAATAAGGAGCCCTTTTCTTTTGAGAAGAGAAGAGAAGAGAAGAGAAGAGAAGTATTTTGTTTTTTGGGTGGTCTACTCTACCATAGATTCTGAATTCTTGTGTTGATCTTGCAATCAAGCATCCCTAGTCAGATCCATTGTTGGGACTCATAAATTTGAGTGAATTTGAGAGGCCCATTTTGAAATTTTGGGTGATTTTGTCTTTTTAATCCTTTTAAATTTTTGGCTTTCATGGTTTCTTTCTGCTCCTGAGGGTTATTTGTTAAAGGGTTTAGGGTTTGGTTTTTTCAAAATTCTATGTCATGAAGTTTCTCCTTATATTTCCTTGTTGCTTTTTCCACTTAAGTTGAAGGGTTAGTCCATCATGCGAAGAGGGGCCCTTATTTAAGTTTTATCCTAGGCAGGTTATGAGTTTTCTTAATTTTTCACCTTTTCCTAAGTCTTTTATGTTCCTTGTTGGGTCTCTTAGTCACCATGCAAGTTCTTGTTGATCCTGTGGAGACTGCTATACCGCAAAGAGGAGTTGCCTAAAGTTTACCCTTCGTGGAGTAGTGAATAGATGGTGGGACCCACTTCTTTGAATATTTTGGGTGTTGTAATGCCTGTGCATCTTCAAGATGATCCAACGGTTGGCGCTATTTCACAATGGAAAGATGCACAGAGTTTACCTTTTGCAAAACAATGAAAAGGTGGTGGGCCCGACAGGTAGGTGACTCCTGATGTTAAAGACCTAGCATCTCCAAGATGATCCGATGATGCGCTCTATTTCGCAATGTGAAGGTGCTTGAAGTTTACCTTTCATGGAGTAGCGACTAGATGGTGGGACCCGCTTCTTTGAAGATTACAGGTGTTAAAGAGTCGACAAGTTCGATGATTATCAAGGGTTGTCGCTACTCCGCAATGTGAAGGTGTCTGAAGTTTACCCTTCACAGAATAGAGAGTGATGAGCTGGCAATCCGGGTGGCAATAAGCTAGCAGGTCCCAATGAGGTGGTAAAACATGTGGCATAATAGGTGGAGATGCTTGCGAGGCAGTTCTGCCAAAAAGGAGAATGATCCAGTCACCCAAAACACATGTGGTTGTCATAAGGTGGAAAGTGGTATACTTGTGAGCAAATGAATGGATGATAGGTGAATACGCCTGGCACAAACTCGTAGGCTAGGTAATTAGAGGTAGAGGGCCCACTTTGATAGTTAAAGGGGTTAAAAGTCAGATGAGTTTCATGGAGATCTATGGCCATCGCTTACCCACTGCTTGAAGTTGTGCATAGTTTAAGGTCTGTAACCCAACAACAAACCATTTGCAGTCACGATGAGATAAAGGTTAAGGGCAGGTGGTCAAGGTGAATGATAAAGATCAAGTTCTTAAGTGAAGATCCAACTATTGTCACTGCACCATGAGATGGAGATGCGTAATGTTTAAATTCAATGTTTTAGCGAGAAACTGCCAGCGGCCGTCCCAGAAAATAGCTAGCAGATGACAGTTAGTGCTCGGTGGTTAAGGTAAACTTGCCCGAGGAAGGTAAAGGTTAGACAAGTTTCATAGAGATCTACGACGGTTGCTAAGTCACAAGGTTAAGATGGCCCAGGTAATAGTTAAGATCGAGTGTCAAGGGGTAAACAGGTATGGTGAGATAAAGGTCAATCTAGTTCCACAAGATCTAAGGGTTGTCTCTATTTCGAGACACGAAGGTGCATGAAGTTTAAGGTTGGTGAGTCAATGACAAAAGGAAAAATAGTTTTTAAAAAGGGACTGGTTATCCTTTGGTGCCAAAATTTGAAATTATGAAAATTGATACTGCAACATTGTAACAACCCTCAGGAAGTTATGGATGAAAATGATTTGTAACCTCTTTCAAGAGGGAATTATAGTTGTAACAAACTATTCCAAGGAATTCTGAAGCTTGTTCGCATCCATATCATTATAAATGGATACCAAGACTTTGAAAAAAGGGATCATAAGAATTTTCTAAAAAAGCTCTGGTAAATTGTATTTAGGGTTTTACTGGTCTTTTGGAAGATCATTCTGAGTTGTGTAGAATTTGATGGAGAATATTGATATACAGACCAGAACATTTTGAGTCTAAATTCCCATTGTCTTCTTGTATGCATCATTTATTTTCTAGTTCGGTTAGATAATCTAGGATTGTTTAATCGAATAAGTTGCAAGGCAATTTACAGAGATGGTTTAGGTTTTTCTTTCAAGGAAGGGGATTAAATATACTTAAAATCTTTTCTTCTAGTAATCAGTAATTCTACTTGAATTTGACGGCTGGGTTAAGCATATGGTGAAATTTTATATATGTCAAGCATATATAGATTTAGTTAAGTGAATGTAAATGACATGTATGTGAATTTCTTCTGTCAATTCTTGTCCAATTCTAAATGACTCTGAGGCCGAGATAAGGCACTAGTATGGCTTGTTGCAGTTCATGACCTTCTTGTTGATCAATAAAAAATGAATACAAGTCTTTCTTTTATGTTCAGTTATGTTTGAAGTGATAGGGTTTGCAGAGGTTGTCATTAGTCTTCTCTGTAATTCTTTAATTGCAGCTATGAAAGAATGATCACAAATGGTATACCCACCTAAGCTAAGTGGAAGCTTAAAATGTAGAAGGTTTCTGTATAAACCTTGTTCTATGTTGTCTTTTATTTTTGTTTCCTTTTTTTTCTCTCCATAAGAGATAGAGGCTTGAGAATTCTTATAGAGAGGATAAGGAAATTAGAAATCAAGAACAACACACATCACTTACTAATTGACATATTCTCCTTGCCGGTGACAAACTATAACACAAGGTGATACTAAGGATATCTCATTCTATATGAATCTATGATAGTGTTGCATATTCATCTCTTATACTAGTAGCCATTCTATATCGGTTGACATCAATGAAAACACAATGCCAACAATCTGGATGCTCATATTCCACCTAAAGTGGTCTAGAAGGTTGATTAATACTATCTTGATATGTTTTTGGAGTATCTCATGATCATATTTTGGTCTGGTTTAAGGGTTTTTGTATGGTTAACTATCCTTTAAATATGTTTTTGGATATTCGGTAGTGTGCGAAATGGATAAAACTCTTGCAATTGATAAAGCCAACAATATACATGATTTTGTGTGTTCTGCATTTGTGGAATTGATTGTTTCTATTCCAGTGGTAATTCACATGTTACATCATTTCTTAGCCAACTTCATGATGTACATAATTGATCTAGATATTATAAATATGTCAAAAGTATTTTATAATAATGATATACAATGTTGTTGTGATAAGAAGACATATAGTGTGAGAGTCATGTGAACCTAAAGCTAATCAAAGTTTTGGAGATTTATTAGAAGAGTTAGATGAGTTTTGAAACTACAAATAGTTATTTTCATTTCATAGATTCTCTTTTCATTACAATTCAAATAGTATATCATATTGTATCGGGATAGTTAATGTCTATATTTCACTCAAGAAGTGGTCTTCAGTTGAGCAAGTCCCTTTTTATATCTTGCTTGAGGTTGTGCACCTTAGTTAGCAATTCCAAAGTGGTAAGTTCTTTTTTTAGTTGCTATATATATTGTAAATAGTTGATATATACTGTGAGTTAGATTCTCACTATTGTTTTTCACATAAAAATCCAATTTTCCTATGTGGATGTATTTACTATTTCTGCTATTTACTTTCCATCACATTATTATAAATGAATGGTATGTCTCAAGCATATTAAATTAGTTATAGTTTTTCTTATGTTGATTCTGTTGGAATCAGGGATCACTAGGATGAGGGGGGGGGGGCAAATTAGTGATTTACTAGTTAGCAGATTTTTAAACATAAATTTCAACCATCGGATGCAAACACTTAAAACTGAAATGTAAAAACATGAAACAAACAACCACAAGATAACAAAACCAATATTTTTACATGGAAAGGCAACTGGGAAAAACCACGGGTGGATTTAAATCAATAATATTATTCCACTATGGCCAGTAGAAAAACAATATTACAAAATGGGAATGCACAAGCATTCAAGCACACTTCCTAGAGCTCACTACTCAATTACAAAAACCTGGAAGGCTACAACCCTCAGGGAAGTCTCACTGACTTATAAGGTTGTTACAGTGATGAATTATAATGTATGAACTCCAAAATAACATCTATTATGATTGGATGAGTTCTGATTAAGTGCTAAAATACTAATTGGATCACCTTCTTTGTTCTGCCCTATTCTGTGTTGTACTTGATCTAAGTCAGCTACAAGATCAAGAATGCGCATGTGAAACTATGCCAAAATGTATTCTCGGTAACCTCTCGCTTGCATACAATCATACACTCAACAAGAAAGATCATCCATACCAAACTTATATATTGTTAACCACAAAATAGGTCATACATCATGTCGGCCTGAAAGTGTAACGTGTAGTCACATGTCAGCTTGACCAGATCTGAAAAGATAAATGTGAAACACAAAAATAATAGAAAAATGATGTGTCTAAGTCTGTCCAATCAACAAGAACATGATTCAATGTACCACAATCACTGGAAAGTTTTCAGACCTAAAAATGCTCTATTCTTCTTGAAATACTGGTTAATCAGCTACCGATTAACTCCTACTTCCAGATATGAAGAATTACGACTGTTGGATCAGATCTCTATGGAGAGTTGCCATCAATGACAACCCTAAACAAATAATCATCCATCAGAAACCACCAAAAATCATCAGAGACCATCACATGAGGGTCAATTGCAAACAATCTCCCCCTTTGGAATTGATCTCAACACATGAAAAATGACGAAGTGCTGACCACTGTACACTGATTCAAAAGGATCAAAAGAATTTCTAAGGCTCCCCCTTAGAAAAAGAATTCCACTCTCCAATACTATACATTTTTCACCATTCCTCTCCCTCTTTGACAACAATACTAAAGAGGGAGATTGTTGGCAATTAACACTCATCCGGTGGTCTTTGGTGATTTCTGGTGGTTTTTGGTGGATGATTATTGGAATTAGGGATCACTGAGAGGGGGGTGTGAATCAGTGATCTACCCATTAGTGGATTTTCAGTCCTAACTTTCAACAACTAGATACAAACACTTAAAACTGAAATGCAGAAACACGAAACAAACAACCACAAGATAAAAACACCAGTATTTTTATGTGAAAACCCAAATGGGAAAAACCATGGTGGGATTTGAACCCACAATATTATTCCACTATGGCCAGTAGCAAAATAATATTACAAAATAGGAATGTACAGGCATTCAGACACACTTCCTAGAGCTCATTGCTCAATTACAGTAACTCGAAAGGATACAACCCTCAGCGAATTTTCACTGACTTACAATGTTATTACAGTGATGAATTATAATGTATGAGTTCTAAAATAGTATCTACTATGCTTGGATGAGTTTTGGTTAAGTGTTAAAATACTGTCTGGATTAGCTTCTTTGTTCTGCCTTGTTTTGCCATGTACTCGGTCTCAGTTAGCTACTAGATCAAGAATGTACATGCAAAACTATGCCAAAAGAGATTCTTGATCACCTCTCACTTGCATACAATCACACACTCAACCAAAAAGATCACCCATACCAAACTTATATACTGGTAACCACAAAATATGTCATACATCATGTCATCCTGAAAGTGTAATATGTAGTCACATGTCGGATTGACCAGATCCAAAAAGATAAATACAGATCACCAAAACAATAGAAAAAAGATCAGCCTAAGTCAGACTAATCAACAAGAACACAATTCAACACACTGCAATCACCAAAAAGCTTCTAGACCAAAAATTCTCTATTCTTCCTGAAATACTAGTTAACCAACTATCGATTAACACCAACTTCTGGATAGGAAGAATTATGACTGTCGGATCAGATCTCTATGAAGAGTTTCCATTAATGACAACCCTAAACCAATAATTATCGACTGGAAACCACTAGAAATCACTAGACACCACCAGATGAGTGTCAATTGCCAATAGATTCACCCTACCTCTTAGCATTTGATAGTGTTTACCATCTTATAGATATTTTAATTGGTTAAAGTATGACCCACTTGACAACATTGGTTACAAACAATTAGAGAACTTAAAAATTCAATTTTGTGCACCCATTTTCCATGCATAGTGGAGAGTGAGAGTTGAGAGTTGATCACCCTATCATTTTCCATTAGTAAAAAAATTCTCACATACAATAGAGACTTCATGAATTTAATGATACAGTCAATAGTACAAAATTTACCAAAAGAGTTAGAAAAGGATGTATGGATATTTTCTCTCCAAAATTATAGAGGTAAACTAGGTAATTGAATATAGACCAGGAACTTGGGGTTGAAAATAGGGGACCATTTAGCAAGATAGAGACCATTAAAGGCCAAAAAATATCCCCCCTACTAAGAATCCTAAAATAATGGTCAATATCATAAAAAAAGAAAGGAAAAAATACTTATACATTGAAGTTACCTTGGCCTTTCCGCTTCCAAAAATGGTAGACCTATTTTTCAGTAGTGTTAATATTGGGAACGCTACCACAAAATCTCCAAATAAGTGAGCTCCCCAACCACTCTAAAGACTAAACAAGAAGAGAATCAATAATTTGCACTATAATATCCTTCAAATAGATATAATCCATAGGAAAACAAGAGATACTTAGGTGGATTAATAGTGTCTATAAATGGAGAAAAAACACCTAAAGTATCCACACCAACAACCTCACCAACATATTTTAGGACATAATTATGTATTATAACTAGCCCATTAAAAACTATAGAGAAATTAGGAGGGAAAAATAAGAAATGAAGACATCCACTTCTCTATTACCATTTGAACAATATTTATCATTAAACTTCTCAAAATCCAAAGGGGGCACAAGCCCCAACTTCTTCAACAACTATAACATCCATTAGTGGTCCATTAAAATCAACTATACTAACCAGCCCTATATACTCCACCCCACCAGTGATGGAAGAAATCAAGACATGGGGTCTTGGTACACACAATCATATTAACCTTATCAATCTCAACTCAAACCTTCTTAGAAGCTAACAAGGTTGAAATAGGTCCCCTATGGAAGCCACAATCAGAGGGGATAGAGAAAGCCAATAGGGAAGTCTCAATGATACTAAATCTTCTCTTCACATACTCAAGTGCTTCCTTGACCGATAATTCCATCTCCACATCACTATCATAAAGCTCTTCATTGGACCAACATTCCATATTGTCAAAACATGATTAAGAAACAATGGCATTAGACTCAACATGTCTTACTCCTATATCAACAACTAGTTTGAAATGAGAAAAACCAAGAGAGGTGGTAGTGGAGGTTCTAGGGTTTCCTCAAGGAAGGAGGAGGTTGATTCTAAAGATGATGGAGATGGTGAGGAATGGTTTATTGTAGGGATGGTTGTTCTAGGTGTTTTGGTGTTGGGGGTGGTTTGAATTGTTGTATGGGTGGTGTGTGTTGTGTTGGGAGTTGTCTGCAAGATTTGGTTTCTTCTCTAGGATTTATGGTGGCAATTGATGATCTTTCCTTCATTCATGGTTATGTTGTGTCTTTTGTGATGCTCCAATAGGAGGATGTGGGTGTCATTGTTCTTTGTTGTGTTCTGATTGCAGTTTGTGCCCTTGCAGTTTGTTCTCTCTTCCATGTGGTTGTTGGTGTGGGTTTGGCCTTGACTTGGAGGGGAGGGGTAGTCAATGCTATTAATGAGTTTAGTGGTGATGTTGAGGGCAACACTTATGGATTTTTCTCCTCTTTCTTCCTCTTCTTTCTCTCCCTTACTTTCCTTGGCAAGTTTTGGGTTCTCTGTACTGCTTTTGGGTACTCGGTGTAGGGCTTCAGTCGGTCATGGTTTTGTTTGGCTGCTTTGGTGGGAGTCTTCAACTTTGGGTGTCAGAAGACCCTCATTTCTCCCCTTGTTTTACCCTTGGTTTGGGTTTCTTTTGCTCCTCCCTATTTTTTGGGATCTTTGATTGTGATGGGTTGCCCTCCTATAGAGGTGGAGTGGCTTCTTGTGTGTAGGGTTATGAGAGGATTGCATGGGCAGTCGGTTTGCTCTCTTCATTGTCCTATTGAGGAGGCACTTTCTCCTATTAAGGTGGAGACTAGGTGCAAGGGAGTGTTTCGACTTCTGATGGCTGTGAGTGGACTTTCTGGATCATTGTTTTGCTTTCCCCATTGTCTTAATGAGGTGGCTCTCTCTCTAGTTGAGGTGGAGAGAAGGGGTGAGGGATCTTTTTCACTGATGTTGTTTGTGCTACTTATTGAGGTTTCCTATCAATTCTTTCATGGTGTATGGGTCTGGGTTCCATTCCAAAACCCAATTTCCCATCTTTTTTTGAGGGTTGAAGGATCCTATAAAAACCCTTGTGGTCTCTTATGTAAAAGGTTTCAGGTGCCTCTTCAAAACCTTGTTTAACAAATTACACTTTTAGGTTGTATTGTTATGGTCTGGGGTTTCTCTAGTTGTGGGAGCCATGTAAAACCCACATACAAGGTTGAGGGAGCCTAGAAAAGACCTATAGTTTTTAATGTCTATCAGGGGCATGTTGGATGCTAGTAGTTTTCAAGGGCCCAGTTTGGCCAAGGTTTGTTTTTGGTTAGGTTTGGGTCTTATGATATTTTCTGACCTAGGGATTCTATTACAGGTTATGAGAGCCTGAAAAAATGCTTCTTATTGCCTTAGGGTGCCCAAAAATCTATCGTTCTCTATTTTTCTGAGGTCTTCTATTTTCTAACCAAGATTCACTCCTTGTTCCAGCCTGTTATATAAATTCTTTCTTTTCGTGTTTGGCTTGTGTTGGTTGGCTGCAACTGCATTGATTGCTAGTTAATTTTTATGGTGGTCGTTGGCTCTTGGGCTCTAGATGCCCATACGTTCAAAAGGTTTTAGATCTTTTCCAAAATCTGTGGTTTTTTGCCAAGTAGTCTTGTTCATTTTTCAATGATAGTTCTCTAATTGTAAGGGTTTCAGGGCCCCTTCAAAACTTGTTTTATCCTAATAAAAACAATAGCATTAGAATCCAAATGGGCATGCAACCAAGAACCCAATAATATTTCGATAAGGATATTTTCATCCTCAAAATCTTCAAAACATTTGTCATCCCTTGGATTTTTCTTGAAGGCATCAGATCCAATTGCACCTCCTTGGCATTACACTAGGGTTTTCCTCACTCTTGCTTTCACTCCAACTATCATCAACATTTTAAACCTTAAGATATGAAAGTATGATGATCTTGTAAACTTGTTTAATTGTTTTGAATGCTAAATGATTTCGTAAAATGACAAAAACATAATTTATGAGTTATAATAATATAAAAATAATTATATATGTTAAAAATTAGTAAAATTATATACTTATCTTGATGGACTATTTATCTTTCCATATCCTTTCATATGTGACAATATAGTACCTCTTCACATATCACATACGCTTTTGGCATCAATACAACTTTTTTGTTCCATTCTACATGTTTACATCAATGTTTTAATGCATTCATTGAGATTATAAGAAAAATAAGGTTTTCTTGAATAAACATTTCAATCATACTAGTTTAATGTATAAATGCGTAGGCATAGATATATTGAATTCATTTTCTATATTATGGTAGATTGGTATAATGATTGTTTCTCTCAATGATATAAATATTCTAATAACAACCTATAGTGAATTGTCATTTTTCCATGAGTAATTTGTTTGCATATGGTGAATTTATTATTTAATATTTTTTATAGAATGTGTTTTTTTATTCATCAATTGAAACTTATGTTTTACAATTTTATAATAACTATTAAATATATAATTTCACTGATATTCAGTTTCATCGATTAAATGCATAATATTCAATAATTCATAATAGAAATGTTGGATTAACATAATTCAAAACCTACATCAGAAAAAAAAAATGGGTAGCAATGCGAGTAGATATAACATTAAGGTTTCAGGGGGTAGAGTTGTAGGGATCGATTCTTCAGATGACGAGGCCTTAGAAGACGATGGCAAAGATTCATATCCAGATTTGTGTGGATTTTGTTGGGCTGTTTATAGAGCCCACATAGAGACTGAGCTCATATTTGGGTGGGAGCGTTTCCTCCTTTCCACTGCTCTTTCTTCATCACTTGGTCTTATAGATGATCTCTACAATGCTTCTTTTTGGGTGGTGGTTTTTTCTGCTTTGAAGTGTACCATTTTAGAGGTTGTTTTCCTCTTGGGGATTGTGTGGTTTCTTTCCCGAGTGGAGATGTTATTGGGAAATTCTCTATTGGTTTCTTTGGCCCTTCTTTGGGTCATTTTTTCCCCTTTCGACCTTGTTCCTTCTTTTGTTTTCCCCCTGGTGCTTTAGGACTTTTTTGGTGTGGATGAGGGAGGTTTTATTTAGTGGGGTGGTGTTTACGACTTCCTTGGTGGGGGCTTAGTTTCCTTGTTGCCCCTTCCCATTTCTTGTAGTTCTTTTGCCTATTGGTTTTGTGTGGAGAAGTGGTTTCTTGGGTATTTGCAATGGATCTTGTTGACTTTTTTTGGAGGTGTAATATTGGCAAAAATGAGTGAATGCGAGATATAGAGGAAATATTTTTTTTCCTTCGAGGAGAGATGAAAATTTCACTTCGGATTTCCCTTCAAACACTTTTCATGCATTAAATTAGAAGAGGGGGGAAAATGCACTAGATTCAACCTCTAGAGAAGGAGATTGAATTCCGAGTGATCAAAGAATGGTAAGTTAATCTCCTCTTCAAGATTGAGATTTGAATTGATTTAATTGTGTACTTATGACCTAGTGAAAAAGTGAACAAGATCTGATTATAACTCAAGATAGAAGCGTGCGATGAAGCTGTACACCTAGATCTCGCAATAATATGTTGAGACAAAGCTGCCCTACAAATTTGAGAAAATGTTGGTTGGACTGTGGCGAAACTGTACACGGTCCTCCAAAAAATCCATGAAATGAAAAGAGTTTTTCTACCTCTGCAAAAGAAGTCCAAATTTGAAAGTATATCTGCGTACCTGCAACGTACACACATAAAAGAGAGGAAAAGGGGTTGGGATTGGGGGTTTGGCTTCAGGTCAAAACCTAGTTTTGGAACTAACCAAATGATGAAAGAAAGTACTTGCCAGTAAATGTAAATGAAAGACTGAAATATAAATCACCTCAAGGGAGGTTATGATAGAAATGCTGATAGAATTGCTTGTATGAAGTTGAATGTTGAAAGGGATCTCCTCTTCAATGGTTGAATCCTTGACTTGAATGCAACACCTAGCCTTGAAGGGAGACTTAAGATGCTCAATGTTGGAAAGCAATGCTTGAATGCCTGAATTCTCTTGAATGCTTGAATGTGTGATTTCTTGTATTTGAACTTATGCCAAATGGGAGGGTAAATGCAACTTATATACTCATCAAATGAACTGATTTTCCATCATAGGTCGGCACTGGGGGAGTTTTCCCACTCAATGCACAATAACCAAAGAAATTTTTTAAGGGGTCTTGCCCCAAAATAGGGCAAGGACAAGGGTGGCATGCCCAAGTCTTGCCCTTTTTTCTAGGGGAGGATGTAGTTTGAGCAATGCAGAGGGCAAGAAAGATGCAGTTTTTTAGGTGCTCAACAAGTCTTTGGTCTCTGATTAGGCTTAGGGATTCAATTCACATGCGAGAGGACCCCAATGTGGTCTAAAATTATAAGGGTCACAATTTTATGATGCTACATTTAGACCCCACTTTAGCGAGAGTATGAGCATATGCCAATACTTCCAATAAAGTACAAGGAAACAAGAGTGAAAGACTTCTACGATGTCAAGGAGGCAAGATGCACCAAGTCCCCAGTGGACTAAGGATCTTATGTAATCTATTGACAGAGTAAAAGGGAAAATCAAGAAGGTGAAAACCATGACTACAAGTAGCAAGTTTCCCCTCACTATGAGTCACAAAAAGATACCAAAATAAAGAAGCAAAGCTAAGTTCACTAAATAATTCTAAGTATCAAGAAGGAAAATATAAGCAGAGTGTATGCCCCCACGTTAAATTAATCTCATGCACCTTATTGGGAGCGATTGCTTTAAGGTAGGATATACCCAAGAGAGAGAGAAGAGAGGGAGCACATTATTGCAAGGACTTATCCCCCAAGTGAGCAATAAACCCAAGGATAATGAACACAAAACACAAGGAAGTTTCGCTTTCCTCGGGGTCAGTATGTTGTATGATAACTCATGTATATCATATATGTATATGCATATAATAATCATCATTCACCAAAGAAGGACACTGCCTTGGAAGAAAGGGAAGAGAGGATGTCTTTCAAGTCAACATGAAAGAGACCAATAGAGATCTCAATGCTTTACATCATCCTCAATTAGACATTTGAGGGGAAAATAAAAGAATAGGGATACACATAGAAGAATGGTCACAAAAGGACAAGAAAGGAGATAGACAAAAGATCTACAGTGCTAATATTGCTAATCTAGCATGACATTTGCCTCCCATTCTTATTGATCTTTATTTAGGAAAGGAGAGCAACATGCCAGAGGAGAGACGTCAAGCACAATAGATGGAGCTATCACAAGATGCAAACAAGGACTATGCTCATGTGGTAAGTCACTTTGTTTGATTCTAGGAGGTAGGATTAGGGTTTGTGAAAATTCGGGTTGATAAATGCTTGTCCACACCAACATATTTATAATCACTATTAGAAGCATAAGGAGTTGTATTGCCATCGTGAATAATATTTTCACTCATTTATTCATCAATATTTATAGAAAGAGGAGCATGAACATGAATAGGAGTAAACCCATCACATGTTTTGTGCAACTTATGAATTGGAGATGTAGGTTCAACATCTTGCTTGGGAGAAAATGGAATCATATCAACTGCTGGAGTCTTGGGAGATTGAATGGTTTGAGGAATAAATTCACAAGATCGAGAATGACACCTTCATCTGAGGTCTCTTGCACAATGATTTCATTGAGTCTTAGTAGAAGACTGAGAAGGAGGAGAAATATTTATGAAAGGAGGAACAATATCCTCTTTGATAGTTGAAGGCTTCTGTTGATGTCTTTTAGGTTGGACAAGAAGAGAAGAAGGCCTCTTCTTGAGCTATAAGGGGAAGGAGGTGGAACTACGCTATGATATAAAGGAGGAATATTAGGTGTAGGAGGAAGACTAGGTCCATCATGAGGAGGAGGTACAAGTCTAACCTTAGGAGGAATATTGTTGTTCTTCTTAGGAGAATGCATAGGCACATCCATCAAAATAGATTAAAAATATTTTTTAGGAGGGATATTAGTTCTATTTGCAAGGGGAAGAACTTGATCTTCAAGTATGATAGTAATGTCAAGTGTTGGGGATCTAGGTTGACTTAAGGATAAGATCATATCTTTCTTCCATTTTTTATAAGATTGAAAAAGAGAATCACTCCTTGATGGAAGAGATTGAAATTGCTTAGGCCAAGATAAATCAATAGGAATGCTAGGGCTTCTTTCAAATGGTCTAAATAAGCTATGGTTCACATTTATGATTTCTTCATTGTGAGGAAATTTCAAACACTTGTAGATTAGAGAAGCAATAGCCTTCATGGAAGATAGCCAAGGATAGCCCAACTTCACATGAAATTTCTTGAAAGAGGGTATGATAACAAAGTCAACATCCATAGATTTAGAATGAACTTCAATAGGAAGGGTGATAGAGAAAACGGTAGGACAAGAGAATCCATCAAATAACTTCACAACTACATTAGAGGCATCATATAATGGTTTATGCATTCGTAAAGTGAAAATATACTCCTTAGTGATGATGTTAACAACACAAGAGGGATCAAGTACAAGAGTGCCATGACAAGGTATATCCTTAACCTTCACAACTATGTATAAAGGATCATCGGGTGGTCTAATGGTCTCACTAGGAGTATCTTGTTTTTCTACCATATTTACCAAGTTCAGAGCCATAGAAGTGAATTGTTTAGAGGATAAAGAAGTATACTCAGTCTCAATCACGTTAGAGATATGAGAAGGCAAAGGATCAGTAAAAATTTTAAGATTTTTACTAGGAGGAGCTACTAATTTATTTCCCTTATCATTCACACCTGCCATAGATATAGTATTGTTATCAATCAAATCTTTAATATTACTTTTCAATTTGAAATATTTCTCAGTATCATGACTAGGTTGATGATGAAATTGACAAAAGAAATTGTTATCAAAATAAGGGGATGCAATTTTAGAAGGATCAACTTGTTTTATAAGAGGAAGTTTCATAACATTTCTTTGCAACAAATGAGACATAATACTATGAAAAGATTCATTTAAAATGAGTAAATTGTCTTTCTCTTCTGAAAAACTTAGAAATAGAAGGCACACCTGTTGTAGCATTCACATTGTCATATTTTATTATATCATTGAACTTGATGAAGCTTTTTGTTGGTTTTAACTTCACAAATGATTGTTGAACATTCTCCCCTTTATCACTTGGAGCCATAGGAGTGGATTTCTCCATTTGACTCATAGCCAACTGATAATTGTGGAGTGTTGCACACAATTGCAGAAAGGAAGTAAACTCAAACAAAAGTAGATTTTCTCTGATATCTTTTTGCAAATTAGAAATGAAAATTGTTTCAATATCATTATTAGGTACATGAAAAGAAATTTGAGCACACAAATACTTATATCTACTAATGAAATCAATCACTTTTTCTTTAGCACCTTGTTTGCAATGCATTAAATCAGTCAAAGTGATTTTAGGACCAATGTTATTTTAAAATTGTTGGATGAAAGCATTTGCTAGTTGTTGAAAATAAGTGATGGAATAAGAAGGCAAAAATAAATACCATTGTAAAGACTTATCTCTTAATGTTCTTGTGAACAGTTTTGCAGGAAATCTTTGATCATAAGTAAAATCATTACACAATGTTTGAACTGTTTTGACATGCATAAGAGGATCAGATTTTCCATTATAGAGTTCTAATTGAGGGACCTCCACATTCTTAGGTTCCATGACTTTAACAGTATCAAGAGAAAGTGGACTTGCAACATCAAAGGTAGGCACACTAAACTTGGATTGACTTATAGAAGCAAATTGTTATTGTAAGGAAGAAACGGTTTGAGCAAGATTGTTAATGGTTGCTTTAGTAGAAGAATTGATGTTAGACATGGTTGACTAAGAAGGTGGTGTGATGTTAGTGAAGGAAGGAATGGATTGAAAATAAAGTGGTGGGACATTATGATAAGTAGGCATAGGTGATGATTGGGTAGGAAATGAGACACTTAAAGGAGGAACAAAATTATTGAATGAATTTCCCCCTTGTGTCACATTGATTGGTTGAGGAAGAATAGGAATACTTATGGAAGACATAGGTAAACATGGAGGATTCACTAGTACATTCGGGTCAAAATTTTGATAGCAAATCATCGGAATTCTGACACAATTTCATCGCACTACCGACAAAAAAAGCCATCGAAAACTTTGTGTTGGAAGTTCTGACTATCCTTGTGGTCATATCAATTCCGACATCACCTCCAACCTTTCTGATGGCCGCCATGGATGCTCATACCCTGAAAGAATACCATCATGATCTCGGCCTATCGTCGGAATTCTGACAGAGGAGTGTCATCGGATGCACAACATCCTCATCGGAACTCTCCTGGAGGCCGTTGGAATTACGATGGCCTCCAGGAGAGTTTCAATGAGGATGTTGTGCATTCGACGGAACTCCTCTATCGAAATTTTACCCTTTGGAGTCAGAATTCCAACGATAGGCCAATTTTTCAAAAGAAATTTTTTTTATAGAAAAAGATTGACATTGGTATCTCTCTTCTATCTCTCTTCTATCTCCCTCTCTACTATCTCTCTTCTCTCTCCCCTCTCTTGGTCTCTTTCTCCATCCCTCTCTTCTTCTCTCCCTCTCTACTTCTCTTTCTCTACCCTCTCCAGGTCATTATCTCTTCCTCTCACCCTCTCTCTCTCTCTCTCTCACCTCTATAGGTCTCACCTTCCATTCCTCCATCATTACCCATGGTGTCAAGTTGCAAGATATTTCCCAAAGTACTTGGTTGCTAGGGTTGATTTGCTTAAGTGTTGGAGTCAGAGTTAGATGAGACCTGCATGAATAAGCTGTATTAAGTGATCAAGTCACCAAGATCTCAATTGTAAACATGACTAGGTTCTAGGGTTTTAGGGTAGCATAGGTCAAGATTGAGGTATGGTGGTCAAGAATTACCTTCCAATGACAAAAGACATCCAAATGATGAAGAATGAAGGTGATGAACTCATAGAAGTTTGGAGGAGATAATTTGACTAAGTTAAAATTTTGTTTAAGTCATGGTCATGATACTAGCTTGCTCATCAAGAGCAATTTGTGCGAATGAACCCTAGAAATGTGCCCATGCTAGAGAAGCAAGAATTCCAATAAAACCTAAGGCAATGCTAGTAAGGGGTCAAAATTAAAGAATTAGGATACAAAAAACAAAATTTGCCTAAGTCGAGATGTTGCTCAAGGATGACCTAAATCATGGAGTGTAAATCAATCATGAAACATGAGAATGGATAGGTCTTGATCCAAGCAACGTAAGTCCCCCTTGTGATTCCAGCAAATATCACATCACAATCATTCAGTCTATCTACAATATAAAGTCAAGACCTGACTATTGGAATCTTGGAGTCATCCCATTTGATCACGTAGTTTAGCACTTGAGAGGATTTTGTTCAAGAGAGGATAGAATACTTAGTATTTTATTTTGTGTTGCATAGTGCATAAAAAACACATCAACAAAAACCATTGAAAGGTTTGGTTAAAGCCTTCAAATCACAATCTCTATGAGAAGCTATCAAGAGTGCCCAGAATTTGGAAACTTTAGTATCCAAGAACATAATTCATAAGGCACCACTTTTAGAGCAACCAAAGAAGCCTATCAATGTAATATTTTATTTACCTTGGATATGTTTTATCCTAAGTGTGATATTCCACTATTAAAAAGATTAATTAGGTAATATTTTTACTTAGGTAGAATAAGATAATGAGTTGCACATTCTCCTTCTTTGATTGAGATTCTACTTTTTCCTTGTCACAAATTTGGAAACTTGGATAAGAAATTTCTTTTTTTGGTTTTCTACCTCTTCATGATCCTCATGGATTTGGAATCTTGGAAGCTATATATTGTAGGTTTTTCCTCGATTAACATATCAAATGAAACTATTGTGAGCTTTCATATCTTAACATACCAAGGGCTTAATTTTGGGGATGATAGGGGGATGACGAAGGGGACGGGGTGGGATGCAAATATATATACAACTTAAAAAATTAATTATAAAAGGATGTGTATAGAATACGTATAACAACTATAAAAAAAAATTTGCCACACTATGTAATTTTTACAATAAACATTAAAAATATGTCAATGATTGCATTGAAATTTTTAACATTAACAATGGTGGTAGAGTTTTGGAACTTTGGGAACAAACTAAGAATAAGTATAAGAATTGCAGATGAAACTTTGGCATACTAAGTGTTTAAACTAGTCAACATAAAAAAATGGAAATGATTGCATTAACAATAAGAATGGTGGGTAGAGGTTTGGGGTCAATGGGTAGTGCCCCTTGTGGGGGGTTTGGAGCAGAGCCCCCATCAAGGTTAGGGGGCATTGCCAAACCTTTAATACGGATGACATTTTCACAATAATTTCACCATTTTTGTTTAGAATTGGAATTTCTAATTGGGGGCCATGGGAGACTCATAGGCATCCTCAAGATGGTCAAGAGACTCCTTGGCGTCCCTAAGACGTCCCTAAGTGGTGTGGCAAGGGGATGTTTCCCCTAAGTATTGCATCTTGAAAAAATAGGGATTTTGGAGGGGGGAAGGGGTCCCCATGTTTCAATGGTTTCAAAAGATTCTAAGTTTTTTTTTTATCTTGTCATAACAAAATATACTCCTCTTGCATCCTTGGATGATTTGAAAATTGAAAACAATTTGACAAGAAAAAACTAACTTCTAAAGTTTAGACTTAGTTTTCTTTTTTTATCCAAGTCACTACAACATTTCAATGATCAAAGTAGATTTTTTTTGGTGGTTTTGAAGCATCCAAAAGGCTTGAGAAATTCAATATTATCTTTCATTCCACCAAAATTGGAGATCAAGAGGCATGCTCACAAACAAGGATTTGTTTGTAACTTAAGGCAATCGACTAGTTTTTGGGGCATTTTCAGGTCTAAAGAACCTACCATTGTGTCAAAAAGGCCCATAAGACCCCATTTTCATCTAAAACTTGTCTCTTTTGGTCGTAGAAGCATTTAAGGGAAAAAAAAATCACACAACCAATGATATGCCTATACCATACATATTTGAGTTAAAATAAAATAAAAAAATTGACAAGGTGTGGAGACCATTGAACAATTTGGGAGATTGCTAATACATACACTCAATTTATAAAGTCTCAATTTGATGTACTTAATCTTTGAGAGGCCTATACAAAAGCATTTTGTAATTGCGAACTAAGATAAATTTCCATTTTTAGTAGTTTTCATCATGGATTATGGTATTAAATTCCAACATTCTATTGTCAAGATAAATTCAGAGAACCATTTGTACTCAAAACAAGGGATAGTGAAAAATTACATTATGTAGGATCTCCTACACTATCTCATTGAATTCATTCCTACACCAAGTGACTATGAACAAAAGCATAGGTATTTAATAACAATGACATGGTCCATGGATTAGTGATCCTCCTCTTGATACTCCATCTACAAATGAGAACATCTCTTATACACGTTGCTACTTCACAATTAAAAATTGCTTCTTCTATAACTTTCCATGATTCTTTGCAATAGGATTATATGTCTTCTAGATTAACCCCACTAGGACACATTCCTATCAAGCATCTTTACTTTTTTGAAAAGTAGACCACATTTCAGATCTAGATGACACCATAATGACTTTGATTTCCTCTTGCAAGATATTCCTCCATCATGTATTGCTTCATCAAAGTTCAAATTTTCTTCTTGAAGGGCTCTCAATGATTCTCTATATAGGATTCTTCATGTCTATGAGATCCACTTCATTGGGAGGCCTACTTAAACATTTCACATCTGTTTGTGGACTCTCACTTTCAAATATTGATGAAACAATTGAGAATATTTGTCTTCTCATTGATGGCAATGACCATCGAGTTAAATTGTCTCCCATTGTAAATTCACTTGTTCTATCCCCACCATATCATGCAACATGACACATTCTATTTCACATTAATTAAGGTCTCACACTTCAATGATTGTAGTCCCTGAATCTTCTATGGAACAATCACAGCTTAACATCAACATCAAGACACATGAGTCGCTTTAAAAACCATACATCTGAATTCCTTTCTACATTCCACTTGAATGGGAATTCAACAATTTGACAACTCAAGATTTCCATATTGTGAAAGGAAGGTGCATCATTTGTTGCAAATGAACCTACTACAACATTCACCATTCAACATTTTGCATTGCTTTTCTCTCTTCTTTGTGGAGGCACCAACTTTAGGGGATGGGGTGGGTCTATATTATCCTTCACATATGTCACTTGGGATGGAGTTTTGTCCTATGGATTTTCTAGTCTCTACTTCGAGAGGGTACACTCTCTTTATAATTTGGGGTTATTTCATATTTTACAAGGATACCTAACCTTGTGACCCATTTCTTCTTACCTCAATTGCACTTAAGGGGGTGTACCAATGTACCATTTTATTCACCAAGTGGATATGTTTTATCGTAAGTATGATATTGCATTTGTTTGTTTAGTTTACTTAAGTAATTTCTTTTAACTTGAGATAATGACTTGCACATTCTCCTTCTTTCATAGGATTTTTTTTTTTCCTTATCCTCAAAAATTTGGAAACTTTGATAAACAATTCCTTGTCTTTTGGTTTTCTATCTCATCCTCATCTTCATCCTCATGGATTAAAAATCTTGGATATCGAGTGAAGATATTGTGAACTTTTTCATTTTCTCTCTTATGAGATCAACTATTTTGATTTTATTATCATTTATATTTAACAATTTTAAAAATGTTATCACTTACATTAATTTCTAGGCTAATATTTATTTTGTAGATTCTAATAGAATTGAATACCATACCCAAACAATATCTAGTATGAACTAGTTAGTTACAGGCTAGGTTCCAAGCGTACTTGGTAACACAATTTTTGAGCTTGTGTTTGTTTATGATTTAACAATTGATGTATCTAGCTTTGCTATGCATCTACTTTGAATACAATGAGAGGGTGATTTTGTCTAAGCCAAGAGACCTTGCTATCTAATATCACCCAAGAAAGATACTAATATTTTACCTTGGAAATATAAGCCTTTTGTAAGTATAATTCAATGAATTGTGATAATAACTTAAAACGAAGTGAATTAAAATTTGATTGAGTTCCCCATTGTATTTTAACAAATCACCTAGGAAGATGTTCATTCCTAACAATTTCCAATTCTCTTTCCGAAAGGATGAAAAAGAAGAGAAAGGAACTAATTAATGTTGGGATAGAATTTAGAAGACCTATGTTTTGTGTCTGAAAGCTACTAGCCTAGAGAGCATGGAAACAATCTGAAGTCATGGGAGAGAGTTTCAGTTCTATCTCCAGAAATTATGTCCAGTACTCTTGTATTAAATTTTTAAATCCTTCTAAGTTTAAATGTTCTGTCCTCTTCTCGTGCTCTTGATGTATACCTAGTCTTATACAAAGGATGAGGATGTTGAACCAAAGGGGGGTCCTCTACAATAACAAAGAATTGGGTTAAATTAAAAACATTTTTTTGTTATTATTAAAAGTATTTCATTAATTTAAAGAACACAACCGTTACACTCTTTACCTGATGGGGCCACATCATCTTCCACATCATTTTGTCTAGCCTCAACCTAGACATGCTAAACACCCTCTAGATCCTCTGGAGTTGAAATACGAAACGTTACATTAATCAATACACCAATTGCAATTAAATTTGTTTAAAGGAATAATAGTGGTCCTCTTTACCTGATTGGGGAACATCACCTTCCTGATGTTGTCTACCCGAATCATGCTCCACTTGGTCACCACTGACTACATGCTTTAAAATATTAACAATAAAGGTTACATTAATTACTACACTAATTTTCAATTTAAGATGTTTAATTTTATTAATAATTACATAAAAATTTTTGAATAGAAAATGAATACCTCCACTACTAGGATGCACATTCGGACCTTCATGTACAAGTTTTGTTCCATGATTATCATGCTGCATTCCAATGTCATGCGCAGTGTTATCATTGCTTGCTTATTTTAAAAAAATATAGTCACTTTATGTTGAAACTTAACATCAAATAGATTATTGGTTAAGTATTAAATTTGAAATAATTTTCATTTAGCTTATTTACCATTGTGACAGATGCATCAGAATCTCGTGTTTTCCCACTCAATTCTCGTAGTCGTTCAGCCACGACTATATAGCCTTCCTAGTAGCCAATTCTCTTGTCATCTTCTGTGGGCGCTCTATTGAATTCAGAGCCCTGCATTTTTGCTTAGTATTGTGAATTTTGCTTGTATTGTTTGATAAAATAAAAATTGTTTACAATTTATAAATATTTTGATGTGATACTTAATTTACTGATTCTTACAATTTGTGCGGCAAGTTTCATATAACCACCAGAGCCGAGTTTGTGTTGCCCATGATTTTCTTGTCTTGCCTTGGTTGCCTTTGACCTGTCACTCAATCTATGAAAAGTTTCAAATATGTTAAATTATATAAATATAATGAATAATTAGTACATATTCACATTCTTAATAGTATCACATACCTTATTCTGGCGTCTGGTGGTGTATTTCCTTTTTTCCTTTCAATTCTCTCCTTTGCATCCAAAATCAGGTCCTTTCACTCCCTCTCTGGAATCATGGGGGGATGCTCATACTTTACGTTCTTCTCTAAATGTGTCCTGTATTGGTCCCACACATACTTTAGATATGTGCCAACATTTTCTAGGAGCTTAGTCTTGTCGAATGTGTCATTTCCAAACAACCCTACCATACAGTTTGTGAGTTCATCTTTTAACTTTTTTTCTTGGTCATTCCACCTTTAAAGCAAAAACAAACCTGTTAGATTTAGAAATAAACTGAAGCTACCTTTGATATAGTTCAAGAAATGGATAAAAGGAAAACTATTATAGCAATGATATGAAATCAAAATAGTGGATAAGGGTTAGTTCACGTATGATGTTCCACCTTTTACGTACAGTGGGCCCAAATATCTGCAATGTAATGTCATTAAGATTTTTATAAAAAATATCATTTCCTGCAAAAAAAACATGGGATCATTAGTCCAAAATGAGTGACTAGTAAGTAAATTATAATTAGACTATATATAATAATAATTTTAAAGTACCTGGAACCTTCTATATCTTCAAGGGAATCAATTCTTTGTCTCTCACCACCAATGTGGCCTGCAACGTTCCTGTACTAGGAATACAGGAAGATCTAGGAAATGTTGGTATGTTATCACCAATGGTCGCCTCTGGCGCATCCTCATGTGCATCTTCTACCACAGTAAATGAATCCACTATGAAATGCCTCCAAGAAAGAACACTTCAAGGGTAATAAATACATAATGAAAGAGAGAGAAAAAGAGGGATCTACCACCAGTGGGCGGGTCAACATGAGCTGGTACAACAGACGATGTGTGCATGCTACGTGTTGCCGACATTGCAGTCAGCAATACAGTTGGGGTTGACCTCAGAGCCATGTCAGCACCTGAAGAGTAATACATTAAATATATAAAACATTAAAAAAGCAAGTTCACAAGTCCAAAGGAGTGGTTTTAATATATAGAACATGGTCATCACCTGAACTAACCATAATATCCTAATCATCGCCACCAGGATGATGAGGCCTTATAAATTTCTATAAAAACAACACATACATATTTTAGTTAATGACATAAAAGAGAAAAAAATATAAACCATTATTGAACTTTTGTTATGATTAAAGTTTTCATTACTACTTACTTGCAAGTTTTCCACTGTCCACAACAATAGTTGCACCCTCTCTATTATCTCATTATTCTGAGGGCTTATGGTTGCCAAATCAACAATCTCTTGGCTAATTTTTCTAATATTCTTTTGTACCAATTGTATAGGGTTTGTGCTAAGTGCGATGTCATCAGCGCATAACACTGTCGAGCGCCCTACATCCCTATGGAGGTGCTGAGGTACTGTAGGATCCTTTCCCTTATCTTGAACATCTGTCTATGACAAGAATATAATTAACACTATCAAAATTACTTCAAAACACTCAAGAAAAGATCATAGTGTAACAGTTTGCTTCTATCTAATTTGTACAATTACAATGAGGTTTGACTGCTCTGTAGAAGTGTCAGGACCTACACCCCTATCTATGCTATGTGGTGGATCCATGTGGCCCTGTGACAAAGAAAAAATATAAAAATGTTAGTGAAATGAAACCAATAGACTTAGCAAAAAAACTTAATAATACAATGGTTTATTGGATTCATTAATTGGAAGTTGGCTTAAATGGTATATATATAGTACGTACCACCCCCATGATAGTAACTTTGTTTTTATCTATACGATTCAAATTATAATCGATTAGCAGCTCTTCCCCTGCACTTATTGATTTCATCGCACATACAAACACACAATTTCCCTCACGTGCCTCACATATGCAATTGGGTTGCTTATTAGTTGACCCGGGTCGTGTACTATTTATAAAACCTGCAATATTCAGCCACTCATTTACTTTGATCATTATCTTTTTGTTGTATATAGTTGGCTGATAGTGCATGCCTACGCATACTTTTTTTATATCAAACAATCTGCATCCAATCATTATAATTGTAACAAGGTCCAACAAACTCCATCAATTCAGCAACTTTGTTGTAACAGACCTTTATGCTGTCCATGGAAAATAGGCCCAAACCATGTAACGATGAAGGTGCTATGCCATATATCCTCTCATTAACACATAAATCAGTGTTTATTGGAGGAAGTTCCTTGGGTACACATTGTTTCAGTAGATGTTTGTACCTCAAGGGCACCTTAATATCGCCTTTGGTCTCATCATCATAAGAACATGACCCCCCTTGAGCAAGAAAAAATTCCATGCATTTATTGAATTTTCTTCTAATCTTTTGACCTCTAGTTGATCTCCCTATTTGAGATCTACTACATGTCTCACTTTCCTCTTCTATTCTTGCATTTCCCTCACTCGAGGAAGACACATCTGACAAATACCTATTTGGTGATACCTGTGCACCATCAAATGAGAGAGTTAGTTGGTAATGAGAGAGATATTTTGCAAATGAGGGTAATATTGACGAAGAAGTCGGCCATAAAGTTGATGTTGAGATTAAAATTTGAGTAAGTCCAACTAGGGCCTCAAGTTTTGATAACTGTATTAGATTTGCTGCTAATGTTGAGGTTTGAAAAACTGCGGAAGTTTGTTTTTCTTGTAATTTTTTTAAAATATATTATTTCTATAAGGTGTATTGACTTATACCTGTCAATCCATGAGACTGTGTAGGATCCTCGTCAAAGGGGTTCAGGTTCCTGCACCAACAATTAAGCATCATAAGCATTACATTTGTAATTTGATAAACAATAAATACTGCAGTATCATAAGCATCATAAGCATCACATATGTATCATCATATATGTAATTGAGCACCATAAGAATCACATATGTATCATCATAAACATGTAATCCATCACATATGTATCATAAATCACCATCCATCACATAGCTAATAAGTAGTCCATATTCCATAAATAAATGCAAAGTTCAAAAAATGTCACATGTATCATCATAATCATGTAATCTATCACATATGTATTTTAAATCACCATCTATCACATAGCTAGAGGTGCATCATGAATTAATTAAGTAATGGCATTAGAATTCAAAACATATGAATTATTTATGTAACCATATAAGTCAAATCAATTTCTATCAAGATATCAATATTAAATAGATAATATAATAATCGCATCTCATACATTTCATTCATGTCATTGATCTTCTTCTTCATCCAACTCATCATCATGACCATCATCATCATCATCATCATCATCATCATCATCATCATCATCATCATCATCATCATCATCATCATCATCATCATCATCATCATCATCATCATCATCATCGTCATCGTCGTCGTCATCGTCATTGTTGTTGCCATTGTGTTCATCATCGTCATCATCATCACCATCACCATCACCATCACCATCACCATCACCATCACCATCACCATCACCATCACCATCACCATCACCATCACCATCACCATCACCATCACCATCACCATCACCATCACCATCACCATCACCATCACCATCACCATCACCATCACCATCACCATCACCATCACCATCATCAACAACAATGGCAGCATCATCATCATCAACTTCTTCTTCATGTACATTTCCGTCAGGAACATTATCGACTAACTGTCAATCATAATCATCATCTATATCATCTTCTACTTCTTCAGTATCTTCTTCTTCCATCATATTATACATTATCGGCCTTCCTCTTGGATCATGTCTAACAACAAATGACCAACCCGGTTTATGTGGAACCTCTGAGTAAAATATTTGCTCACATTGACTTGGAAGAACATAGGGCTCATCCCCAACTCGTTCAAATGATCTTGTATTAACCATTGTAAATCCATTATGATGTTCGATAACAGTTCTATCAGGATCATTTTTATTCAATTGTAGCCTATACCATTTGACGACGAACATAACTAATTTGAAGGAATTAAAGTCACACTCAAGTATATCATCCAAAATGCCATAGTATCGATTTTGAGACTCTTGAGGATGTATGTTGTTTCTAGATGAAATATTGGTCACCTCAAAGACTGCAGTTATCCTAGAATCACAAGTTTTCTTCGTGTCATCCAACTGTTTGATGCGAAATTTATGATCATTGTAGCACATAGCCTTGTGGTGTTTGACCTGCAATATGTCTAATATATTAAAATTATTGCATCATGAGTTGATAAACATACAGGTGATTAATAAAATTATACGTACCTGTTGATCTCTTAAACCATATGCTAAATCAATTTCCCTTTGTGTAACATTGGAATCTCCATTACGATGAGCTTCTTTAACCAATGAAGCGACACCATCCCATGTTAATGTGCGACCAAAATGTTGACATCATTCAATCCACACCATCATCCAATCAAGATTGCTTGCAATATACAAATGTAGCGCATCCCACTCCTGACCAACTATACAAATAATTAATAGACCACTTACAATTGATTTATTTAGAAGATGAAGAATTAATTTACTACAATAACATCTTATAATTACCTCACATTTCTTCAATCTACCTTTCCCCATCAAGTGCTCCCCTTCGAATTTATTAATGGGGTTGGGATCCCAAATGCGATCTACGTGGATTTTGGTATACCATATATCCCTCCACCATAGAACCCTCAGGATGTGCTCTTTGTTGAACCAAAGCCTTCAAAAATTTCAAGTGCCTCTCAACCATCCACATTGACCTAGTGTGTACAAGTGCACACAATTCGATCTCCTCAACTTGGTGTATGAAGTAGTGTTCTTGTGCACTGAAAAAAGTTGAAGGTAGACACTTTTGCATTTCACACATTAGATGAGGGATTTTTCTCTTCCAATATTTTATATCTTCCTTGTGGATTTCTTTAGATGACAACCACCTAAAAGAGATTGAAGATGCAAAAATATATAAACGAGACTTTACAAAATAATATACAATATATTGCATAACAAGTAAAAAAAATGGAAAATATAATATCTATACAACAAATTGAACAAACATCACTACTTACCTCATGTATTTTCCAAGATCATATATGACTTGCTTGATATTATTGTCGAAGTGGTCTGGGAGAGATAGAGGTAAAACATACTGCAACAATTATAAAATGATCTTTTCATTATTTTCTAACATAATACAATGAAAAGTACATGCACAGTATACAAATATATAGTAAATACACAAGAACGTGAATTACCTTAATGAAGGTATGCCAATCATGCGTTTTCATCCTTGGCTTAAATTCACCCTTCTTTGATATGAGATTGTTAATGTTCGCAACAAATCCTGTGGGAAATGAAATTTTTCATATGACTTCTTTTATAGAATTGCTTTGCTACTCTGTTAATAACCAAGGAAGGGCACTTATATTAATCTGATCTCCATTGCTATTTGATTGAATGACATTTTTCATTGCATGATTGGATTCCATAATGTCACTACAAATTTTGACAATTTTTTCTTTATCACACCTTCCATCCAATATTTTCCATAATGTCTCTGTTATATTCTTTCCAATATGCATTGTATCAAACAAATGCACAATTTGTAGCTGTTCGTGGTAAGGCAACCTACTAAATTATCTTGGTAACTTTTTATTCCCTTTTGAAGGTGGCCATCCATGCCTTGACGACCTTCAGTATCATCAATTACATCATCAGTAAACAAAACACGATAGAAAAATTCAAATTCCAAACATAAACCATTAGATGGAATGACATTACCTTGATGATTAATTCTATTATATTCCAACTTCCATAAGTGAGGAGTCATTCTTCATGGCTTTGATGTAGTCTCTTCTTTCCGATTGAAAAGATGTTTTTCAGTATTCCGGTACTTATGATTTTTGTGAAGGAAGTGCCTATACTCATCAAACACCTGCTTTCCTAAACTTTTTGAATGATGGGATTTCATCTTTGGACCACAAATTGGACATGCAAATTTTCCCTTTGTTTGAAGACCTACAAGATAATGTATAATTTTATTAAATCTATTAATTTTTATACTTATAATTATCATGCGCAACTTGAACACTATAACGTACCACAAAAATGTGTTAGCCCTGGGACATCATGTATTGTCCATACAAGCATTGCATGGAATTGAAATTGTCTTTGTCCTATTAGTCTAGGGATGTCATACATGGTCACACCATTCCATAACTTCAGCAACTCATCGATAAGAGGCTCAATATATACATTCATATCTTTAACTTGGAACTTGCCTAGTGGAATGAACAAAAACATTACATAATTATTATGACCATTTTACTACAATATTTATAATTAAATGCAGATGACAATTAAATGATAAAATACCTGGAACAATCATTGCCAACATTATGTGCTCCCTCTTTATTGACATCCATGGAGGAATATTATTGTTGATAACAAAAATAGGCCACACCGAGTAAACAGATCTCAACTCTCCAAATGGATTGACACCGTCCACTGCCAATGAAAGCTTGAGATTACGAGGTTCTTCTTTAAAGTGTGGTCATTTTTCCTCTATGTCCATAAATGCTAAACCATCCGCAGGCATTTGAATAATGTCATCTTGACTTCTATTGCATGCAGGGTAATCCATAAATTGTGCCAAGCTAGTGCACCTGAAAAATCATTGCATACGTGGAATAATGGGAATATAACGAAGAACCTTGCGAGACACCTTTTTTGTTATTTGATCTATTCGATATCTACTGATATGACATTCAGGGCATTCTATTCCAAATTCATGTTGCTTATGATATATAATATGATCATTGGGACAAGCATCTATTATTTGATACTCCATTCCAATATCTTTCATAATGATAGATAATTCTCGGTATGAGCGAGGTAGAATATTTGATGGTGGTAAGAAAAAACTCACCTATCAATCTATAGCAAAAAAAAAGTTTGAGGTGTTAATATAAAGAATATTAATGGTACATGATTCACCATTTATTAACTATAATGACATGTATGACACACCTTAACATACGTGAGATTGTTATGTTGGATAAACCATTCATAACCTTCAAGTTCCCCAACAACAATACAGAAGAGAGAAGAGTTGTTTGGGAGCCTTTGTAAAGGGGCTCATATGCCTTCTCAAGAAGAGGTAAGTCATGAACATCAAGGTCATCCTGATCATCATGATTAGCTGTGCTAGTACTAAATGTGTCATGGATCCATGTATTTGTACCATCATCTTCAATTGTGTTTTCTAGTGCATGATCGTCATCTTCCATGGGATCATTATCTTCAGCTTCAATATTCACACCTCCATGTTCCTCCACTTCAAAAACCATATTCTTCGGGTTGTGTTGGTCCATATCATGTGCCTTGGGGTACTCGACCTATATAAAAATGATCAACATAAATAAACCATGATCACGATCTCATTATCAAGTGATTTCTTATGTATATAAATTGTTAAAACGATATAATGAACAACTTACCAGTGGATGATAATCATGTCCCCCTTCAATGTGACCATGCTTCCTACAATGTTTTTAGTTGTTTTGATTAGAAGTCTTCTAGTCTTTAAGCCCTTACAAATTTTGCAAGGACAATAACATTTCCCATCACCTTTTCTTTTCAAGTTTGACCATAATCTAGCAACCATCTCCTTATTTTGTTCTTTGCTGATATTATCTAACATGGTCTTCCTTCACAAGCAAAAAAACCAGGCTATGGAAACTTCAGTGCAAAAGCTTCACAAAAATTGCAAATCGAACCAAAACCATTTAACTCTTCTTTTTCATCTTAAAACATTGAACTTAATAGAGAACATATTTAATGTAGTTGATTGTGTGAATTTCTAAGCATTGTGTCTACAAATTCTTACTAAAAGTTTTCCTATTGCAGACTTTCTGAGAGACATTTTTGAGTATTCTAAGCCTTGGTTCTTGTATTTTCATTGGTGATAAGTTGGAAACTTTATGGTAGACATGTAGCCAATCGATCTAATTTTGACAAGTTATACACCAAGCAAATAGGCATCTAGAACTAGCATTGTTTGCAGCTCACCGCTACCCTATGCCATGGGTATATGAGTACCTAGAACTCTAGTTTAAGCATCAATCCTGGAAATGATCGGTATATGACTACCCAGAACTCCAGTTTAAGCATTAAGTTACATCATTATTGACCTTACTTTGGGATGCTATGTATGAGATTGGAACCTTTTGTAAGGTGTGATCAATGTGCTATCATAAATGCAAAGCTAAAACCATTTTGATGAGATCATGATTCCACTAATACTATTTTGCCTTGTTAATTTGCACCCACAAAAATGATAGAACTAGATATAATATGCCATCAATGCCCATATACCGACAATGCTCAAGATGAGCCACTTAGAGGTAGAGTTTAACCACTTTCCATATAGGTATATTATCTCTAACCTCATTTTCCCTATAGGCAACTGATTAGGTTCATTTTAGAGTCTTATTTCCAAAGATGTACCTCTATATTAGCTTTTTACTTTATTATTTGCCTATTTATGCTTAATCTTGTCAATTTTCCATAATTTTACTTAGTTCTTGCATCTTCAATGAAATTATATCTAATCATATCCAATCACATCAAAATGGAACAATTAATCATATTGCTGGTCTCTCGTAGAGGAATTAAATTGAACCAAATTGACTATTCCCAATAAAATGTTTTGAAATGGTGAATGTATAAGTTTGTAGTTTACTTTCCTAGACTAGGACCCCATTTCTTCAACATTTCACTATGAAAGCATAAATATTTTTTCTTGAAGAGAACATCTTACAGATTATGCTTCAATGTATAACACATTTTCATAATCAATCATTCGACTTCACATGGATAAAAGAATTCACATATTCTAAATCATGATCTGATGATGTGAACAACTCATATGCAACTATATGGCATGCAAAGCATTTATTTTAACATACACTTATTCATCCACATTGCAAGGATAACAATACAAGGCTCACATATTGGTCTAAGAGGATGCCATGGTCTCACAAAGTAACCAAGAACCATATTAAATGATGGTCTTGAATCCACACACAACTAGGGAGGATCCATACGATTATGTATGACTTCCCCCTTGTTTGTTTAATGGGATTAGCCTCCAAGACATAGCCATCAATAATCACTAATAATGTACAAGTGGATTGTAGCTACCCATACAACAAACACGTACCCCTATCCTCAAATTTTCCCAATGTTTGATTCCTTATATACACTCATCCAAGGTTATCTACGTCAATCTTGGTGAGGAATCACATCACAACAAATAAGGCAACATTTAAAAATAGCAAGAGTTTCACTAAACTACCAAAGATCATAAATATGGAAAGAAAGAAAAAATAGTACCAATAATAAGTCAAATAAATGTGTTCAATTCCAATAGAAATTCAAACATAGCCACAATAACTACACAATAGAGAAAACTCACAATAGTGATTAAACTAATTCAAACAAGATAAAATAAAATTGTTGGCCCATGCAATAAAGATGAGAGATCATCAATAATTGAAGGAAACTTCACAATCCTTAAAAGTGCACATTACATAACTATACGACTAGAAATTGTGGCTAAATAGAGTGAAGATTCATCATGACTCCAATAATAGTCCCTCATGTGTGTATTTGTGGCATGAACACAAAAACTCCCACATGGCATGGCCATGTACCTAATGGAGAAGACATGCCTAGGCTACATGCCCAAAAAACATGACTATAATAATAGTCCCTCATGCATGCATTTGTGGTCTGCACACTACAAATCCTAACATATCATGGCAATACACCTCATAGAGAAGACACACCTAGGACCACATTGCACATAGAAACGTGCCTCACAAAGAAGACATGCATAGGGCACATGCCACATAGCAATGTGTCTTATGGAAAAATGTGCATGCATGTCACACACCAAAGCTATATGTATACATCATGAGGCACATTCATATGTTATCAAACACAACCTATTGTATCTAACATGAGTTCCTCTCTACATGTGTGCAAATATTCCAACACTAATCACCACTAAGAAGGAATAATATAAAATGCATCTTCAAATATTTGTGTGTGTGTGTGGAATTGTGTCTTTGAACCCAAATCGCTACCATCAACAACATGTAGCCATCACCTACACTATATCAAAACATAAGTATGGTGTGACATCATATCTATTTGCATAACTTCAAAACACATGCGAACATGAAAATCATCATAGCATGACAAAAATCAATCTCCACATGTTGGAACAGAGATATAAATAAGATAATAGGGTAAGAGGAAACCCATACCAAGAATCACATACCAACTATTAGAAATGCCATCAAGATAAATGTAGGATAGGATACCACTATGAGCCATCCAATGGTCCATTCTATGAGGAGAACTAGGGGATACTATCTTTCAAAGGTGTGGTCAATAGAGATAATCCCTACTAATGCCACAATATGTCACCATAGCTTCTTGAGTTTTCCATTCTTCTACTTAACACCACATTTATTGAGTTCCTCAACAGCGAGGTTGGTTCTCAATAGGATGCACAAACATGTAAACACACAAGCATGGTTTCATCATACTTGTACAACAATACAAATTTATTTTTCTAGTTAATTACTTAGTGTAAAAATAACTCCATTACATAACATAGGGCAATAATCACCATAAGTTTTCAAATAAACTACCCAAACATCAATTGGAATTACCCTTTCTAAGGTACAAACATCATTTATTTATAAATTCAAAATTAAAATAATCACAATACATCCAAATAAGTTCAATAGTGCATGGAAATAGACAACATGATCCATAATTAAACCCATAAATTACCCTAATTGGATATGTTAATAAAATGGTGTCTCAAATAATAGAGATTATGTTGGACCTATAATAGAGATCTGGACTTTGTTTCATCATACTTGTGTCCAAATACACCATCCATAGATAGGTACTCAGTACCACAATCTCATGGGTACCATTTTAGCTGAATTTACCCTATATTTAGGTGAATCTACCCTTGTATCATTCCTTGATCTAGTATGTCATTCCACCAACTAATAATTTTTCCATATTCTTGGGAGAATACACTATCCCTTAGGTGGATATGCCATATCCTTAAATGGATCCTCCTTGTCATCATCCTATGTCCTCTTTTGGTTAAGTCTTATCCCTTCATCTTTAGGAAAATCCACCTATCCTTATGTGAATCTACTTTCTATTAGGTGAATCTATTTCACATAAATCATTTATCTTATCCATCTTTCTTACGCAAATGGTGAATTTTTCCTATCCTTAGATGACTACACTCCCATTTAGGTGAATCTATCTAGTTTTAGTCTCCTTCCATTATTTTGTCCAAATTTGTATCCTCTAGTTTACATGAATCTACTTGTTCTTAGGAAAATCAACCCTATCATTCTAAGGAAAATTCACCTTGTCATCATCCTTAATCATCTACCTTTCAAGAGTATAGTCCATCCATCCTTGGGAGAATCTAACATATTATTGAGTTCAAATCCTCATGAAATACAGTCATGTTTATCTCAATGATGGCTCCAAGTGCATCTACTTATTGCTTGATCTTCATGGTGATGGGATTCACTTTCATGAATATGATGGGGTGTTCAGCAGAACAATATGTGGTGGGGGACGATAGAGGATGGGATCCTGCCTCAAATTTCAAAGGATGGGCTTCCCGCAAGATCTTCCATGTTGGAGATAATCTCTGTAATATTGCCCTTCCCTTGTTATAAATTTGTTTAGAAATTTTAGTAAGCCCTTTGATTAGGGTTTATAGGTTATATATGTATGGATGCTATTCGTTCTTTCATATCTATTTAAATCCCATCTGTAGATATTAGATTGGATCTTTCACCATGCCCTATGCCATGGTGAGTGCCTACTTTTAGATCTTGTCAATCTCTTTTGAGTAGCTCTTTTAATCGACTTATGGCAGTCAAAATTGGGTTTGTTGAGAACTTAAAGAATAGATCTTTCTTCTAATGAAAATTTTAGGTTAGATAAAGTTTGGCCTTTGTGCCCAGAAAAATGATGGCAAACAACTACATTTTGACATTTGACAGGGTTTGCTTATGCTTCCTTTCAACAAAGCGTATTGGAGCTGAAGAGCCAAGAAGAGTTTGAGAATTGTGATGTGAGCAATCCAATCAAGCTATATGATGGAGGGCTTGATGTTGTCCCAGTCATTGAAATGGGTGACAGATAGTTTACAAGTGGAAATGCAGAAGACTGTCAATGTGGAATGAAAGTGCACATTAACATTTTATCTGATGGACTCGACAATGGCCAATCTGACAATTTCAATATAGTTTCAGATGGGCTTGACAATGTGGCCAAAGATTTGGGTTTAGATTTATTATCAGATGGAATGGAGCATTATATTGCTACTTCTGCTAGTGATGATTTGATGGAGGAGGGGGCAATAAAGGAGGTAATTGTTGAAGGGCCCACATCATCACGAAGGCAATTATTTGATTGCCCTCCATCAATTCTCATAAACCTCACACTCTCCATTTGTGGCACTATTAGCACCATGCTTATCTACGCCATGCTTTAGCTTATCAACTCTTTGTTTGATTAAGAACATATATATATGTATCTTGTACAATGTTTGCCAACATCCTCCTTGCATGTGCCAAAATAGGAGCTTTGGAACAAGGTATGGACATCCATCAAAGCATAATCAAAGGGGATTTTTTGTCAGAAATTAGTTGCAAATGCTCCAATAACAAAAATTGCAAAATGGGGTAGCATACACACGGCATGTGAACTGTATGACGGAATACCTCAAAGAGATGTCATTTCCTGGAATTTTAAGATTGCAGGATATGCAAAAAATGGATTAATTCTCAAAAAAAACCAGTTGCCCTTGATTGCGAAAAAAAATTAGTTGCCCTTCATTGAAAAACAAAGAGTTCCTTTGATTGCAAAAAAAACCTTACCTTGCTTCTGCAGAGATCGCTCTGTTGGGGGGGGCAGGGAGGCAAGACGGTCGCCGCTTGCTTCGGCCGGTTTGCTTTCAAAATGAAAATGCGCTGTGTTTTTTTTTTAAATAAAATGCCCGAGGTCATCGGAATTCCGACAAACACGGGCATTTTTAAAAAAAAAATCAAATTTTCACACATTGCTCCTTGTCCGTCGGAAACCTCCGTCGGAATTTGACCCCAAATGTATTAGTGATTAAATGAAGAAGAGGGATTTCCCCCATGACCAATGGTTGTAGGAATGACATTTTGAGTTGATGTAGCCATGAGTTGAGAAATGCCACACAATATATTAATTTCATTCTTATCACTTTGAATCATGCGTTTAAGGCCTTTAATTAATGGAAGAGCTTCACTATTAGGGTATTCTTGGAACATCCATTGTTGAAAGTTATCAAATTGATTGTCCAATTTTGAAATTTGATCTATGGAGACCCTAGTTAAAGCTTCTTTTTCATCATGGGATTCATCAATTGGATAGATAGGTACATGATTAGGGTGGGAAGCATTAGCATTATCTTCATAAAGATGTCACCCAAATTAGGCTCCATGTCCTCAGTAATTAAATGTTGGGAGGTCTTAATTCTAATGCTTCATCTAATGGGGATATTATCGGTAGGACTAATAGTGGTAAAACTCATCTAGTATTGGGAAAATTGAAATTTTGAATTTTGAACAAAGCCTACCAAAATTGAGTAATGCAAAATTTAAGAAAATAATGTTTAAACAATTTGAACTTTGTTGGAGGAAGGTAATGACATAATTTCCAAAATAATAAATGAAAGTAAATTGGAAATTTAAAATTAGGGCCAAGGCGATACCACTTAATTTTAAAATTGATAAAAAAAAAGATAATTTTTAAAATCAGGGTAGATTATAATTAACCTCTTAATTTAAAAAAATTTCTTAAAATTTGAAATGTTGAATTTTGAAGATATTTTTTTATTTTAAAGGTATCAAAAATCGACAAAAGCAGCCAATCTTCTGGATTTAGGATATTAAATACAGTCATAACAGTCTCCCGAAATTTTGGGAAAAAAGTCGATGACCATGGCGAAAATGCGCACGGTCCAACCAACTTTTTTCAAAATTTTTAGGGATAAATATTACGATGATTTTAAAGCTAATCTAAAAAAATTGGTGGATTTTACAATTTCTAGATAGGCAAAATTAAGCTTCGAACATGAAAATAGGACCCTATTAGGGTTTTGAAGAAATAAGGGAATTGGACTGCAAATTTGAAAAGGGTCAAACCTAAAGGGGAGGGACACCTTGGAGAATGTTTAGAAATCTGAATTTGAATGAAATTGATTGAAATTTGTAAAAAATCCAATTAATTTTGAAAATTAGGGTTTTATGACCTAACCACTTAATTTTTGAAATTTGAATTTTGAAAAGAAGAGGGAAATTAAAAATTTGAATTGTAGGAATGAAGACAAGGGTTTGAACAATTAACTACTTAGTTTTGTAAAGTTGATTTTGCAAATTGAACAAAACAAGGATGAAATTGAATTTGACAAACAAAGCAATTTTCAGATCTAAGACAATAGAAAGCAAAACGCAAGTTCAATTTCAATTTTAAAACTAGGGTTTTGAATGAATTAACCACTAAGTGTGCAGAAAAATTAAACTTGCAATTTTGTTCAAAGGAAAGCATGCAAGACGTCGGGTTCACCAAAATGTAATTTTGGGAAAGATGAGCGAATAAGAGATCTAAAGAAAAGATTTTCTTCCCTCTGAGGAGAGATAAAAGTTTCACTTCGGATTTCCCTTCAAACACTTCATGCATTACATTAGAAGAGGGAGGAAAATGCACTACATTTAACCTTTAGAGAAGGAGATTGAATTCTAACTAATATAAGAATGGTAAGTTAATCCTCTCTTCTGGACTGAGATCTGAATTGATCGAATTGTGTACTTATGACCAACTGAAAAAGTGACAAAGATCTGATTATAACTCGAGATAGAAGTGTAGGATGAAGCTGTGCACCTGGATCTGGCTAGAATATGTCAAGATGAAGCTGTCTTGCAAATTTGAGAAAAAGTTGGCTGAACTGTGGTGAAAGTGTACACGGTCCTTCGAAAAATCCATGAAACGAAAAGGTTTTTTATTCCTTTGCAAATGGATTCCAAATTCAAAAGTACAACATCACCCCTACAACCTACACACAAAAAGGAGAGGAAAAGGGGTTGGGATTGGGGGTTTGCCTTTAGATCAAACCCCAGTTTTGGAATTAACCAAATGATGAAATAAATTACTTGTAAGTAAATGTAAATGAAAGACTGAAATGCAAATTACCTCAAGGGAGGTTGTGATAGAAATGTTAATAGAATTGCTTGTATGAAGTTGAATGTTGAAAGGGATCTCCTCTTCAATGGTTGAATCCTTGACTTGAATGCAACACCTAGCCTTGAAGGGAGACTTGAGATGCTCAATGTTGGAAATGAATTCTTGAATGCTTGAATGCTCTTGAATTCTTGAATGCGTGATCTCCTATATCTAAACTTATGCCAAATGGGAGGGAAAATGCAACTTATATACTCATCAAATGAACGGATTTTCCATCGTAAGCCAACACAGGGGGAGTTATCCTGCTTAATACACAATCACCAAAGGAAAATTTGAAGGGTTCCATCCTCAAAATAGGGCTAGGATAGGGGCTTCCTGCCCCTATCCTACCCTTTTTCCTTGGATAGGATGCAGTTCGGGCAACACGAAGGGCAAGAAAGATGCAGTTTTTAGGTGCTGAGCAAGTCTTTGGTCTCTGATTAGGCTTAGGAATTCGATTCGCATGGGTGAGAACCCTAATGTGGTCAAAAATTGTAAGGGTCACAATTTTATGGTGCTATAGGAGGTTGTGGTTTTTTATACTTTTTGGAGCTCTGGTTTAGCTTGGTGTAGCTCTTTTGTTGGCCGATACTTGATGGGTTTAGTTTATTGAGAGGCCTCTCTCTACTTCGTATTACGGGCTTCCTTGGTTTTTCTCTCTCCTTTTTTTTTAAGCTTCTTCATGGGGTTTTCTTCAGTCTTACCCTGTCTCTTAGCCTTGGTTTCTCCTATTGAGGTGGAGAATTTTTGTTTAGAATGGGATTTATTTCTTTCTCTGCCTACTAGTGTTCTTCTTCTTTGTGTATTGATGTGATACTATCTCCTATTTAGGTGGAGATCGTATATGTAGTTAATATTGGGAGGTTGTGCAAGGTGATGTGTTTCAAGGTTGGTCGCTCTATTCTTTTATCATTACTCCAATGGAGGTAAAGCTCTCAGATTGTGTAAGGGTTTTGTTGTTTGTTTGATGGTTATGGGATCCATTCTAAAACCCATTGTGATGGTTTGGGGAACCTATCAAAACCCTATGTTTCTTCTCTTCCATATGTTCATGGTTATTCTTGAGGAGTAGGTGTTGCCATCAATGGTTATAGGAGCCTTTTCAAAACCCATTCACCCAGATATTCTATAATTATTACCAATTTATTTTACTAGGTATTGAGGTTATGGAAGCCTTGTCAAAATCCATGTTTCAGGTTATGGGAGCCTTGCAAAACCCTCTGACTATGTATCTCCAAGTTATGGGAGACTTGCAAAAATCCATGGTTTTAGGTTATGGGAGCCTTGTAAAACCCATGGTTTTGTTGGAAACAACAATGAAGGAAGACTAAGAGAGGGGGTGAATCAGTCTTCACCGGATCTACAAACTTATTCACAAATACAGATCTAATAAACAACACTAATAAGAAAGATAAGAAAATTTAAAGCACAATACACAACACAAATATTTTTATGTGGAAAACCCAGTTAAGGTAAAAACCATGATGGAAACCTACCCACAGTAAGATGATATTCTGCAATAGTATGTGAAAATATTACAATGGGGAATGCACATGCATTCAGGAACACTGCCTAGAGCTCACTACTCAAATACAATGACCCGGAAGGTTAAAACCCTTAGGGAAGTAACATTGACTTACAACAAGATTTAGACTACAATCTGGAAGGAATGGAATACAATAATAGAATCTTCAAACACTTGATGATAGTTCTGGTTAAGCATAATTTTCTACTCTTCAACACCAATCTCTGATCAATCACAATGTCAAAAGATGAATCACTTCATCGCACATACACCACTCTCTGATAATGTAGACACAACCACTTATATCAAAATTACATGACAATATCACCCATATGTACAATTCATCAACCTTGACAACAAGGTCAGCTAAACCCTCAACTCACAGTTACATAATTACATCACATGATAAAAATATCGACCACCAAACAATTATGATAATTTACATGACATAAAATGGACCTAATTGAAATTCCCAAATGCTCAACTCCACCAGAAATCATGCCAAGAACAACTGCAACACGCTATACCACCAGAAATACTGCATAACATGAAAATCATCTCCGGTTCATGAAAACCACCAATAAGTTGCACAATAATCAATGTAGCTCATTGGGACAAATAGGAAAAAATAAGGAAACACCAAAAAGTACATTAAAATTGTTAGAAACAACTTCACCAACACCACTTATCAAATCCTCATTTGTCAACGCCTGAAACTGAAGAACACGACCAATCAGCAACTGTCACGAAGAAAGATAAATTGTAGAGCACCAAAACATGATCCATCTAAAATGAAGATACAAAAGACCATCCCAAACAATATACTAAAATCTCATCTTAATATCAGATCACACCAGAATATACCGAGCTTTGTAAAGCACTAATACAACAAAACAAAATTGCAAACCAGATCATAAGATCTTTTCAATCAATAATCATAGGAACCAGTTTCTTATCCAAAAAGAATGCTCCACTAGTAGTGCTCTTCTAGTCATCTACATCATGAGCCCAATCCGTATCAGTGTAGGCACACAACATGAAATCATCATTCATCAGATACCGCAAGCCATAATCCACAGTTCCCTTCAAGTATCTGAATATCCTCTTAACAATAGTGATATGATGAGCTCTTTCGAGTTAGCTTGATATCTAGCATCCATGCACACAACATGCACAATGTCCAACCTATTTTGAGTAAGATATATTAGTCCACCAACTATAGATCTGTAAAAACTTTGATTCTTTCAAAGATTCATCATTCTTAGACAATTACAGCTAGTCACCATAGGAGTTCCAACTGGTTTGGAGTCATCTAACCTAAACTTTTTTAGCAATTCCTTCACATATTTAGTTTGAGATATAAATATACCTTCTCCTGTCTATGAAATCTACAAACGTAGGAATAATTTCATCTCACCAATCATAGACATCTCAAATTATTTCTTCATGTCACCGATAAACTTCATAATCAAGTTATCATATCCTCCAAAGAGAATATCATCAACAAAGACTTCAACAATCAAGATGTTATCATTCACAATTTTAAAGTACAAATTACCATCAATAGTTCCTTTATTGAATACCAATTTCAATAAATATTTATCTAATCTAGCATACCAGGCTCTAGGGGATTGCTTCAATCCATAAAGAGCTTTCTTCAACTTACATGCCATGTCTCCATCATCTGATAATGAAAATCCATCAGGTTGCTCAATGTAGACTTCTTCCTCAAGATCACCATTCAAAAAGGCAGATTTGACATCCACCTGATATACCTTGAAATCTTTATAGGCAACATATGCAAGCAATAGTCTAATGGCTTCAAGTTTGGCGACTAGAGAAAAATTCTTCTCATAATCAATTCCTTCTTTCTGTTAATATCCTTTGCAAACCAGTCTTTCTTTATTTCTGACAACTTCACCGACTTCATTCTTTGTTTTTGAATACCCATTTAGTACCTATAACATTTTTATCCTTAGGCCTAGGCACAAGCTACCAAGTGTTATTCTTTTCAATCTGATTTAATTCTTCTTCCATAGCTCTCATCCAATTTTCATCTTTATAATCTTCAACAACATCTTTAGGTTCAATTTTCGAAATCAAATATACTTATTCAATAGCTAGCCTTATTCTAGTCATCACACCTTTATTTTTATCTCCAACAATATGATTTTTAGAATGATTCAATCTTACATACCTTAGATTCTTCTGATTGTTCTAATTTTCAAGTTCCTTCACTTCTTCACTGATAGTAGAAACATCCGGATTAACAGTCTCTACCGGATCATTTTTCTTTGGCTCTTCAACGTGAATAGTGTTTAAAACAATATGTTGACCATCATCATATCCACATGCTCTAATATCTTTGCCAAGGTTCTCATCCACATTCACATTTGCACTTTCCACTTTCACATTTGCACTTTCCACTATCTTTCTCAGTCTCTTATTGTAGCACTGGTAGGTTTTTCTCTTTGTTGAATATACCAAGAAAATTCCTTCATCACTTCTAGCATCAAACTTTCACATATCCTCATCTCTCTTGATATAACATTTAGTACCAAATACTCTAAAATATCTCATAGTAGGAACATGACCAAACCATATCTCATAAGGAGTTACCGGTATCACCTTTGATATGAACTCTGTTGAATGTGTAAACAACAGTGCAAATAGTTTCTCTCTAGTAGATCTTCAGAACATTTCCTTCAATCAGCGTAGTCCTTGTAGAATCCAAGATAGTTCTATTCTTCCTTTCAACAACTCGATTCTGTTGAGGGGTTCTAGGAACAAATAATTGTCTTATAATTCCATGCTTCTCATAGAGTGAACTGAATTCACTAGAACAAAATTCTTCACCTCTGTCAAATCTCAGACATTTCATCTTCAATCCAAATTCAGTCTCCACCTTTGCTTTGAATATTTTAAATTTGTCCAATGCTTCCGATTTCTCCTTCAAAAAGACAACCCACATCATCCTGGAATAATCATCAATTAGAAAAATGGAATATCTGTCACCCTGCAAACTTCTAACATTTGTAGGTCCACATAGGTTAGTAGTCATAAGATCTAGCATTCCATCAGATGTATACTGCTTGCTCTTGAAAGAAATTCTTGTTTGCTCACCCAACTGACATTCTTTACATACCGGATTAGTAGGCTTAACAATTTTAGGAAGATATCTAACACCTTGTGTAGAACTAATCTTAATCATTAAATCAAAATTTACATGACACATTCTCTTATGCCACAACCAACTCTCATCACTTTGAGAAATCAAACAAATTTTCTCACTGACATTCAAATGAAAAATGTTACCTTTAGTCTTAGTTCCATATGCAATCTCTATACCAGAGGCATTTAGGATCTTAAATTTTCCTTATTGAATCGTAGATCATAACCTTTATCAATCATCTGTCCAACACTCAAAATATTATGTTTCAAGCCTTCAACATACAAGACATCATCAGTATTATGCTTACCATAAAAAAAAATAGAACCTCTCCCATGGATCACACATGCTTTGTGATCTCCATATCTTACTATTCCACCATAATAACTTTCCATGTTCATAAAATTTCTTTTATCACTGGTCATGTGATGTGAATAGCCACTGTCAATCACCCATTCATCTTTCTCTTCAACTTTAGAAGCTAAAGCTTTCTCTTCAATAGCACAGCTAGTGGAATCAATAGGTGCATGTACATCTTCCTTAATGGAAATAAATACAACTTCATCCCCTTCAGATTTATCATCTATTGCACCTTCATCAACAACATAATAGCAATTCTTCTGATACCTATACTTCTAGTTAGACTTGTAAGGCTTGTCATACTTCTCATGCTTCTCATATTTGTCATTCCTATCATGATTATCAAACTTATCATGCCTCTCATATTTATCCATTCTCTTTGGGGATCTAGAAGCAAATTGTCCTATCTTATTGCGAGAGAAATATTTCAGAGCCAATTTTCCATCATACTTACTAGCTCCTTTAGGCAATCTCCAGGCAATCAATGCTTCAAGCTCATCTAGCTCTTTTTCTTGCTCTTTCATTTCCCTTCTCTCTCTTTCATATCTAGATATTTTGTACTCATCAGGATCATACTTCTTCTTTCCAAATATAGATGTTGATACTCTAAATGTTGTCTCAGAATTTCCGCATGACTCTCCAAACTCGCTTAGCTCAAAAGCAACAATCTTTCCAACCAACATATCTCTTCTCATTGTAGTCACACTCTGGATTTCATCTATAGCAGTCACCTTATGTTTATAAGAAGGAGGCAAAGGTCTCAGCACCTTAGCAACATTTTCATCTTCTTTAAGGGTTCCACTGGAACATCTGATACCTAAGACAAGATTATTCACCTTATCCATGAAGGAGTGTATGTTCTCATCATCTCCCATCTTCAACATCTCATACTTTCCTTTCAAACTCTATAAATTAGCAACTTTCACTTGTTTGTCTCCTTCATACAAGATTTCAAGATTCTCCCAGATCTCATGTGTGGTCTAAAGTCCCATTACATTTGTCTTCTCTGAATCAGTTACAACACTCATCAATGCTTCCTTTGCTCTAATATTATGTTCAATTTCCTTGATCTCATCAATAGTAATCGGTCCATTCAGAGGAGCAGAATAGGCATTCTTTGTAATCTTCTAGTAATCTTCTCCAAGACATTTCAAGTGCACTTCCATCTGGTTCTTCCATATAGCATAGTTACTTCCATCAGATCTCGGACTATCATTCTTAAAGATCTAACACCTATAGCTTCTATCTTGGATCTCCTCAAGCGGTTAGGATTCTTCCGAAGGATCTAGGTTTGATACCAATTGTTGGTAGCAACAATAAAGAAAGACTGAGAGAGGGGCGGGGGTGAATCAGGCTTCACTAGATCTACAAACTTATTCACAAATACATCTATCTGATAAATTGCAGTAATATTGATGATAAGAAAATTGAAAGAACAACACACAATGCCAAGATTTTGACGTGGAAAACTTGGTTAAGGGAAAAACCACAGTGTGAACTTACCCATAGTAAGATGATAGTCTACAGTAGTGTGTGAAAATATTACAATGGGGAATGCACATGCATTCGGGTACATTGACTAGAGCTCACTACTCAAATACAATGACTCGGAAGGGTACAACCCTCTAGGAAGGCACACTGACTTACAACAAGATTCAGACTATAATCTGGAAGGAATGAACTGCAATAATAGAATCTCTAAATACCTAATGACAATTCTGGTTAAACATAATTGTTTGCTTTGCAACACCAATATCTGCTCAATCACAATGTCGAAGGATGAATCACTTGATCGCACATACGTCACTGTCTAATAATGCAAACACAACCACTTATGTCAAAATTACATGACAATATCACCTATATATACAATTCATCAACCTTGACAACAAGGTTAGCTAAATCCTCAACTCATAATTACAAAATTACACCACACGATACAAAGATCGACCACTGGACCAATATGATAATTTACATGACATCACATCGACCTAATTCAAATTCCCAAATACTCAACTCCATCGAAAATTATGCCAAGAATAACAACATGCTATACCACCAGAGATACTGCATAACACAAAAATCATCACCAATTCATGAAAACCACCAATAACTCGCACAACGATCAATGTGGATCATCGGGGTAAATATGATATAATTAGGAAACACCAGCAAGAATGCTAAAATCATCAGAAATAGCTGCACCAACACCACTTATCAAATCTTCACCTGTCAATGTCTAAAACTCAAAAACATAGGCAATCAGCAACTATCACAAAGAAAGATAACTTGTGGAGCACCAAAACATGGTCCATCTGAAATGAAGATACACAAGACCATCCCAAACAATATCCCAAAATATCAGCTTAATATTAGATCACATCGGAATATATCAGAGGAAATACCGAGCTCTGTAAAGCACTAATACAACAAAACAAAACTGCAAACTGAATCATAAAATCTTTTCAATCAGCAATTACCAAAGAAAATCAAAGGAATATGTTGATATCAATGACAACAACATATCCTTAGCATTGGCAATGTCCAATAGTTTCAAGTTATGGGAGCCTAGCAAAACCTTTTGTCTATGTATCTTTGAAGTATTTAGTTAGATGGATTTGAGCTATTTGGTGGTTCAACCAATTCTTTGATGCTCATTTTCTAGTGTTGGGTTGTTGGTTGGTTGTTGTTAGTCTATGACATATATAGTTACAACAATTCTATTGTTGTGGGTTATGGATCCCCATAAAATCCTTCTATAAGGGGTTTCGAGTCCCCTCAAAACCCATTTTACCTTATCAAAAACATAATTGAAAACCTTTCACATTTTGTAATAAGGCTAGAAGTTATGAACAACAAGATGTTGAATTTTAATTATTTTTTTATAATTATTACATTCTAATAAATAGTTTAAGTATGAATCAAAATGAAATTGTAAAAATTAAAATATATTCCTATAATTATTGAAAAACAAAAGAATATAAAAGATAAAATAACAACTAAAGGAATCTCAATAGTATAGTAAAAAAATTATTAATTTTAATTGTAGAAAATGGAATTGGGTACTTCTTGTCTCCATTATATTTCAGTGGAGAACCTATGTAAAATTTTATCTTGTACCAAGTATATACGTTTGATTATTGATTACTTATATTGCATAGTTAAAACATGAAAAACAATAATAGGACCTATGAAAGAATAATTTTTATGTCAGATGGTGCATTACTATTTGGTGAATATGTTCCAAATTTATCAAAGTTTAAATAAATTCTATTATCGAAAACATATGAGATAGAAAATGGAGACAAAAAATAGAAAATAAATATCATAAAATTATTTAGTAAATCAAGGAAGAAAAATAAATTGATAAAAGAAAACTGAAACAAAGTAGAAAGCAGGGTTTACTTTACTGGCGAATATTCGTCAATGGCGAATATTTCACATTGGCGACCTAGAAAATGGTTAATATATTGCATTGATTGGGGGTGGCCATGTCGCCCAGACTTTATAAATATTTATCAAATGCATGCCCCAATCACCCATTGTTTTATGTATTTAATTGTATCTCTATCAAGATTTCACCAATAGAATCTTCGTTTTCCACATGGTAAATTCAATATTTTCGCCTACACTTTCTGAGGTTGTCTTAATAGATGAACATAATTCGCTAATAGCCATATAAATATTTATTGGCTAGGAGGACCCAATTCACCTGCCATTTTGCAGAAGCATATCTCTTAGTAAATCTTTCTCATAAATGCATGAGTGTGTGAAATTGCAAACAATCGTAAACCACTACTAATTACCAAATTGGAAGTCGTGCGTGGTGAGTGGATCGCAATTAGAGAATGTCAGTGACAAGACGTTAATAAATGTCAATACTTGATTAGCATAAGATTTGATTCATGCCTACTATCTCTAATTCCATTCCGAGGACTTTTTGGAGAACTAAGTTCTCTTCAGAAATTTGGGCCGAAATAAAACTTCAGCCATTGATATGCGATCAATGAACGGTTTTAAATCATTGATGGATTTTAGGTATGTGTGATGTGTTGATGAAGTCACACTTATCAATACATTATGTAGATTCTGGACTCGACGTGATGTTGCATTAATTAGATAACAAAAAAGGTTATTAATACATAACGAAAAAATACCTACACTTAAAATAATTTTTCCTTTGGAGTATAATTTTTTGCCCATACAAATATTTTTTCTTCCAAACGAAAAACATTTGCCTCCTCCATTATATATTTTCCCCACACAATAATAAATTATTTGCTAGTATTTTATGGAATTTTCAAACCCTAAAAATAAAATCGCCAATACAAATTAATTTTTTTTCCAAATTAAAAAAAAAATTTGCCATCAATTTGAAATTTTCGCCCCAAAAATAATGTCTGATTCGCTAGGATTTTACACTTTTTCCTGGGGGATGGTTTCTTAAAGTTATCCCTGGTAGAAAGTGACTATATGAATAAGATAATGATTGTCGAAATATTGTAATAGGAACATATATCACAATGTGTGAAGATAAATGAAGAGTTTTAGTGAAAATGTTTATTTAGAGAAAGACTCAAAATAAAACCCAATGTTGTAAGATTAAGAGCGTCTACAAGTTTAAAAACTATCTAAGATTATAATTTACTGTTATCTTAATTCAATAGGTAATACATCTATTAAAGGAAAAAAAAAACGAGTGAATATTTTAATCAATTTCATTTTTCTAGTTTAACTACGTATTAGAATAGTTGAATACACATACATTCAAGACACATTATGTTTGATTCCATTGTTTAGAAGAACTTGTGTATTTAATTGATACTTTAACTATAATATACTTATTACTTACTTTTAACTATACAATTGATAAAATGCAATATTGACTTCAAGACATTTTATTAAAAAAAAAACTCAACAAAACTAATTAATTAATTCATAAACAAGCTTAAACAAGAAAACCTCACTTATCAATAAAAATTAACAAATAACTAAATATATTTAACCCATTTCCCACAATTTTCATTACAGTTGACTAATACTAAAATAAACCTAAAAGTATATATATCCTTGACCATATTGCGAGGAAAGCAGTTTGCGATTATGTACATAATAAACAATCAAACTTTGGCGATGATGTCAGACGCTTACATCTTATATATACCGGCCCATATATACCCCACCGGCCTTGGCAGATTGTTTATTTTGAATCGTTTACTCAGCTTGGAGATTCCAAACGGCCGTAGGTGTTATATTCTACCACTTACTTGAGAAGTTCTCCTCAACCCACTTTGCTTGTCCACCATGTCTTCAGACATGCAAAATCAAGTTGATCTGCCCCTCATTGACATTTCACAATTTCAGTTCAACCTGGAGGGAGGAGAAGGATTAAATGAGCTTCAGAATCATCCCATGCTAGCCACAGTTAGAGATGCCTGTAAAGAATGGGGATTCTTCTCTATAGTGAATCATGGAGTTTCAATAGATCTGCTCCAACAAGTGGATTCTCTAGCACGAGACCTATGTTCAATGCCTGCAAAAGTTAAAGAAATGGCCACCACCTCTAATCCCGCCGAAAGCTACTCTAATAGAGAGTTGACTGAAAGCTTCTGTTTCATGAATATGCCTCACTCCAATTCGTTGGAGGAAATGTGTTACAAGATCTGGCCCGATGAAGGAAACCCTAAGTTCAGGTATGCTATTACAGCTTTTACCATTCTGTTCTGTAATGCCTCGAATCTAACGTCTAGTTTTGGTTATTGCTGTTCAGTGAGACATTTCGAACGTATGCCTTTTGCATGGCTGATCTTGCACGGAAGATCACTATTATCATTCTTTCCAGCCTAGGGTTGGACGTCAAAACATTCTACCATTGTGATTTCAAGGATTGCACAGCCACCATGCGTATTAACCATTACTCCTGTCATGGAAAGTCAATGGAAGATGAGATCCTAACGTCTCACACAGATATTGGGTGCTTTACAATCCTTAACCAAGACAACCAAGGAGGGCTCCAGGTTAGATGTAAACAAGGAAAGTGGCTCAACGTCAACCCCCGTCCCAACTCATTGGTTGTCAATGTTGCCGACACTCTCAAGGTGTGAAACTTTAAGATGTTTGAATTACTGTAATTTTTAATTTTGAATCCACATACTGACGTGAACAGAATAAATGGGTAGGCATGGACTAATGGGAGATACAGAAGTGCCGAACATCGAGTAGTTTACAAAGGGTGGAGAAATCGCATATCAGTGCCGTACTTTGTTTACTTTCCGGATATTAAGCAAGTTTATGCTCCAGCAGAACTTGTAGACGATGACCAACCACGACATTACAAGCCTTTTACTGTATCAGAATTCAAACACGGCTTTTATAAAAATTTTAGCTCCAAAGAAGTAAAACCGTCTGAATTCCTTGATATATACGCAGGCATATAATGCATTAGGTTTATCCTTAGGTATGTCATATAGACGTTCACTTTGTCGATAGAGTTCATCAAAATTGACGGAACACTCTGGATGAGATACGGTGCAAGGTACTTTGGTTGTTATTGTTGTGTGCGTTGACAGAAATATTTATATTAGTTTTCAGTGTATGTCAATATAATTGATGCAAATTGAGGTATTTTATTAAGTTATAAAGGGAAACGACTCAATATTTTAATGTAAAGATTAAGTTAAGGAATAATATTCTGGATTTTTTTCTCATCTAATCTGAATAAATAATTAATGACATTATTTATTATATATCTGTTATAATGGAATATTACATTTTCATAATATTATAAAAAGTTTGACTAAACGTTTTTGTTTTATATTAATTTCAAAATAAATAGAAAATACGAATATATTCAAAAAATATTAATCAATTTATCTTTTATATATATAATCTTTAAATTACTAAAATTAATTTCAGTTTTTTATGGATATGTTATAAACAAATTAACCAAAGTTGTTGAATATCTTAATGATTGTGTTGATCAACTCTTGCCACAGCATACCATCACTACCACATTTCTAAGTTCTTGTTTAACTTTGCAACCTTTCCTTCCAACTAACAACTCTTAACCTCTTTCTTAATATTTTGAATCTCTTGCACAATCACTCTCATCTTTCAAATTTCTCTACAATTTTCTTGGTTTGTTTCTAGTCTTCTTGCAATCATTGAGATTTCTCCAAGGCTAGCTTCTTAAGAGTCTAAATCTTACTCTTGGGTAAAAAGTCTCAATTATTACATGGATATAAATAAGGAAAAACAGAGGGTAAAATGTCTCAATTATTACATTGATATAAATAAGGAAAAATAGAGATACACATTGTTGAAGATCAAGATTATAATTTGATCTATTTATTCTGGTTACTATTTGTTTTGAAATAAAAATAATATCTTTAGATTTTGAAGCTTGTATCATATATTTCTTTTGGAAGGATTTGTTTGCATTCATTTTTTGGAAAAGTTTTCAGATTATTATAAAATAATTGAGCTTCTCTATCAAATAGATATGAAAAAGGTGCAAACATCTATTTAAAGTGGAAATTTATAAATTGATTTTATCTCTTATTCATAAATATTTTTTAATTTTTTATTATATAATGATATTCTTAAAATGTACTATTTTATAGACTAATCAGCTCCTTGCTCACACTAGATTGCATTTTGCAAACTATTGTTTAATCATTAATTCATCCAACTATTTTCTTATCCAAATAAAATTATCTAAAAATAACTAATGGCCAATACAAGTGTAGATAACACAAATCTAAAATATAACACATGGTGAGAATTTGTTTCTAATTTTTTAGGTAGACACAAGGTTTCATGTAAGATGTTGATTGGCATATATAGATAACATAAAGCTGTATAAAACATGGAGGGATAAAATTACACATTACAATTGAAACTAGTAAAGAGTCATAGATAATAGTCTTGTTGACTACCAATGCAAATATAGATTTGAATATGCCTAAAAAAATTAAATTGTAAAAGATCATACATTAGATATAGAATTCCATAATACTAAATGGTTTATTTCATTCAATATATAAGAGTATGTATATTTAAATTAAAAAAATGATGATTAATATTAAATTATTAATTCAAGATTGGTCTTTGTAAACAGTTTGGATAAGAAGCTATTAATTGTAGAGACAAGAGTAAAAATTTCTTGTAATTTTTTTTGAAGTGCATGTACAATATTTCTACCAAAAGATCATGGCTTTGCAAGCAAAATATTGCTGCAATGCCTCAACATCCTCTACCCTGCTATGGAGACTGTTATTTAGCACTTTTCTTGGCTCTGCAAATCGCTTCTCTATTCTGGCTAACAATCACCAGGCTGAGGGTCCCATTAAGGCTGTAACACAAACTCATGAACAACAAGCTTTCTTTGCAAAAACCAAATATGTGTTGATAAAAATGGATAGGGCTCCCCCTCCTCCCCGTGAAGGCAATGATCGGAATTGGCAGAAGGTTAGACACAGAAAACCCAAGCATTCAGCTAGGCGGGCACTCGGTCAACCAACAAGCCATGCCCGAAGATCTCAACATTGTCTGGAGGAGGGTTTTTCAAAACCTAACCATTTAAATAGCACCTTTAATTAGGATATCTTTCTTCCACAAAATTTTTCATCAAAATTTGTGAAGGGTAAGGAAACCCTTGGTCGTCATTCTATTCAGAATTGTCAGAATGCAATGGGTGTCAAGCATTTTGAGGTTGACTCATCAAAGAATCCTCCAACCACTAAGATAGCACCGGTGATTGAAATTGACAATCAAACCCTATCTAAGCATCAAAAGCATTGTAAAGAATGCATCATCTTTGCTCGATGGGAAGGTTGGGGTATTCCGCCTGAGAAAATTGTTGACTGGTTAACATCATCCTTTAAGGACTAGGTAAGAATCGATTTCCTTCTTGATAATTTCCTTGCAATTGAATGTAGAAACCTAGGTTTGAGAAATAGGCTTTTGTTTTGGGATATCTTAACATACAAGGGTTTTAGTTTAGAATGTTGGGAATGGCAGCCCCGTTTTTATCCATCCTAGTTAAAGCCTTTCATGGTAAATAGAGAAATATCAATTGAGAATTTACCAATAGAACTTTGTAATATTGAAATCTTAAAAATGATAGGCAATAAAATTGGGAAATTCGTATGTGTTAAAAAAACATCTCTTAAATTCTCTAACCAAATTCTTATCGTAAACATGGATATCAACATCAAAACTTTAGAAAACATAATGCAAAAATTTGATAACTTCAGTATAACCCTAGAATTATCCTTTTATGTTGGCCCCATTGGAGAAGATCTCCCTAAGATATATTCTCCTGTGATGAAATATCCTAGGTTAAATCATAAGAATTTTGGCGTCTCACTTGAACTCTTGGAAGGAATTGGGGGTTTTACTTTGGAAGGCCTTGAATCGAAAAAGTACCCTAAGCATCATCCCTTTGATCTCATAGAGGATCGATGCTTTGAATCCTTTCCCAAGGATCCCCTCATCAAGAATTCAAGCTCCCTATTGGCGTGACACCAATAGATGACTCCAGGATCAAAGATCTGGATTTAGAAGAAGGGGAGATTAGTGAACCTCCTCTTCAAAAGAATCAGCTAGGTTTAGCAAATAACACAACCTCTGGATTATACAGAAACCTGAGGATGATGAGCCCTCTAAGGTCTCCATCAAATGGTAATTTATTCCCCTCTGAGCAATCATTGGTGAAGGAAAGTTGTCCCCTAGCTGTGGTTATTGACTCTAGGCAGGTTCAACCATTAACTCTAGTTTCAGATAGGATGGCCAATGAGGGGGCAGAGGAATCTCCCCCACCCTTGAAGAATAACTCTTTGGTAGATGCAGAGACAGAGAATGAACAAGTAGCTAGGGAGATCAATATTATTGCCAACTATATTGGGGAAGAAGTAGTTAATGACCTAATGGAACAATTTGTGGATGAGGTCTGCGATTCTAAGGAACTGGATAGACATAGGGAACTCTATGTTAAAAATTTATTGGATAATGCCAGACTCAATTTGGAAATAGAAGAACCTTTTGTGGCCTTGGACAATCTGGAAAATGAAAACCCAAACATTCTAGGCATTCATATCTCTGGAGAAAGCAAAGACTCTCCCGACTGTGCCAAGCTCATTAAGAGAAGAGGTAGAAGATCCCTTGTTGATTGAAGAGCCAAGGATGGGGAAGCTAGGGGACAACCTAAAATCTCATCTCTTTTTAATGTAGGGAAGGGGAAGTTCCTCCCCATAGAACCATGAAAATCATATCATGGAATGTTAGAGGCTTCAACGGCCCTAACAAATAGTGCATGATAAAGAATTGTATATCTGAATCAAAACCAAACAAAATTTTAATCCAAGAAACTAAAATGAACTCATTCGAGATCGACCTTTTTGAGAAGAAATTAGGCTTTAGAAAATTGAAGCATTCCCTGGCCATGGGGGCTTCAGGAGGCTTAACAATCATCTGGGATCCTATATTCTCCTCATTTTCACCATCAGAGATAAAACAAAACTGGATAGGCGGAGTAGTAACATGATATAACAACAAGTTAAGATTTAATCTGATCAATGTTTATGGTCCTATCCAAAATAGGGACAAAGCCTTGGTTTGGTTGGAACTTGAGGCCTTCCCTGTTAATCACCCAAACGAGGTTTGTATCATTGGTGGTGATTTCAATGCCATCACTAAGGCAGAAGACAAAAGGGGAGGCAGTATCAAGCTACCCCCAATGGCTTTGGACTTCAATAACTAGATCAATAGGAATTTTCTGCTGGAAATTCAAACAGTAGAGAACACCTTTACATGGAACAATAGAAGGAAAGGTTTCTGCAATATTGTGGAAAACCTTGATAGATTTTTTATCCATGGAGGGCTTTTTGAGCTCAACTACACCATGGAAGTAGAGATCCTACCTTTATTAGGCTCTAACCACTTTCCACTTTAACTTAACATCTTGACAGATCACTCTCCTAGAAACTGTCCTTTCAAATTTGAAAGCATGTGGCTCAGGGATGACAACATCATCAACCTAATTCAACACTGGTGGAGTGATTTAGTTTTCTCAGCCTCAAAAATGTTTATTGTGGCAAAAAAGATGAAGCTTATCAAAAAGAAGCTCTTGGAGTGGAATAGGGAGAACTTTGGTAACATCTTTGACAAGAAACTCTTAATAGAAAGAGATCTTAAGGATGTTAATAAGGAAGTTTTAGAGAAGGGGATGAACGAATATCTCTTCCTTAAAGAAAAATCTTTACTTTCTGAGTATGAAAAGATTCTATCAAAAGAAGAGATCTTATGGAGACAAAAATCCAAGGAATCTTGGCTGAAAGATGGGGATCACAACACCAAGTTCTTCCATAATAGCACCAAGAAGAAGAGATGGGTTAACCGGATCTCCAACATTAAGAATAGCCAAGGAGCCAACCTGGCAGACCCGACTGATGTTGCCTCAGAAGCTGTTAGGTTCTTTGAAGGTGTCCTAAACAACGTTGATGGCTCCAACCTTAGGGGCCAACTTAATATTATTAACAATCTTCTAAAACTCATTAATGAAGAACACAATAAATTATTTCTTAAAAAATTCTTTGAGGAGGAGGTTAGATCCACCCTCATGAAGATGAATCTAGATAAGGCTCTAGGCCTAGATTGCTTCCCAACTAGCTTCTTCCAAAAATGTTGGGGTTTTATGGGGCCGGAGATCACGGAGGCCTTAGAGTGTGTCAGAAACTTAGGGAAGATTCTCAAGGAGATCAACAATACCTTCCTAGTTTTGATTCCAAAAAAAGAGAAACCAGACAACTTCAATGATTATAGGCCCATAGCTCTGTGTCACACCCTTTATAAACTCCTTACCAAAACCTTAGCATCTAGACTTCATAAACTTCTCCCTCTCATCATTAGCAAAGAACAAACAGGCTTTATGGCTGACATATCAATCTATGATGGGGTAATAATTTCCAAAGAAGCTATCCACTCAGTCCAACTTAATAATGCTCCAAGCATGCTAGTCAAATTAGATATCAGTAAAGCCTATGACAAAGTTGACTGGTGCTTTTTATGCAAATGCTTGGAAGCATTTGCCTTCTCCAAATCTTGGATCAACCTAACTTTTGAATGTATCTCCACTCCTAAATTCTCTATTATGATTAATGGAATCACATAGAGGAACCTTGTTAAGGAACTACATCTCCCCCTCAGAGGAAGGGGTGGGGTGGCAATGGATAGACAGAGAAAATGAGGATATCCCTACAGGGGATAAATGCAAACTCATGGCAATTCTTAGAACAAGGAGCATTTCCTTTGGCCTAAATAAGGATAGGCTTGTATGGGATTGCTCCTTGAGTGGGGAATATAATTCTAAGGATGGGTACTCTCATATCACCAAAGCCCACCTTAGACCCATGACAAAGCTACCTATGAAACTCTGTTGGGATAGGTACTACCTACCCAAGGTTGGAGTCTTCACTTGGCTTTCTCCCCAAAACAATCTCTTGACGATTGATAAATTCAGGAGGATGGGGTATGAGGGACATAGTAGACATCCTCTCTGTGAGATGAATAAAGAAGATCTAACCATCTCCTCCTCAACTGCACCTATGCAAACCATTGTTGGGTCTGGTTCACCAAGAAACTTGGCTGGTCCTCTGCCTTTCCCCAATCCATTTTAGGGATGCCTAGAGCTTGGCCTCTCCTTAGATGAGGCTCTCTTTTTCAAGGATTATGGATCTCTCTTCCATCTTCAATAATGTGGGAGCTGTAGAAAAAGAGAAATAGATGTATTTTCAAAAATGAGAAACTAGAGGTGCACCGAGTAATCAATAAAATTGAGGCTGCTATCATTGAACTCATAAAAAGTTAGATCTTCTTAGGTATAAAGAAGAATGCCACTATAACCTATTGGAATGAAAAGATGAAAGGTCTTTGGGAGGTTCTATATATCACACCCTTTGTTGGGGATGGCCCTAAGGGAAATCTTAGGAGAAGAGCTGATTGTAGATGGCATCCTCCAGGCGAGGGATGGCTAAAGTTAAACTTTGATGGGGTATCCCAGGGCAATCTAGGAGTGGGAGGCATAGGATGCTCTGTTTAGATCTGGGAAGGCAAAGAAATAGCCATTTGGGCATCCTCTGTAGGCATCAAATCCAATAACTGGATGAAATTGATGGACCTAGAGGAAGGCCTGCATCTTTGTAGGAAATTAGGAGTGAAGTATTTGGATATTGAGGGGGATTCTGCTATTATTGTCAATACTCTTAAAAAAGGTAGTATGCCCAATTGGAGACTCAACACCCTATTGTCTTGAGCCATTGAGCTATGCCAAGGGTTTGAGAGGTTCACAATCAATCACATCTATAGGGAAGCTAACAAAAGAGTGGATGAGTTAGCTATCATGGGAGCAGATGACATCCATCTCCCCCCAGACTTCATTTGAAGCTCTTCAATCACAAATATATGCTTATACTTATCCTGTCAATCTCGGAAACCCAATCAGATTATAGCACATTGTAAGCCCTCCAGTCTCTCACTTTCACTCATTTTAAAAAATATATATAACAAATAAAATACATACATAGATACATACATACATATATATATATATATATATATATATATATATATATATTTACATATAAATAAATAGGTTTATTGAAAGGAATAGTTTTGTATATATGCGAATATACATATACATGTATTTATGTTTATATATATATATACCTATATATATAATTATATATATATATATAGACATATATATGATATATATGTATATATATAGATAGACATATACCGATCCAACTTCATATATAATTTAGGCAAACTATCAAGCATTTATCCTATTTTGATTCATCAGCAATGAAAAATAAGTTTTAAGACTAGTAGGAGGCAATTGCATACAAGAATAGGCATATGTATATAAACATGCATGCATATTTCACCACATCTGAAATATGCATACATGGATATATAGGTATTACTATTCATATATACATTGCTTTCTACTAGGATTAAAATTGACCCAGCCATTAAAATTCCACCCTTTTTTGTATATGCCATCTAAATTTAGTAAACCTCAGTTGTTAGGAGGAATGTGTCTTGTCGGATGGCATACGTTAGCATCTCCTCCTCGATCAGTACCTTAATGATGACACCCTAGTAATCTTGAGGTGATGCTCCCTCAGTGATTTGAAAGTTTGAGTACCCTCAGCTTAAAGGCTTAGGCGGTGGTAATAATGTGTTAGAACTTTGGAGATCACAACTTTTGCATCGTGACCCTCCGATCTTGATCCTAACCTGCTTTATGCTCCTCTCTTCAACTTGACTAGCTTCTCTTTACGAAGCATTAACTTGCCAGCTCTATTTAGGCTGCTAAGATGGGTGCCTTGTTCATTTCTCATTTAGCTCCGATGGATACCCCTCTTAGGCTTCTAGGGCTGAAACGATAGATGGCTTTTGTTGGAGAGATCAAAGAGGAGAGAATGAAAGGCATTCTAGCCCAACAGAATCCGTTGATTATTGGGGTTGTGATAAAAACTCTAGGGAAAGACTTTATCCCGAATGAGGACCGAACTAGAGAGAACCTTGACATTGCAGCAATGTTCCTAGCTATCGCCATGCATTTAGAGAAAAATAGAGAAATAGTGGTGAACCTATGTAAAAAGGTCTTCAAAAAGGATGTCTTGGGAAAATTAGAAAGGGTGGTGGTCAACATTAATGAGGAGCTTACGACACCCAAGCCTTGGGACTATGATGTTCTAATCAAAAAGAATAAACTAGTGCCTCGATTCCCCATCCTGGTTATTGAGGATCCCATGGCCTTTGAAGCTTATCGTCTTGTCAGAAGTAGAAACTTCCTCTTCCTCTCATGGAGTCTTCAAGTCAAAAAACCCCCTCGAGAGAAATGATTGATTAACTACCTTGAAGCTGAAAATATCATAGTAATCTCGAATAATATGCCAATTCCTCCCTCTCCTGCAGACCTCTCAACAGTAAAGCTAGAGAATTCCGGCTCCACGAACCCTCACAAGCAAGGAAGGAAAGGTTGAGGCTCCTCCAGTATGCAAAGCCTCCTGGTCTTTGGCACTTCGGGTTCTTGGGTTGTGATAAATGTTTAAGTTGGCCCACTAATGGGGGTCTGCCTCTGATGTTTCTTTTGTCTCCATCGAACTCTCTATGGTTTTTCTTTCTTACATACTATACATGCTAAAAAGACCTTTGGATGTTTTTTATACATATTTTCGAGATCTAGTTATGTTGTCACTAATTTTTGACTGATGGGTTTAGTTAATTCTCTGCTCATTCAATTGTCTATCTCACTTTTTAGGCAATGTAGGCCCAACATGACAAATATATATATTTATATATAAATAGATATATATGTATATATAGATATATATGTATACATATATATATATATATATATGTATATATATATATATATATGTATATATATATATACATATACATATATATATATGTATGTATGTATACATACATATATATATATATATGTATGTATGTATACATATACACACATATATATATATATATATACATACATGTATATATATATATATGTATACATACATGTATATATATATATATGTATACATACATGTATATATATGTGTGTGTGTGTGTGTGTGTGTACAACATAATCTCAGCTATCTTTCAAAATAAGCTTATCTATGTGCAATATATGCTCTCTAGCATAGTCGGTTTGTGTCCTTTCAGAAATTTTCAAAATCCCCTAAGCATTATCATATTAAAAGTCACTCATTTTAGGGAATTCCGAGCCTTATGATAGGAAAGTTTATTTGATTTCAATTATTTTTAAATCTATGATGGATGGCAGGTTTCCCTGTTCTATTTAGAATTGGTTCTAGAAGGGCTGTTTTTTGGTTGAATACTGAGGTTTCTCCAAAAAAACCTCCTTCGGTGGTTTTGGCACTAGCCGAGCATTATGGTTATAGATTATCTTTGTTGGCTAACAACTTTTGAGATATTATGATATTATAGGTTGGAAAACTTGGCAGGTATGACCCGCTGTGAGAACTAGTTAAGTTAGCTTGTATATCTTGTGAAGTTTGAATTATGTGTTTTATTCTAACATCGAGCTGGGTTGAAAGGTGTTATAAGGTTCTTGTGTTGTTTAGGGGTTTGGTCAGTTCTATTCATGTATTTCAGGTAAAGATTGGACTCTCATTCAAGATCGAGGAGGGCAGTTGCAGAGAAAGGGCATCTTGCAGCTCATTGGAAATTGTGATGTTTCTATAAACACTCTCTTGTAGACCATCCTATACATATGGTTCAGAGAATCTTGCATCATCTCCCTTATTGTAATCTATCTCTTGTATATTTTTTTGATCCATTAATGGATCAGGGCTAGACCAAAGGGGCTAGACCAAAGGTTTTCTTTCCTCCATTCTTTCCTACCGGTGCCCACACTGAATGGAGGTGTAATTGTAATTATTTCTTATTAATAAAATTTCTTTGGCCTCAACCTTTTATCGATAAAAAAAAAAAATGCTTTAAATTTTTTTTTTTTAATTGAATGTGAGATCAATATTATGATGAGTGGATTTCTTACAAGATCTAGATAATAAGAGGAAGATATATATTTATTTCCAAATTCATTCTTACAAAAACTTATTTACTTTTTTTTAATTAAAATAAGTTTTGTTTTAAAAGGACCAAAAAAAAATTACATGAAGAGAGGTGTGGGATTAAGAACATCCAAAGAAGAGAAGTACCAAATAAATTTAGCAGAAAAATAATAGACATAACAAATCATAGCTAAGAGAAACTTATCTCGACTACAAAGAAGCTAGTTGTTGTAAAGAGAAACCCAACCAAAATCAAGATGGTTTAAAGAAATGGTTTCGATATCTTTGATCAATTTAAGAATCAAGGCTCTCCTCCCCTAGTCTCCTTTTGATGAGACAATGATACTCCGAATAAGCATCATTAGAAATGAACATATGAGGGGTTTGCCTATTATCTGCCACGTACTTATCCATGTTATTAATAAAAGAGTGACCTATATCACTCGGGCATCTTTTCTTATGACTATCCAAAGAATCTCTAGTTGAATCCTTTTGTATATTTGCAATCTCTAGAGGATATTTACCCCTAATATCCACCAAATGTTCATCCGTAATAGGAGAAGAGGATATCACAATAGAAGGAATTTCCTACTTTTCTCTCCAAATAAATTGGGTATTCTTATTGATCTTATAAGTAGTAAAAGTGTGAGCCACTTGACCAAATTAGTTACAAACAATCAGATAACTTTCAAATTCAATCACCTACACTCATTTCCTATGCTTAGTGGAAAGGGTGAGCTCAAAATGGATCATCTTATTATTTTCTATTAGTACATAAATTCTCATATACAATATAAATTCTCATATACAATAGACACTTCATGAATTTAGTGATAGGGTTAATATCACACAATTACCAAAAAGAGTTAGCAATGTAAGGATCTTTTCACTATTTCAAAGGTAAACCAAGTAGCCAAACCCAAACGAGGACCACAAAGTCAATCAGAAGGTTAAAAATAGGGGACCATTTATCAAGAATCCTAAAACAATCCTTAATATTTAGAAAGGGAGAAAAGGAAACAACTATTAAACATTCTAGTTACCTTGGCCTTTCAGATTCCAAACATGGGAGACCCATTTTTTGATAGTGTCAATATTAAGAACATTGCAAAGAAATATCCCATTAAGTGATCTCCTCAACCACTCTAAAGACTCAACAAGAAGAAAAACAAGAATTACCCCTACAATCTTCTTCACATAGATACAATCCCTAGGTAAAGAAGAAGGGATATTCTAAAGGAGAGTAGCAGTGCCTATAGATTGACCAAAAGTTCTTGAAGTATCCATACCAACAACCTCACCAACATAGTTTAAGATATCATTCTATAGAAATACTAGCCCACTAGAATCCATAAAAGACCTTAGGAGGTCAAGAGAAGCAATGGAGATATCCACTCCTCCATTACCTTCCAAAACCGCTTTATCATCATTCTTCTCAAATTCCAAAGGGACACAAGCCCCAACTTTGTCACAAAGTTGAACTTTCGTTAGTGGCCAACTAAGATCAATGAAACCAACCAGCTCTATAGAATCCACCCCACTAGCGAAAATAATGAGGGAGATGTGGGGTATTGGTACACAAAACAATATATACCATAGAAATCTCAACTCCAACCTTCTTAGAAGCCAAAGGGGTTGAAAGGAAGCTCCTGCGGAAGCCCCAATTGCAGGGGTTTAAGCCAGATAACAAGGAGACATAACAATTATAGATCCGCTCTTCCGAGAATAGAGTGCTTCGTTGACTAACAACTCCTTTCCATCACTGTCACAAAGATCGTCATTGGACAACCATTCCAAATTGCTAAAACATATGTAAGAAACAATGGCATTGGACTCCAAACGAGCATGGAAGTGGGCACCTAATTGGATGTCGAGAAGGAGCTCATCATTCTTAGTATCGTCATTACAATATTTGTCCTTTGCATTTTCCTCAAACACAACAGATCCAATGACAACTCCTTGGGATGAGGCTAGGTTTAGCTTGCTCCTTCCTTCACTCTTCATCTTGTCAACATTTTAAAACTTAAGATGTGCAAGTATGTTGATCTTATAATCTTATTTAACTATTTTGAATCCTAAAGAAATTCGTAAACTGGAAAAAATATAATTAATGAGTTTTCATATGTAACATTAAAATAATTATATATGTTGAAAATTGGTAAAATTTAATAAATATTTTGAATGGATCTTTATCTTTTCATGGCTTTTCATATATGATGATATAGTACCTCTTGTCATATCACGTACCCTTTTTGCATTTATACACCCTTTTTGTTGCATACTACATGTTTACACGAATATTTTAATGCATTACTTGAGATTATAAAAAAATTAGGTGCTTTCGAATAAATATTTCAATCATACTAGTTTTATGTATAAATATGTAGGCTTAGATATATTTAATTCATTTTTTATAACGTGGTAGATTGGTATAATTATTGGTTCTCTCAATGGTGTAAATATTGTAATACTAATTTATAGTGGATTGTCATTTTTTTTACTAGTAATTTGTTTGTATAAATTGATTGTCTTATTTAATATTTTTTTATTCCTTCGTTGAATCTTATGTTTTCTAATTTTATGATAGCTATTAAACATATAAGTGCAGTTATGTTCAATTTCATCTATTAAATGCATTATATTGAAAAATACATAATAGAACTATAGGAGCAATATAAGATATGAACAACAAGATGTTGAGCTTAAGACTCATTTTTATGATTATTAAATTGCAATAAATAATTTAACTATGAATATAAAGAAAAAAGATAAGAATTAAAAAATATTTAAATAATTATTGAAAAAAAAGAAGATAAAATAATAATTAAAAGAATCTCAGTACAAGAATAAAAAGCTATCAATTTTAATTATATGAAATTAAACTGGGCACTTCTTAAATCCATTTTATTTGAATACATAATTGATGTGATTTTATCTTGCGTGAAGTATATCGGTATGATTACTAATTACTTACATTGCATAGTTAAAACATGAAAACACAATAATATGACCTAGGGAAGAATAATTTTTAACTCAAATGGTGCACTACTATTTGGTCAAATAGTTTCAAATTTGTCAAAGTTTAAAGAGATTCTATTATAGAATACATTTGAGATAAAAATGAAGTTAAAAACTACAAGATAAATATCACAAAATTATTTAATAAATAAAAATAAATTAATATAAGAACAAATTAAAAAAAGTAGAAAATGACGATGAATTAAGATAATGATTGTTGAAAAAATGTAGTAGGAACACAAATCACAATGTGTGACGATAAATGAAGAGTTTGAGTTAAAATGATTATTTAAAAAAAAAAAAAAAGTCAAATTAAAATCCAATATTGTAAGATTAAGAGCATCTACAAGTTTTAAAAGTTTATAAGAGTTTAATTTACTCTTATCTTAATTCAACAAGCAATCCATTATCTAAAATAAATAACGAGAAAATCATCCACTCAATTACATTTTTCTAGTTTACCTAAGTAATAGAATGGTTGAATACACATATATTCAAAATACATTGTGTTCTATTCTATTCATTAGAAAAACTTATGTAATTAATTAATACTCTAACTATGATATACTTATTGCTTATGTTAACTAATATAATTTGATAAAATACAATATTGACTTCAAGACATTCTTTAAAAATATCAAGATTACTATATAAAATCATAAACACAAAAATAGATTAAAAATATATCTCTTATGAATAAAAATTTACAAATAACTAAATATATTTAACCCATTTCCCACTATATATATATATATATATATAAAATAAATTAATTTTTAATTTTGATATGTTAGAATTCTTACATAATTAAAAATCTGTTTTTAATATTGTACTACTACAAATTGCATCCCTATACAAATTCATACTCAATTAGGCCTCACTTTGGTGTTCGATCCTCCTATGCTTTGATTATGCCTCATTCTACTCACACAAGCTTTAAATTGCAATCCTCATTTCCACCTTGTTGTTCTGTCTATTGTTCAACCTTAATAGAATGGACAAGGGCACCCTAGGTGCCCTAATCCTTGTAGAAAGGTACCCTTGTGCAACGTAAAGGGGACCAATTTTGGATTCTTCTACAATTGAAAATTGTAGGTAAGAATTTGTTTCCTATATTGGCATTGTGTTGTCATTGATGTCAACCAGTATGGGATGTCTACCGGTAGAAGTGATGTATGTGCAACACTATGATGAAGGAATACAGGATGTGATATTGTGGATATCACCTAGTGCTACTGAACATCGGTAAAGGAAAGGAGGGTGACATCAGAGGTCATCTATACACAAGCTAGTGCCTGACTTGTATGATGAGATGGAGAAGTGTTGGGAATAGTTACATGTGATGAAGAGGTAGAGTGTTATCTGAATCACCTCAACACATGAAGAGAACAATCAACTGGTATGCCATGAGGTTGCAGAACAACAAGATCCCCACCGAAAGAAGTTTCAGTCATCTTGAAGGAACAGTCAGTGAAAGTCTGAAGTGTTTGTCACTCTAACAAATTGGTAGAAGAAGGAACATCCTTGATCAGGAAGAAAGGATGCATAGATGAAATCAGAGGAATTTGATATGACTGAATCAAGAGTGAGACTTGAGAAGAATGATGCCATGATGACATCTAGAGTGGTAACCAGTGTATAAGTCTACCGATTATATGAGCATACTAAAGACTTATCAGTCAGGAGACCGGTTTGATTTCCATTGATAGATAAGATGGAAAGAGATATGACAAGACAACCAATAGAATGGTTGAAACTAGAAAGGTTGCCAAACTAGCTGAAGAGAGGAACCGGTAAAGTGGGTTGGTTGGTGACTATCCCTTGACTGAGTGCTAGTGACAGCTAGTAGTTCATTGACCTGGAGTCAACATGGCAAACCAGTAGTTGGATAAGGATAGAATGTACAATGAAGGGGTTGTTGTAGGGGTTGGTCAACTTTAATGAAAAGTCACTCAAATCATGGGACGTGTTGCAGAAGGGTTTTAGAGGGTTGAGGCTTGAGGTCTGTGTGACAACTACGAGCCAGCTAAGAGATTGAGAAGATCAAGGTGATGAAGGAAACAACTCAACATATCTGTGTGACTTACCAAAGGATTTTAAAAAAATCACAAGGATTAAAGGGAATGATCAAAGAAGCATGACTATGGTGGAGAAATGCATACAGATGTCAGAAGGATTAGATCTTGCAAGATGTGATTGGATCTAGTTTGTCTCGAAGAAGGAGAAGAAACCCTAGCCGCCAGATTTTTGCATGTGTTCTTGGCGGGAAATCCATGCTATAAGAAACAATGGCCTAAGAGATTGTTTGCTGCTACTGAATAGAATGTATATTGAGTTATTTGCAAAGTTGTAGACTTCTGCAAGTAGAGACAAGATCAGCTGAGTGATCAACAAGTAAGAGAGGAATAGTGTATCTGGTTGAAGCTTTCAGCTGGTTGGAGAGAAGAACCGGTAGCGACCACACCAACAAAGTGTGAAATTGGTGTTGAGCAAAGACTGAGGTGAAAATGCACCAGAGAAGCAGCAGGTGCAGAATAGGAAGAAGAGTGAGTTGGTAGAAGAGAAGAGTACATCACCAACAGAGTAAGATATATGTTAGGGTTGCATGATTCACTTGTAACATGATAATAATTTACGTATTTGAAGTTTGCATTGTGAACACTGAGTTGTAGCTTGGTGCAGGGGTCGGTGCTCCTTTGGGTTGTAGCCCATAAATTTGTCAAGGGTTGTAGCTCCTTGGGTTGGTGTCCTAAAGTTAGGGGCTGTAGCTCCTTAGGTTGGTCCCCTAAACTATGTAACCATGTTTTATTGTGAGGTTGGATTGGAGCAGTAGTCTCCAGGAATATTGCTCACCAATGTTTTTCCCATATTGGGTTTTCCTTGTATATATCAATGTTATGTAGTGTTTCCTTGTGTGCATGCTTGAGTTAGCTTTCTGCACTAACCGATAAGTCTTCTTTGTACTTGATTTACATATTGGTGTCACCTATAGAAGAAATCCTGAAAGAAAAGTTTTGAGCACCACTGATTCACCCCCTCCCCCTCTCAACAGTACATTGTGTCTAACAATTGGTATCAGAGCGTAGGTTCCCAGGTAGAATAGTGTTCTCCAGCTTGGGTAGATTTTGGCCTATGGACACAATGGTTTGTTCAACATCTACATATGCTCTAGTTTTTGATGGCTCAAACTTTTTTATTTGGAGTTGTAGAGTGGAAGTTTTTCTATCCTCTTTAGGGTTCGATGTATGGATGTCAGTAGTTAAAGGTCTCCCCAGAAATATTAGTGTTCCTATTGGAAGTGTAGAAGAAATAAGAAACCTATGCAATGAATAAACCATGCAGCCTATTTTTAGTGCACTCACCGGTGATGTCTCTTCAGAGGTTGACAGGTGTAAGACAACAAAGAACTTATGGGAAAGATTGAAGAAGCTCTATGGAAATGAACCCTCAACCATAGATTTTATTTTTGAAGACGATATGAGAGACACATCTCATATCTTCCTGGATGAGGAAGATAGTGCTTTCAGTAGTCGCTGCTATGAAGCAAATTATGTTCAACTCCTGGTGGCTCAAGAATCTGAAAGAAGCTGGGCAACCACCTCTCCTCAACAAGATATGTTGGGCAGTTATGATAGTGAAGAGGAAGACATGGAAGAAAGATCTCACCATCTGGTCTCTTGTGATGCTATGGGAGAAGAAGAAGTTTACCTTTAAGGAGAGCTTGTAAATACATTTGTAGAACTCAATAGAGTTAAAAAAGAATACAAGCTATTCAAGAATCTGCTATTGTGGAACAGAATTGGTTAGTCAAATGCCTTGAGGAGTCAAAGAAATGCATCTCAGAGCTGAAGGCTTGGGCAAAAGACACCAAGGTATGCCGTTGTGATGATCTAGCCTTGCAGCTAGAGACAAAAGATAGACAACTTCAGTTGCTACTTGAAGAAAACAAAGAGGAGATCTCATCAGTTAGATGTGCTCCTCGAAAGAAGGTTGACTTGAACACAATCGGTGTGGACTTGCAAACAAAGATGAATATCAATTCTATAGGAAGGTACCCTCACATGAAGTCCAGAGATGAGTAGAAGATGATGGAAGAAAATCTCACCGGAAGCAGGAGGAAGAGGAAGCAACAAAAGAGACCTCGCACTGGCAGAGGACAAAGAAATTCTAGCACTCACAAGGAGAAGCCTGTGTGGGAGAAGAGGGAGAGAGAATATAGAAGAGCTGCTCAGAATGAGCAACCATGGGTCTCTTCACAAAAAAGAAAAGATGGGGATGCAAAACCGACAAGATCTCCTCATACATTGCCATGGAAACAAGTACGTCATATGCAATCATTTACCAGTTACTTCCTTACCTGCAAAGTTTATGGTCATAAGGTAAGGGAGTGTAGAATGAGATCTAGAAAAAATAATGTACGATCTCATAGAAAACATGCTGAGAGGAAGAATGTATTGAGAAATAGATACATGCATGTTCCGTTTCCCAGTTATGCAAGGTGTGGTTGTCATAACCTAAATAGATCTGGACTTGGAGAATATGAATGTAGGAAGAGGAACCTGTAGCTACATGGAGGCCAAAAAAATGGCCATGCTCTACAAAAATGTGAGAGCGCAACATATGGAAAGCAGAGATCTGCATGGAACCAGAAGAGACACATTTCAGGAAGAGTTAGAGGTACACTGATCCCTATTTCTAGTCAAAGATGCAGTAACAAGCAGAGATGGTCAAACTGGTATGTTAGAAGATTTCCCAAACATGAAGTTGGGATGGATGTTGTGTGCCACTATGGCACCACTTTCGATTATTGTGAAGGAGCAGAAAGAGAAAGGTCTCATCAACAGAAGAAGGTAAACCTTGCTTCCCAAACTAAAAAGGGGAAGAAAAGTCAGATCAGACAGGTATGGAAGAAGAAGACCATGGATCAACACTATGCATTCAAAGCACAAGTTGTATCTCCTAAAGCCTAAAGGAGATGCAGGTTCTTAGGGGGAGTAACTCATCAAAGTTATTCACTCACCCCCTAAGTAATGAAGGCAACGAGAAGATCATGTTGTTGCCAACATAAAGGTAGAAGATGACAAGAGTGTGTAGGTATCTCCTTGACTACACACCTACAGATCATTGATGGATCACCACTGCATGACTCAAAGAGTAATGGTTAACAATTGGTATCAAGTGTTAACCGGTATGTACAGGATGTTATCAACGTGTATGCAAAACAAGTTATGTAAGACAATGAAGTTGAAAATCATTGCAATAACCCTTGTAGCAGGGAATGTTGAGTCTAGAATGTCTCAGGTAGTATTGGAAAAGACCTGAATGACATTTATTGGCCCCGTGATTGTTCATGCAGGCATGCATGCTTTTGGGCTAACTAGTTTGTTTTTCTGGCATGATGATAATATTGTCTGGCATTGTGTAAGATCCAAGATCATGTCTCAAGCTGTGTTGGTTATAATGAAGTTCTGGTACTACACCTAACCAGAGATGAGGACCTAAGATGTATAACTCAGGGGGAGTTCAAGTGCTCATCGTCAAAAGTCCTATGATGAAGAACTGGTTGGCTTGAACCGGTAAGAATTGTAACTGCCCAAAACTGAAGGAGATGATATTTACAAAGTGTTGAAGGTTGATCTGCAGAAGAATAATATTCACTAACATATCAACAATTGATAGTATATCAATTCATGTCGGTTGACGATTATGCTCCCTGCCTCAAGTGTTGTGACTTGAGAAGATGTAACAACCAGTGACTAGATAACAAGTGGTGTCAAAGGAAGTGTTACATCAAATGAAGATAAAGGGGGAGAAAGTTTACTATCAATGACAAGTGGATACAAGGAGAAATAATATTCTAACAGTGCCCTTTGTCATTTTGTCAAAGGGGGAGAAGGATACTCTAGTATGTCAGATACTACAAGTGTTGACATCAATGCCAAAGGGGGGAGATTGTTGGCATTGTGTTGTCATTGATGTCAACCGGTAGAAGTGATGTATGTGCAACACTGTGATGAAGGAATACAGGATGTGATATCTTGGATATTACCTTGTGCTACTGAACACCGGTAAAGGAAAGGGAGGTGACATTAGAGGTCATCTATACACAAGCTATTGCCTGACTTGTATGATGAGATGGAGAAGTGTTTAGAATGGCTACTTGTGATGAAGAGGCAGAGTGTTATTTGAATCACCTCAACACTGGAAGAGAACAATGAATCGGTATGCCATGAGGTTGCAGAATAACAAGATACCCACCGAAAGAAGTTGCAGTCATCTTGAAGGAACAGTCAGCGGAAGTCTAAAGTGTTTGTCACTCTGACAAACTAGTAGAAGAAGGAACATCCTTGATCAAAAAGAAAGGATGCAGATAAAAGTAGAGGAATCTGACCTGACTGAATCAAGAGTGAGACTTGAGAAGAATGATGCCATGATGACATCTAGAGTGGTAACTGATATGTAAGTCTATCGATTATATGAGCATACTAAAGACTTATCAGTCGGGAGACCAGTTTGAGTTCCATCGATAGATCAAATGGAAACAGATATGACAAGACAACCAGTAGAATGGTTGAGACCAAAAAAGTTGGCAAACTGGCTAAAGTGAGGAACCGGTAAAGTGGGTTGGTTGGTGACTATCCCTTGACTGAGTGCTAGTGACAGCTGGCAGTTCGTTGACCTAGAGTTAACATGGCAAACCCATAGTTGGATAAGGATAGAATGTACAATGAAGGGGTTGTTGCAGGGGTTGGTCAGCTATAATGAAAAGTCACTCAAATCAAAGGATGTGGTGCAAAAGGGTTTCAGAGGGTTGAGGCTCGAGGTCTGTGTGACAACTACGAGCCAGCTAAGAGATTGAGAAGATCAAGGTGATGAAGGAAACAACTCGATAGATCTGTGTGACTTACCAAAGGATTTGCTGAAAATCACCAGGATTAAAGGGCATGATCAAAGAAGCACGACTATGGTTGAGAAATGCATATAGATGTCAAAAGGATCAGATTTTGCAAGATGTGATTGGATCGGGTTTGTCTTGAAGAAGGAAAAGAAACCCTAACCGCCTGAGTTTTGAATGTGTGCTTGGCGGGAAATCCATGCTATAAGAAACAATGGCCTAAGAGATTATGTGTTGCTGCTGAATAGAATGTATATTGAGTTATTTGCGAAGTTGTAGACTTTTGCAAGTGGAGACAAGGTTAGCTGAGTGCTCAACAAGCAAGAGAGGGATAGTGAATCTGGTTGAAGCTTTCAACTAGTTGGAGAGAAGAATCGGTAGTGACCACACCAGCAGATTGTGAAATCAGTGTTGAGCAGAGAGTGAGGTGAAAATGCAGTAGAGAAGCAGTAGGTGCAGAATAGGAAGAAGAGTGAGTTGGTAGAAGAGAAGAGTACTTCACCAATAGAGTAAGATATATGTTAAGGTTTCAAGATTCACTTGTAACATGATAATAACTTATGTATTTGAAGTTTGCATTGTGAACACTAAGTTGTAGCTCGATGTAGGGGTTGGTGCTCCTTTGGGTTGTAGCCCATAAATCTATTAGGGGTTGTAGCTCCTTGGGTTGGTTCCCTAAAGTTAGGGGCTGTATCTCCTTGGGTTGGTTCCCTAAACTATGTAACCATGTTTTATTGTGAGGTTTGATTGGAGCAGTAGTCTCCCACAATATTGCTCATTGAGGTTTTTCTCACATTGGGTTTTCCTCATATATATCGGTGTTATGTGATGTTTCCTTATGTGCGTGCTTGAGTTAGCTTTCTGCACTAACCGATAAGTCTTCTTTGTACTTGATTTACATACTGGTGTCACCTATAGAAGAAAGCCTAAAAGAAAAGTTTTGAGCATCACTGATTCACCCCCTCCCCCTCTCAGCAGTGCATTGTGTCTAACATCCTATGTCGCCTTGCTTTAAAATTCAAACACATTTCATGAAGTGAGGTATAAAAGCAAGCCTTACCCTCTCATTTGAGACAATTCCATCACCTCTTGATTACATATTTCAAGTTCAAATTCAAATTCAAGTGAGAAAATGATCAAGCATTATAAAGATGATGAAGGAGAGGTCAAGTATTCGTATTTCAAGCATTCAAGATGGCATCCATGATTGAGATATTGTGAAGACATTTTTAAATATTTAAATTTTACATGACACATCAATACTTTTATGAAAACTTTAAAGCAATATTTGTGAAGTTTTAATATTCCACTTTCAACATTTAAATTCGAAATCTTGCCTCCATTCTTTTTAAGGCATGCTTTATATTTCAATTTCAATTTGATTCTAATTTAGTTAGAGGGTAAATTTTAAACCCAAGGTTTGACTTGAGAAAACCCTATCAATAATACAATTTTTCTCCTACTATGTTTAGGTTATAGATTTAGAATGAAAATATTACAAATTTAAGAAGAACATACCAAGACACATAAGTTAAACTTTCACAGAAGGAGAAATTAGTGAACAAGCTCAGCCCAAGTGAAACTGTCTAACACTTCTCTAGTGAGACTTTATAGAAACTTTCATAATGACATCTTGGTTTTAGAAAGATATCTATTTTCTATATGTAAGCTCTTGAACAATGGATCCCAAAGAAAAATTGCTTGATAAATTCAAGAAGAGATTTTAGACATTGGTTCCTCTTTGCTTCCTCTTTTCAGATTTGTACTTGATGTCTACATATTTAATCTGAGATTGTTTGTGCATGTTGATTACTATAAATTTCACATCTTTAGACTTACATGTTGCATTTAATTTACATCTTTCCATAGCTTATTTTCAACTCCCAATTTTAGTACTGAATTTACCTTATGCTCAATCCTTTTCAATCATATTTGAGATTGAACCAAGTGGATCCATTCTCCTCCTAAATGTAATAATTGAGGAAGTAGGTTTAGTTCCTCACTTGGATGCATAAACTTGTTAACCCTTTTTCCATTAATACATTTTTGGTGAATATGACATAGTAATCACATTAATTTTTATTTTTATTTTAAGAACTAATTTGTATGGATTTTATTGATTCACATTTACAATCATTTCTGAAATATATGATTTCTACACCGTTATTACATAAATTTTAAAGCCTAATTCACAAAAATTCTAAATATTTTGACAAAATTAACTTACGTATTGTAATACTCCTGATTTATATGCTCACATATGATTGTTATTGCATATTAGTTTTAGATTTAGAAGAATTCAATGTTCAAATTTATCATACATATTGCTTAATTAATTTGTTAGTCAAACATTCTGTTGGAAATTGAATTGTTTAATAATATATTTTAATTACATGAGGTATCGTGAGTACAATCTATATCATAAGCTTTTCCTTCTTTGTCTATAAGTTTCATTACCATTTTTTCTATGTCCAATATCTTGGTGAGAAGAATTTATAGACTTATGGCTTCCCAAGGTTTAAATACCAAGGGTATTGAGACTAGGTTGACTACCTATTCTGTGGGAACTTGGGTGAATCATCTATTTTTGCATAAAACATACCTAACATTATAGAGAACCATTCCCCTCATGCGTAAAAGCACAAATTTGTGTCACACTTTTAGAAAGGAAATGGTCAATGTTGATACAACTTTTTAAATTGAATCAATAGAAAGTGAAATATATGTTTTGAATTTTTAAATGATGTAAAATAATAAAATGTATATCTTTTATATTTTATTTTGTAATTTTTAAAAAACTTTAAAAAATTATTTAAATATACTTTCTTATAAAGTAAACACTATAATTTAATTTCTCATTGATGGTATGATTGTTTGGTCCCAAAGACAACTGAGAGGGCGGGATGAATCAGTTGTCAAATAAATTTAAACCAAAACAACTTTAATCAACCTTAATGCTTAATATTGGTAAACCAAACTTTATGTCAGTAGATAGTTTATTAGTTAATTGCAGTACCGGTAAAGATTAATGCATGAAAGAGAAAGAAAATAACATCCACAACACATAACACCAATATTTGTACGTGGAAACCCTGTAAGGGAAAAAACCACGGTGGGAAACCTTACCCACAATCAGATGATACTACTGTAGATAGTATGTGTATACAAACGGGGTCTGCACATGCAGAAAGGCCAAGCGCCTAGAGCTCACTACTCAATCACAAATGGGACCCACACTGACTACAATTGGATGGTTAAATCCAATAATGATGTACTGCTCAGAATAGAATCTTCATATGCTGGATTCAGTACCAGTGTAGTTTTGATTGCTCTTACAAAAACCTTGCTTCACCATAAAATGATGTCTGTGTGTATAGCTCTTCTTCATCTCACATATACCTTCTTACAATTCCTTTTCCCAATCGCATATTGATCTTACAAATAAGGTCTTACATTTATATCATAACCTAAGACCAATTTTAGTAGGTCGGCTCTAAAAGATATTACAATAAAACAATTACAAGTAAAGCAATAACCAATGCAATATCCAATTCAACATGTCGGCTTAATGCATTTACAATAACAACAAAATCATCTTCAAAGTGTGTTGTGCTAACCTAGAATAGATAAGCCTGTCGGTGCTTATTCTAGACCTATTTGCCGGTAACAACAAATATGCAAATATGAATAAACTAATGAACAAATCTCCAAGACAAAGTGTCCAAACGATGTCTTCGACTTAACCAGATGTTTTCCATGTCATTCTAAGTGCCGGTAAACAATATATCCTATCGGTGTACTAGATATCAGTGACTGTACATAAAGTCACTTGCTTGCTGGTGAACATTTCCAATTCTTCAAGGTGTTAACCAGAGTTGATAAGTGTTAATAGGTGTTGACATGAATGACAAAACCATATCAACATATCCAAAATACCAACAAGCTCCCCCTTTGGCATTGATGGCAACATAAGATGGAAAAACCATCAAAGTGTCAAACTAGAAATGCCAACTATCAAAAACCAACAATCTCCTGAAAGAGATCATAACCAGAAATCAAAATACAGATACAGAGAGTAAGAATCTCTCCCCCAATGAATAATCTCTCCCCAAAAGATAATGTGTTTTTCCATATCAATCTCTCCCCCTTTGACATTAAATGCCAAAGTTACTACAAAACCAAGTTCAAGTACAAAATACCAACCAATTTCAGTATACCAACTACTCCCCCTGAGAAGTAGCTTTCCTCATCAAAGCCAAAGTAAAAGATTTCTCTGTTAGTTCTACCGGTTGATGACAAACATCAACTGTCTAAGTCTCTACCAGTGGGGGTATGACCCCAAGGTGATCTCTGAGATATTCAAAAGTTTCCTTAGGCAAAGGCTTAGTGAAAATATTTGCAATCTGCTCTTTAGTATTCACATAAACTAGTTTTACTTCTTTTGCTTCAACATTCTCTTTTAGAAAGTTTAATTTGATAGAAACATGTTTATTTTTAGAATGTAGTACCAGATTCTTTGATATATCAATTGCTACAGTGTTATCACAATAGATAGTTATAGGTTCCTTGCATTTTACTTTTATGTCCTTCAACATTTTCTTTAGTCATAATACCTCTGTACAGTTAGTTGCTGCTGCAACATATTCTGATTCTGCTATTGATAAAGATGTGCAACTTTGTTTTTTACTCAACCAAGAAATTAATCTGCTACCAAGAAAAAATGCTACGCCGGTGGTGCTTTTTCTATCATCTATAACTCCTACCCAATTTGCATCTGTGTATGCACATAATTCAAAGTTTTCATCTCTAGGATACCATAAACCAAGATTTGTAGTGCCTTGTAAACACCAAAAAATCCTTTTTACTATCGATTCATGATTTTCTCTAGGATTACACTGAAATCTTGAAACAATACATACTGCATTCATAATATCAGGTCTTGTTTGTGTCAAATACAATAAACCTCCTATCATAGATTTATACCTAGTCAGATTAATAGGTGTAGATTCATCCCTTAGTAATAATTTGTCATTTGTAGTCATAGGTGTGCTTACCGGTTTAGTGTTTTCCATCCCAAATTTCTTTAGTAACTCCTTTAAGTACTTGGATTGGCTTAAGAATATACCTTTTTTAGTCTGTGAAATCTGCAATCCTAAAAGAATTTTACTTCTCCAATCATAGACATTTCAAATTCTTGCTACATTTCAATAGAAAAGTCTTTACATAGTCCATCTTCTCCTCCAAAGATTATATCATCAACAAAAACTTCTATAACCAAGATGTCATCATTAGTCACTTTATAGTATAAGTTGTTGTCAGCATTACCTTTAGAAAAACCAATCTTTAAAAGATATTTATCCAATCTAGCATACCAAGCTCTTGGAGTTTGCTTCAACCCATACAAAGCTTTTCTTAACCTGCAAACCATATCTTTGTTATCTGTCAAAGAAAATCCATCAGGTTGCTCTATGTAAACTTCTTCTTCAAGATCTCCATTCGGAAATGCACATTTGACATCCATTTGATATACTTTGTAGTTCTTATGTACTGCAAAAGACAAGAATAATCTAACTGTTTCAATTCTAGCTACTGGTGCAAAGGTTTCATTATAATCAATTCCTTCTTTCTATGAATATCCTTTACACACTAGTCTTTCTTTATTTCTGATTACCTTACCATCTTCGTTAAGTTTTTTTTCTGAAAACCCATTTAGTTCCAATTACACTTTTGTTTTTAGTCCAGGGGACTAATGTCCATATGTTATTCTTCTCAATTTGTTCTAGTTCTTCTTCCATAGCTTTAATCCAGTGCTTATCTTCACATGCCTCATTAATTGATGATGGTTCAATTTGAGAAATAAGATATACCTCTTCATTTGCCAGTCTTCCTCTTGTCATAACTCCTTGATACTTGTTCCCAATTATCTGAATTTCAAGGTGGTTCAATCTTACATACCCGAGTGTCTTTGTTTGTTGTTGTTCTTCAGTTACAGTGGAATTTTCAGATGATATCAGTGTAACTAGATCTTCATTCTATACCGGTGGGTTCAATGCAGGTTCATTTCTTAGTATTTTTGTTGCCGGTTCAGAGTCTATATACCTTGAAGTTCCTCTAAATTGTTCATCAATCTTCACATTTGTACTTTCAACAATTTTTTGGAATCTTTTGTTAAAACATCTATATGCTTTTCTCTTAGATGAATAACCAAGAAATATTCCTTTATCACTTCTAGGATCAAATTTTCCAATATACTCATCTCTTATAATATAGTATTTACTTCCAAAAATTCTGAATTATTTAAAAGGAGTAATACCAAACCATAGTTCATGAGGGGTTTTACCGGTTTCATGTTTGATGTGAACTTTTTTGAATGTGTAGACTATTGTGCTTACTGTCTCTCTCCAATATACATGTGGTAGATTTGCTTCTGATAACATACTTCTTGCTGCATCCAAGATAGTTCTATTTTTCCTTTCTACAACTCCATTTTGTTGTGGTGTCTGGGGTGCTGATAACTATCTTCTGATTCCATTCACTTCACAAAATGTATTAAATTCTTTAGATATGAATTCTCCTCCTTGATTTGATCTCAGATATTTTATTTTCTTACTGGTTTCATTCTCTACCATTGCCTTGAACAGTTTGAATTTCCCAAGTTCTTCTGATTTTTCTCTGAGAAAAGTAACCAAACACATCATAGAATAGTCATCAATGATTAGCATGAAATATCTATCACCTTGTAAGCTTTTAATTCTAGTTAGACCACATAAATTAGTATGAATTAAGTCAAGAGCATTATTGGATTTTTCTAGAATACTTTTAAAAGATGCTCTTACTTGTTTTCCAAATTGACATTCCTTACATACCGGATTGTGAGGTTTGACAATTTTAGGTAAATCTCTAACTGCCTTAGTAGTACTAATTTTTACCATGCAATCAAAATTTACAGGACAGAGTCTCTTATGCCATAGCCAACTTTCATCAATATGTGCAATCAAGCATGTCTTTTCATTGTTATTCAGATGAAAGATATTACCTCTAGTTTGACTACCGGTTGCAATTTCCAAACCAAATCTATTCATGATTTTGCATTTACCATTTTTGAATTGTAACTGAAAACCTTTTTCAACTAATTGACCAACACTCAAAATATTATGTTTTAAACCTTCAACATAGTAAAAATTGTCAGTATTGTGCTTACCATCAAGAGATATTGTACCTTTTCCTTTGATCAAACAAGCTTTATCATCTACAAATCTTACTAGACCTCCATTGTATTCTTGAAAGTTCAAGAATTTACCTTTATCACCAGTCATGTGATGTGAACATCCTGAATCAATGATCCATTCATCCTTAACTTCAACTTTAGCTGCCAAGGCCTGATCTACTGGTTCAATAGTAGTTGTTAGTTGATCTTCTATTATAGCAACAAAAACCCATCCATTGTCTATCAGATCCTCATCATAATCATCAATGACTCCTTCATCAACAAGATCACAAGATTTATCTTTATTCTTCTTAAATTTGTATCTCTAATATTCAGGGTTAGGTTTGTATGTTCTTCTATTTTCTTCTCTTAGTCTAGCATGTCTATCAGGGCATCTTGAGGCTATATGACCAATTTTATTACAGTTAAAACATTTAAAGGGTGCTTTACCTTCATACTTACTTCCAATTGGACCTTTAGGCATTTTTGTTGCAAATTGTGCTTCAAGTTCTTCAAGTTTTCATGCATAAAAGGCTTTCCAATCAGACTTGTCAAATGATGGTGTAGATGATGTTGATGCCTTAAAAGCTAAATTTGTCTTTATAGTAGCAAAAGGACCAAATTCCTCAATTTCAAAGGCTAAAAGTTTTCCAATCAATGTATCCCTAGTTACTGATGTATTATGCATTGTTCTTAACTCATTTATAGTAGTAACTTTCATTTTGTATGCTGGTGGCAATCCTCTTTAGACTTTTGAAACAATTTCATCTTCACTCAAGGTTCCTCCATAATATTTAATACCCAAAACAATTTCATTAACTCTTTCCATAAAAGCAAAAATCCTTTCATCTTCTTCCATTTTCAGATTTTCATACTTGATCCGAACACTTTCAAGTTTTGCAATTTTGACTATGGAATCACCTTCATTTAATGTTTCCAAATGATCCCAAATAGATTTAGCAGTAGATCTATCTGATAATCCCATGATTTGTTGATCTGATAATGCACTCAAAAGTGCTTTTGTTGCCTTGCAATCATTCTCTTCATCTTTAGTCAGATTGGTGGATTAGGCTAACTTTGAGTAGGAGTAGTATAGCCATTCTTTGTAACTTCCCAGATGTCCTTTCCAATGCAATTTAGATGTGTCTCCATTCTGATCTTCCATATCCCATAGTTGGTTCCATTAAGTTTAGGACTGTCCTTCCTGAAATAGTTAGAAGACATTGGATCTCCTCAAGTTGTTAAACTTCTACAAAAAGAGGACTAGGCTCTGATGCCAATTGTTAGGTCCCAAAGACAACTAAGAGGGGGGGGGGGAGTGAATCAATCGTCAAATAAATTTAAACCAAAACAACTTTATTAAACCTTAATGCTTAATAGCGGTAAACCAAAACTTATGCCAGTAGATAATTTATCAGTTAATGACAGTATCGATAAATATTAATGCATGAAACAGAGAGACAATAACATCCACAACACATAACACCAATATTTGTACATGGAAACCCTGTAAGGGGAAAAACCATGGTGTGAAACCTTACCCACAATCAGATGATACTACAGCAGATACTATGTGTATACAAATGGGGTCTATACATGTAGAAAGGCCAAGCACCTAGAGCTCACTACTCAATCACAAATGGGAGTCACACTGACTACAATTGGATGGTTAAATCCAATAATGATGTACTGCTCAGAATAGCATCTTCATATGCTAGATTCAGTACCGGTGCAGTTCAGATTGCTTTTACAAAAACCTTGCTTCACCTTCACATGATGTTTGCATGTATAGCTCTTCTTAATCTTGCATATACCTTCTTACAATTCCTTTTCCCAATTGCATATTGATCTTACAAATATGATCTTAAATTTATATCATAACCTAAGACCAATTTTAGTAGGTTAGCTCTAAAAGATATTAAAATAAAATAATTACAAGTAAATCAATAACCGATGCAATATCCGATTCAACATGTCCCTTAAATGCATTTACAATAACAACAAAATCATCTCTGAAGCATGTCGTTCTGATTTGGAATAGATAAGCCTACCGGTGCTTATCCTGGACCTATTTGTCGGTAATAACAAATATGCAAATATGAATAAACTAATGAACAAATCTCCAAGACAAAGTGTCCAAATGATGTCTTCAACTTAACTAGATGTTTTCCCATGTCATTACAAGTGTCGGTGAACAATATATCCTGCCAGTGTACCAGATACCGGTGACTGTACATAAAGTCACTTGCTTGCCAGTGAACATTGATATTTCTTCAAGGTGTTAACCAAAGTTGATAAGTGTTAATAGGTATTGACATCAATGATAAAACCATATCAACATATCCAAAATACCAACAATGATGAAAGAATAAGTATCCAGTAGAATACTAAGAGGGCAGGATGAATCTATATACGGAAAAACTAATACCAAATTCCCAAACTCAAATTCAACCACACAAAGTAAACATATCTCAGTCAAGAAAAATATTCATAAGAATACTTGACATCAACCGGTTTGACTGTTTTAACAACTTAACAGTAAATAACTTAAATCTTGTAAACATCAACAATTCTCTCTTAATGCTTCCAGTTATCATGCCTTATTAGAAGTTAATCAAATCAACAAATAAGATCATAACCACAAAAAAATTCATCACTTGACACATGTTTATACGTGGAAAACCCAAATAGCTAAAAATTATGGTGAGATGAGACTCACAAGGATAGCTATCTAAACTCTTCTGAAGTTCGCACTGTTAGGAGCCAAGCCTGTTAAAGATTTACAATAAGCCCTATTAAGAACTAATTCTGATTAGGAATCACCCAGTTAAGGGATTTACAAATATGCCTTGATAAAAAGAACAATAACCTGTTAGGAGTAACCTCGTTGGAGGATTTAAGAATCCAAGCTAATGGACCACCTTGTTAGAGGATTTAATAAGTAACCAAGCTTGTTAGAGCTTACCCAGTTAAGGGATTTCACTTCTGCTGTAACTATTAGAAAACAATAGGTTTTCTTGATTTGTCTAAATGGCAGTACATTTGCTTGATCAGATCCTTTTAAGCTTCAATCTGCCTTACTCAGAGTGCAGATCCATTCACTAGTTAGACAACTACACACTCAATAGCTTTTTGCCAATCTTGCCCACAACCATTACAAACAACTTCATCGACCTTAAATACAAATCAATTAGGTCAGTAACACAACAAAAACCTAATTCTCATCATCAAGATTACAACAAGCTGGTACAATCTTGACCATTAGAAATCATAGAAATCTCTTCACATTATTCAATGAAATTCCAACCGCTCCATGATCACTAATTCATCAGACTTTGTAAGTCATCATGCATTGTGCATTAGATACAATCCACTTTGATCCTTCCCTAGACAAAAAACAAACGTGCCAAAACAATTTGAACTGATCCTCATACAATGATCACACATGTCTCCACCATTACCGCTCATCAGATAATAAACTAACAAACTTAATCAGTTAGGGTTTAACAACTAATATGGTTTACGGATTACATTGCTTAGAAAGGTTTAACCCTTTACACTAGTTTACTAGTTCAACTTGCAAAATTAGCATACCAGTTTACAACATCTGCCACAAATCTCTTCTTATCGATTACTAGCCAATATAAAAAACAATAATATCAGAAATAACATGAATACCATTATTGGTTCAATTGACATCAATGACAACATATCATTAATGCAATCTATATGCAAAATCCCAACAAACTGCAAATGCCAACAATCTCCCCCTTTGGCATTGATGGTAATACAAATTTCAATGCCTCTAATTGTTGCTGAGATTGGTGAATAGGAATCTTGGTTTACATTACCAAGTATTCACCTTGCTCTATCTGTCTTCAGCCTACTACTGGTTCACCTAATTAGACACATAATTCTTCTCCCTATTTGATAGCAATGCCAAAGTGAAAGTAAAAACATACAATTTTTCTCTCATTGTGCATCAAAATCATACTGCAACTTGATGCTCCCCCTATGGAATACATCCACTTATTCATCAATCCATGTAAAATTTTGCAAGTGGTTCAGGGACTGATGCAATCAACATTGTGCTCAATTAACTCGATGAAGAGGGACAACGTGCAATTGACTTCTAAGATACGCGAAAGTGGTCTTAGGCAGAGGTTTGGTAAAGATATCTGCAAGCTACTCCTTGGTAGAAACATTCTCCAAGATAACATCTTTACTTTGAACTTTTTCCCTCAAGATGATATACTTCAAATCAATGTGCTTAGTCCTTGCATGCAAAACAAGATTATTAGAAATGTTTATTGCACTTGTATTATCACACAAAATCTTTATTGGTTTTTAGATTTTCATCTTAAAACCTTCCAAAATGTGCCTCATCCAAATAGCTTGTGTGCAATTCATATAAGTTGTTACATACTCAACTTTAGCACTAGATTATGAAGTACAACTCTTCTTTTTACTACTCCATGAAACTAACCTTCCTCATAGAAAGAATGCTCCACCAGTAGTACTCTTTCGATCATCAATATTTCCTACCCAATCAACATTTGTGTATGCCTTCAAGTCAAAATTTCCACCATATGGATACCATAGCCCATAGTCAATAGTACCTTTTAGATATCTGAAAATTCTCTTGGTTGCCATCAGATGTGCTTCCTTTGGATTCTTCTGAAATCTAGCAACTATCCCAACTAGATGGGCAATATATGGTCGACTGTGAACAACATAGTGTAATTTCCCAATCATTGACTTGTATTCCTTTTCATCTATAGACTTAGATACATCTTCCTTGGATAACTTACAACCTATAACCATTGGGTTTCCAACTGATTTACAGTCACTCATACCAAAAGTCTTCAAAACCTCTTTCACATACTTAGATTGAGTAATGAAAATACCATTTTCATCTGTTGTATCTTCAAGCCTATGAATTTTTTTATTTCCCCTACTAATGACATCTCAAACTCATTCTTCATTTCATCTGCAAAACAATTACTCATGTCATCATTACCTCCAAATATAGTATCATCAACAAAGACTTCACTGACTAGTATTTCATCTCCTTCAGACTTGAGATAAATATTGTTGTCATCATTGGTTCTAGCAAATCCTATCTTCATTAGATGTGTATGAAGTTGTTCATACCATTCTCTAGGTGCCTGATTTAATCCATACAAAGCTTTATGCAATTTGCATACCATGTCTTCCTTATCTATCAATGCATAACCATCAAGTTGCTCTATATAAACCTCTTCTTCCAATATCCCATTCAAAAATGCAGACTTAACATCCATCTAGTATACCTTGAACTTCTTATGAGTTGTAAATGCAAGTAATGTTCTGACACCTTTCAGTCTTGCTACTAGTGCAAAAGTTTCTCCATAATCCTCTCCTTCTTCTTGTGTATAACCTTTGCATACTAATCTTGCCTTGTTGCGAACTAAAACATCATCTTCATTTAACTTGTTTCTGAACACCCATTTAGTACCTATAACATTCTTGTTTACCGGTCGGGGTACTAGGGTCCAAGTGTTGTTCTTCTCAAAATGTTCCAATTCCTCCTCCATAGCTTTAACCCAATGATCATCACCAAATGCCTCCTTAGCACTTCTAGGTTCAAAGGTGGATACCATGCAAGAGTTCTCTCTTATTCTCCTTCTAGTTAGTACTCCACAATCCTTATCCCCGATAATCTATTCAGGACTATGATTTAGTCTCATATACCTAGGAATAACATGATCATTCTCTTCAAGTTGAGCTTCTTCATTATATACTTCCTCTAAAGTTTATTTGTTCCGGTTGAACAAGTACATCAGGATTTGCTTTACCGGTTTTTGATTTAACAGTCTCAACTTCCAAAAGCAAAATGCAAGGATCTTCATCCTTCTTCTCTTAACTAGTTCCTTCTGAGACTTCAAGACATTCATCTACATGAACATCAACACTCTCAACAATTCTCTGTGTTTGGTTGTTGAAGCATTTATAGGCCTTACTCTTGGTGGAATAACAAAGAAATATGCCTTAATCACTCTTCGCTTCAAAATTTCTTATGCAATCACCTGTTTTAATAAAACATTTTCTTCCAAATATCTTAAAATAGTTAACAACAGGTGATCTCCCATACCAGTATTCATAAGGGGTCTTGTCCTTACCTCTTTTCACCAAAACTTGGTTCATTGTGTAGACAGTTGTACTTACAGCTTCTTTCCAAAATATTTTTGCTACACCTCCTTGTATCAACATAGCCCTAACAGCTTCAACTACTAACCAATTGTTTCTCTTTGCTATACCATTCTGTTGTGGTGTCCTTGGTGCAGAAAGTTGCCGCTTGATACCATTCTCACCACAATACTTAGTGAATTCCTTAGAAGTAAATTCACCACCTTGATTTGTTCTCAGACAATTTATCTTTTTGCCACTCTTTTTCTTAGCTAAGGCCCTGAATGCCTTGAATTTACCAAAAGCTTCATTCTTATCCTTCAAGAATGTGACCCACATCATCCTTGAACAATCATTAGTGAAGATCATGAAATATCTGTCACCTTGAATGCTTCTTGTTCTTATTGGTCCACATAGATTTGTATGAACCAAATCTAACAAGTGCTCCATTGAGAAGGACTTGCTCTTGAAAGTTGAAGAAGTCATCTTTCCTAACTAACATTCTTTAAAAAGAGCATTAACCGGTTTGTCTAGCTAAGGCAGACATCTTACTGTCATAGACTTGCTTACTTTAACCATATTATCAAAATTAATATGACAAAATCTCCTATGCCAAAGCGAGCTATCATCTATTTTTGCAATCAAACATTTGCTAACTTTAGGATTAAGATGAAATACATTACCTCTAGTCTGTTTCCCAGTTGCAATCAATTCACCTTTGTGGTCAAAGATTTTGCACATACTATTTGTAAAATCCAGTGGATATCCTCAGTCATTAAGTTGTGCCACACTCAAAAGATTGTGCTTTAGACCTTCAACCCAGTAGACATCATCAACACTTTTCTTCCCATTAAGAGAAATAAGTCCCTTACCTTTAACCATGTAGGGTGATTCATTGTGAAATCTGACAACACCACCATCAAATTCCTTCAGGGAAAGAAATTTTCTTTGATCACCGGTCATGTGATGTGAAAAACCACTATCAATGATCCAATCATCAGAGTTATCCATCATGGATACTAGTGCCTTCTGATTTGATATTTCTTCCTTAATAGCTACAAACACAATATCTTCACTAGCATCATCATCAGATTCTTCATCAGTAATACCACTATCAATAGCTATAAGACAATCTCTCCTGCCTTTACCCTTATACTTCTTAGATTTGTCTCTCTTGTATTCATTTTCACCATTAGGGAAATTAGCTACTATATGACCAATCTTGTTGCATGCAAAATATTTTAAAGGTAGCTTACCTCTATATTTACCAATGCCTCTAGGTAGTCATTTTGCCAACAGTGCTTCAATTTCCACTAAGTTGTCTTCATCATCAACATCTATGTTGGATCTAGATTCATAACCATGGCCAATATCTCTTCTTATTCTCACATATGGGTTAGAGACAAAAGCTCTGAATGCAGATTCTGATTTATGTACATTACCATCATAGCCATTTAGTTCAAAAGTAGTAAGTTTGCCAATTATAGATTCAAGAGTTACCTTTGTCTTGTAAAATGATTTCATCTCCTGAATAGCTACAACTCGGATAACATAGACTAGTAGCAGGGTTATCAGTACCTTACTAATCACTGTGGCATCTTCCACTTTCCCTCCCACACTCTTTATTTCACCATCTCTTTAATCCTTTGACCGTACTGCTCGATATTCTCACCTTCAGACATTCTCACATCATTCTCATGTCATCAAACTTTCCACTTAGACTCTTCAATTTTTTGTCATATGTACTTCATATTCAGTTTCAAGACCATGAACATCTACATATTCAATAATAGATGGGAAATTGATAATAGCCTCTAATGCTTGGTGATTTTCTTGATGTTCTTTCTTCTAATCATTAGTCAGGGTTCCAGTAGGTGTAATATACTTAGTTCCTAAATGATCCCAATACTGACTACCAAGACTCTTAATGCAAATCATCATTTTGTCACTCCATATTCTATAGTTATCTTTGTTGAACTTCAGACCTTCTTTCTTCATCATGATCTATAAGATCTTTTCCTCAAGGGGTTATGATTTTCGGTTAAAGAGGACTTGAGATGATATGATACCAATTGATGTTATGATGAAAGAATGAGTATCTGGTAGAATACTAAGAGGCGGGGGTGAATCAATATATTGAAAAACTAATACAAAGTTCCCAAACTCAAATTCAACCACACAAAGTAAACATATCTCAGTCAAGACCAATATTCATAAGAATACTTGACATCAACCAGTTTGACTATTATAAAAACTTAATAGTAAACAACTTCAATCTTGTAAACATCAACAATGCAACATATTCATCTCTTAATGCTTCCAGTTATCATGCCTTACCAGAAGTTAATCAAATCAACAAATAAGATCATAACCACAAAAACATACACCACTTGACACAAATATTTATACGTGGAAAACCCAAATAGGTAAAAACCATGATGAGATGAGACTCACAAGGATAGCTATCTGAACTTTTCTAAAGTTCTCTTTGTTAGGAACCAAGCCTATTAAAGCTTTACAATAAGTCCTGTTAAGAACTAATTCAGATTAGGAATCACCCAGTTTAGGGATTTACAAATGTGCCTTGATGAAAAGCACAATATCGTATTGGGAGTAACCTCACTAGAGTATTTAAGAATCCAAGCTAATGGACCACCTTGTTATAGGATTTAATAAGTAACCAAGCTTGTTAGAGCTTACCTAGTTAAGGGATTTCACTTTTGTTGTACTTGTTAGAAAACAACAGGTTTTCTTGATTTGTCTGAATAGCACTACATCTACTTGATTAGATCCTTTTAAGCTTCAATCTTCCTTACTCAAAGTGCAGATCCATTCATCGGTTAGGAAACTACACACTGAATAGATTTCTGCCAATCTTGCCAGTAACCTTTACAAACAACTTCATCGACATTAAATACAAATCAATTAGGTCGGTAACACAATAAAAAACTAATTCTCATCATCGAGATTACAAACAAATCAGTACAATAATGATTGTTAGAAATCATAACAATCTCTTCACATTCTTCAAGAAAATTCTAACTGCTCCATGATCACCGCTTCATCGAACTTTGTAACTCATCATGCATTGTACATTAGATGCAATCCACTTTGCTCCTTTCCTAGACATCAAACAAACATGCCAAAACAATTTGAACTTATCCTCATACAATGATCACACGTGTCTCCATCATTACCGTTCATCAGATAATAAACCAACAAACTTAGTCAGTTAGGGTTTAACAGTTGATAGGGTTTATTGGTTACAGTACATAGAAAGGTTAAACCCTTTACACGAGTTTACCAGTTCAACTCACAAACTTAACATACCGGTTTACAACATCTTCCACAAAGCCCCTCTTACCGGTTACTAGCCAATATAAAAAAAAACAATATTAGCAATAACATGAATACCATTACTGGTTCAATTGATATCAATGACAATATATCATTAATGAAATCGATATGCAAAATGTCAACAAACTGCAAATGCCAACACTCATAAAAATCTGAAATTGAAGTTACACGAGGTGTCACACTTTATATAGAAAATTTTACCCTTTTTTCTTCATTTTTTTATATAAGATATATATTCTAGAAAATTGACTCATTGATCTATAAAAGCGTATTTTTACATTTAAAAAAAAATACTATATATAAAAGTAGGAGTTCTTGAAACATTGAGTTAAATTTTTTTTTGGCAATTTGACCCAAAGTGGTATAAAATATACATTTACTAGACAATTCTAACTGAAAAAATTGTGGTCATATATAAGATAGGTACAATTAATCTCTATAGACCATATGTTTGACTAAAATTAATTTTTAGTTAGAATTACTTAAATTCACTTGTGTTGATAAATTGGCCTGAAACTTGACACAATTTTGTGCTTTTACTGTCATACTTCTCATGATGAGGATGACTCCTTAATTTTATTAAATATTGACCAATTTGGAAAGCTTGACAATTATTTGGATAGGCTTCAACAATGGATGGATCAAGAACACTCAAATAGTGAGGCAATACCCTTGATTTAAGGCTTGAGGAGAATGATTACAAGTGATGAAAATGGTGTGGAAGTGTAGCATAGCATTTCTCATATTGTTGAATATAATTTTATGACAATAAAAGGTTGTGTTGAAGTACGTAACCACTCTTATCCTAGAACTGAAGTTGATAATTTTATTCCTATACCAATATTTTTCCCTAATGTGCCTACATGTACATCTTCTATCATAGCTTCCTCTACACAAAATATTAATAATACACATATTAGTAATTGGGGAAATCCTAACAATTAATAATCATATGTACCTACTTTCACTAGCCTTTCATTCGTTTCTTGACCATATCCTTTACCACATATCATAGTATTCCACCTTCCTATTCTCATGATGTGCCTACTAATCATAATGCTACAAATCCATCAAAATTTAACATGTCCTATTCTAACTCATTTATTGAAACCACTACATACAATTTAGCTCAAAGTGTCTCATCCTTACAACAACTATTGTCTTCTTTGACCCAATAAAAATTCAGTGTCCCTATAATCAATATATTGCTAGCCCACTTTTTGATGACATTGTCCACACTGTTGTCCCACAATACATGGAAGTTACCCTTTTGGAGTAATACAAATAAAAACGTGACCCCCAAACTAATGTGATAACATTTCAATCATTGTGTAGTGACTTCTCTCATGACAATAGACTCATGGAAAAACTATTCACATGTACATTAAGAGATAAATATTTGAAATGGTTTTCTTCCTTACCACCTTGATCAATTTATTATTTTAGTCAATTGTGTAGTACATTTGTGCAACACTTCTAAAATTATATTGGTCAAGTTGTGAGGCCCTACCCCGACCCATCCTAGCTTTTCAATGATTTTCATGTTGGAACTATTATGGATGCTTTATTTTTATGCATTATGGATATAGAACTTTATATAATCCCATGAATTTGATAACATTGATATATATTGATGCTTCATTTCTATGCTTTGTGGATATAGAATTTTATATGATCCTAGAATAGGGTAACATTGAGACAATGTATGTAATTATTTGATTTGTATGACTTTATTATGATGCTAGAAATATATTTGCACATCTTATGAATGGATTAAATTATGAGGGTTATGATGAATTGCTTATGTGAATTGCTTTGATATGTGGCAAGTTGTATTGTATAATGTCAATTCTATGCAGAGTGATTGAATTGTATTCTTAATTATGTATTTTATATTATATGAACTTATTGGAATGTACTAATGTTTAAATTGAGATGCACAGGAAATTATCCATGTGACCATGGAAATATTATGGAGAATCAAGCCTAGGCCTATGTGCATTTGTAAAACTAGGGGTTGTCTATTTGGAGAGAGAACACCTCGTATGTATTGTATTTTATTCGTAAACATAAAAATGTTTGCATCAGTGTAAATTGTATTTATTAAATTGTTTAAATCATTCAAGGGACAATTGTCATGTGTATTTGTGATGTGGAATTATTTTTTGTAGTGTCACCTAACACGTATGTTGTATTTTGTGTTGCCAATTGTCATGTCACCCTTTTGTAGAGATTTATTTTTCTTTAATTGTTATATTTCCTAATTATCCGTGAAGGTACCAAGAAACCTAGGATAGTGAGCCACAAGGAGGGTGAACTCAGAGTTCACCCGCAGGTTAACTTTAGGTGGACTTTCTATGGGTTAACTAAACTCCTAGAGTTAGTTTTAGAGAATTTTTATTAGGCCTCATGTAGTACCTATGAGTGAAGGGCAAATTTGGCCATGTGTCCTTCCCCTAGGGCTTGTTTAACCACCCAAAAAAGTTCTTTTCCCAAGATGGACGAATTCCATCTATAGGAGTGCCATCCTTGGTTAGATAACCTTCTTCATAGGTGTAATTCCTTTTTCCCATTTCATTCCTCTTCTAGAGGTGCCTTGTTTAAGGAGTGTGTAAGACCTGGGGAAGACCAACCAATGGGAGTCCCTCACTCTATCCAAGAGGTTGGAAGGAGTGAGAGAAGCCTTCTTAGGCTAGGGATTGAGGCTTAGTGAGCTAATCACCCACTCTCCTTCTTTGGAGATTTTGGACAATTTTTAAAGGAACAAAAAACCAATTGGAAAATAGGAAAAATTTGGCTAAGTGTTGCAGAAAAGTTTTGGTGGATTGGGCTACTCTTCTCCAAGCTTTCCCTAGAATACCCTTGGCAGATTGAAGGTAGGTGCATTATCTTGCTTATATGTTAAAATTTGTTTATAGAATGCTTGAATAACAATATTGTAGTTTTTTTTCTTGCATTGTATTTGTGAAGGCTTTATTTGATTCTTTTTCTATTTCTATTTATGCATTTTGTTGTGTTTGGGAGTATCCAAGACTATCTTACCCTTGGGAGGGAAAAATGGTCTTGGGAGTGGAAGGAGTTTGACAGCCTTAGAGTGAGAGGCTCTCATCATGAGAGTGATCTCAAGGGTTTGTCCATGTGACCCTTGCTGCATAGTTTTGTTTATGCATTCGGGGGTCATAAGGGGACCAAATATGGCATGTTTGCCTTTGGGGGTCATAAGGATATGGGGGTTAAGATGAGTGTTGTTGTGTTTTCTTGGATGCCATGAGTTTCTTGTGAGTTACTATCTAGCAGATCTCCTCTAGGGTACTTGGTGCACTTCCATCCTAGTAAAACATCACATTATGTGATGAAGTTTCAGCTTGGGAAGGGATTGTGTTTGTTGTGTTTTGTTTTTTCCCTTGTTTGTTTATGTTGCTTGAGTGTAACCCATCAAGGAATTGGTTCTCCAAGCTCAGGGGTGGCTTCTAGTAAGCCTAGACTGGGAGGTGAGCACCCCATGGTCATAGCCTTATATTTTGCATTCAAGTTGCTTGGAAAGAGAAAAGAAAGCTAGAAGTAGCAGATTTTACTTAGTAGAAGATGTTATTGAGTTACATATTTTACTTAGTTGTAGAAAGAAATAAATAAAAATGTAATTATTGTAATTGTTTTGAAGGATATAAATGTGTCATTTATTTAAGTCCTCATTCATTAGGAATGAGAGAATAATTGGGTATTTTACCCATTTGTAAAGACTGACAGCTTGAGTTCATACCATTCATATAAGAAAAGCATTTTTTTATTAGAATTCTATAATACATTATGCTACTGTTGATTTTATTTAATTCTGTCTTAAAATGAAATTTGTTGTTATTTATCTCTGCAATTTTTGTAAACAAATGAAAGATGCGGAAAAGAAATGCAGTGTGTATTTATGTATTTTCCTGCAATATTTACATGTTGATTGTTTACTATCATTTTATTTTTCTTAGAACAAAAAAAAAGAAAAAAAAAAGCTTTTAGAACCATGTAAATCTACTTTTCCTATAAGATATCGAACTGAAGCTAAAAATGCCCTTACAGTCCTATTTTATCTCTGTCATTTTTTCTTTTGTTTATACATAGCAGAAAAATAGCCTATAAACAAAAGAAATAAAAATAAAACCTATTTATAGTCCTTAGCTTGCTATTAGTATAACTGTAAAAAAAAATATATATTGCTGTTTAAAAAAAAAAAAAGAACTACATGTAGATCTAGTCTTGGACAATGAAGGTTTAAGTTAAACTAATTATGAATAATTAAATCCTTTCAGAAAAGAAAATACACAACTAAATCTATCTAAGGGTTGCCTGTACATTTCTAACATACCTGCATGCTAATGTATAAATTTATTCAAAAATAAATAAAGATTTCTAACCCTATGAGTTTGGATATGCATATATATATATATAGTTCACATTTTAAACCTTGTAAAAAAAAAAAAAGAAATAAACAAAAGGTAGGGGGCATCGGGCCAAACCACTGTGTTTACACACAGTGGACGGTGCGGGAGGTGCCGCCACTGTGTGTAAACATAGTGGACGGTCCACGGCCACCACTGTGCTTACACACAGTGGATGGCATTGAGCGCCACTGTGTGTACACACAGTGGATGACATCGACTACCACTGTGGGTGCACACAGTGGATGACACCGCCTGCCACTGTGTGAAACACAGTGGCGACCAAGGGGAGCCTGCATTGTGAAGCCCAACCTCCCTTCAACCTCTGCCCTTCCTTTCGGCCTCCGCCTTTCCAATCGGTCGCTGCCTTGCCCTAGTTCAGCCCTGCATAACACACAACCTACACACACAAAAAAAAAAGGGGGGGCGGGGGTTAAGATTTTTAGTTGGATAAAATATGCAACCCTAATCTAAATCAAGATTAGTGTTTGCATTCAAATAAAGAGACAAAAATATTAGGGTTAGCTAATAATATAAAAATAAAAGAGAGGAATTAACAAGTGGTTTTTTAAACAAAATATAGGAGAGGATAATTACTCAACCCTAGTTAGGGTTGTGAGATTTAAAATATAAATTAAAATAAGAAGAGGGGGGAAATACTTTTCAAAATTTGAAAAGAGATTTCCCTCATATAATTTTAGCCATATGTGTTATTGGTTTAAAACTCCTTATTTGATTTCGGAGAAAATTAATTTTTAATATAGTTTATTTTATAAGATTTAAAATGGAGATTAATGTTGTATGGTTACATTAATCGCATAATTGATTTAAATTATTCAACTAAGGAAACTATAGAGTTATTTGATATATTCAATTAAATATGGACGTTAAGTCATATTTTAAATTGGGGAGAATTTATAATTGAAAATTATTAATTATTTTTATGAATTTTTAGCCTATGAGGCCAGTGTTGGCTAGATTATTTATATCAGCAAATTTGAAGGTTTAGGGGAAATTAAAATTGGCTATAGCATAAAATTGGATTTATTTGACAAATGACATTATGGAATTTGAACCCCTTTTGGTTAGATTTAAATAATGAAATTAATTAAATTAACTAATTTAAAATGCGACAACCCTCTTGGGAATAATTAATCTCCATTAATTAATGTCTCTTATTTGATTTAGTTGATTATTACAACTTTAGAAAAGAATTCTATTTACATCCTAGTTAAGACAAGACTTAATTGATTCCACTTTAAATGTAGATTATTTTGAGAGTTTAGGTGTTTCAAAAAAAAAAAATTGTTCCATTTTTAGCCCAAAAAGTTTGGGCATGATATTCTGGTATCAGAGAAAGGTTTCCAACACTAGGAACCTTTCTCCATTACGTTTCGCTTCAATTATTTATTTAATTAAATTTTTCCCTGAAAATTATTTATTTATTTTATTTTCTCATAAGGATGCCTCTGACTACGTGACAAGCTCATAAGCGCGGAAGGGGTCCTAAGCGTACATGTATGGCACACAAGGATGTTGATAGGGAGAAACCGATTCTAGAAGGGAACCCAGAGGCCCCTCTTGAACCACCAGTTGACCTAAACTAAGACATCTTTTTAGCACTTCAAAACCTGATTGGGATAGTGCAGGATAGGCTTCCAGTAGTTGACTATCATGCAGATAATCAGAACTCAGGGAGCCATAGGTCAGAAAATAGGGAATGGAGTAGGAGTCCACCTCCTAATCTCATAGAGGGATAGGCTGAGCATGAGCTTGAGTCCGTTGATCTACCCGGACCACCTCAAGTAGCAGCACCTATGTACTTTGAGAGAGCACGTTGGGAACCAGGAGATCTGATCAGAGAGGTTTTGCGCCTCCAACCACCATCTTTTAGGGGCTCTACCGATGGGGTAGAAGCTGAGGCTTGGCTTTTGAGCCTAGATCGGTGCTTCACATTGCATTCTTACAAAAGCAATCCGAAGGCATGAGTTGCAACCCACCTTTTGAGAGGAATGACCTCCACATGGTGGAGACAGGAGGAATATAAGTGTGGCCTAACTGCAGACACCCTCACATGGGAAATCTTCATAGAGAGGTTCAAGGAGAGATATCTGTCAGAGCACTATAGTCAGCATAGGATCAATGAGTTCCATGACCTCCAACAGAAGGGTCTCTCAGTGACCCAGTATGAGAGCAAGTTTATTGAGCTCCTACCTTATGTAGATTACTTGAAGGATGAGAAGCTTCTTGTTAATCATTTTGTTAGGGGACTGAACACTGGGATAGCAAGGCCAGTGAGGATGGCCACTCTAGGAAGCCTTCGGGTTGCTGTGGAGAAGGCCTTTATAGCTGAGGAGATTAAGGTCAGGCCACAGGACATGAGGGATTAGTTTCAAAACCGAAACCTGACACCCCATTCTTTCGGGTTTCAAAAACCCCACTAGAAGGGCAACCATAGAAATGCATCTGAGTCCTATAAATCCCCTCCTCCATAACAGTCACAACAGAGTCAGAGACAAAGGCCCCCTTAGGGACAGCAGGGCTCCAAGCCCAAGCAGTGGTAGTCACAAGGTCCTAGGCATGACCAGAGAGCACAAGGTACATACACACCTCTGGCATGGACTCAGTAGTCCTCCAGGGGTGGGTACAGTGGTTCAAGTAGGACAGATGGGCAGCCTTTCTCTAGGCCTCAAGGTGCACAGTTTCAGGCACATGGTGCTTGTTTCACATGTGGAGCCATGGGGCACATGGCGAGAGATTGCCTATAGGGTCAGATGGAAAGTAGTCAGAGGATGATAGCACAAAGCCTACAGTTGGAGATATGGGCAAGTCCCATAGAGTCTTTGCAGTGCTTGACAACCGCCAACCAGAGCACCAGGCCACAGTCATTGAGGCTGCAAGTATGATCAGAGGTATCGATATTTCTATATTATTTGACTCAGGAGCGACTGACTCCTTTATATCTCCATTGGTTGTGGAGCGTTGTAGGCTAGTGGCAGTTAGGCAAGGTGTCAGCTGGGAAGTGGAGTTAGCTTCAAGGGCTAGAGTGCTAGTGGATTCAGAGGTCAGGGGATGTCCGCTCTAGATTGGTAATACCACCACCTTAGTAGACCTTAGAGTTATGCCACTAGGATCTTATGGCGTCGTACTTGGCATGGATTGGTTTTATGCCCACAGAGCCAAGATGGATTGTTGCCTAAAAAAGATCGAGTGTGAGGATGATCATGGTGCTCCCATAGTAATCACGGGGATTCAGAGGCTCGTGTCTCTTCGTATGATTTTCGCTATGCAGCTTAAGTGGAGCATGCAAAAGGGATGCCAGTTGTTTGCTATCACCATCAGTGATAGAGAGGAAGAAAATGAGAGTGAGCCTTCCCTAGATGATCATCCCATCCTTGAGGAGTTTGCAGATGTGTTTCCAGTCAAGCTACCTGGTATGCCACCTAGCAGAGAGATTGACTTCCACATAGATTTGGTGCCAGGAGCTGAGCCATTTTTGAGAGCACCTTATAGGATGACCATACATGAGCTTAATGAGCTCAAGATGTAGCTAGAGGAGCTCTTAGAGAAGGGTCACATTCATCCTAGCGTCTCCCCTTGGGACACACCAATCATCTTCATGAAGAAGAAGGATGGGTCCCTTCGGTTATGCATGGATTACAGGCAACTGAATAAAGTAACCATCAAGAACCGCTATCCCTTGCCCAGGATTGATGACTTGCTTGATCAGCTTTAGGGTGCTAAAGTGTTTTGCAAAATAGATCTGAAGTTAGGGTATCATCAGTTGAGGATTGTGGAAAGTGATATCCACAAGACCACGTTTTGCACCAGATATGGGCACTATGAGTTCATTGTGGTCCCATTTGGTCTTACAAATGCTCTAGTTGTATTCATGAGTCTCATGAATGGGATATTTTGCACCTTCCTCGACCGATTTGTGATTGTGTTCCTCAATGACATATTGATATATTCTCAGAATGAGAAGGAGCATGAGGAGCATTTGAGGTAGGTTTTGAAGTGTTTGAGGGACAACCAGTTGTTTGGCAGTTTGTCGAAGTGTGCTTTCTTTAGATCAGAGGTCAAATACCTAGGGCATGTTATATCTGGTGATGGGATCTCAATTCACCCATTAAAGATCAGAGCTATTATGGATTGGTCATCACCAACCAGTGTGACAGAGGTTAGGAGCTTCATGGGTCTAGTAGGGTACTACAGATGCTTTGTTGAGGGATTTTCCAGAGTTGCACACCCCATCACATCCCTCTAGCAAAAGGGAAAGAAATTCGAGTGGACACAAAAGTGTGAGAGGGCTTTTCAAGATCTGAAAAGGGCACTCACTAGTGCACCTATTCTTATTGTGCCAGACCCCAAGGGCAATTCCATGGTATACACAGATGCTTCCTTAGATGGATTAGGAGCAATCTTTATGCAGGAGGGTAGAGTTATAGCATACGAGTTGAGGAAACTTAAGACTCACTACCTTAACTACCCTACGCACGACCTAGAGCTTGCAGCAGTAGTACATGCACTTGTGAGGTGGAGACACTTCCTTTTGGGTCATCACTTCAAGCTTCATTTAGACCATCAGAGTTTGCAGTACATCTTCACCCAACCTAGGCTTAATGCCCATCAGAGGAGATGGATGGAGTTCCTTTGTGAGTATGATTTTGATGTCCACTACATCAAGGGGAAGGAGAACGTAGTCATAGATACCTTGAGTAGGAGACGACATGAGGTATACACCATATCTATGAGCATGGATTTGAGAGACTGTATATTGCAGCGGTTGCCAGAGGATGGATGGTATCTACAGGTTTGCCAGAGGATCCGATCTCAAGAGACCTTGGAGGGGAAATATGTGGATTATTCTTTAGAGTCTGATGGACTATTATTCCATAGAGGGCACATCTATGTACCTTCTCCTAGGGGATTCCGAGAGTTCATTTTCATGGAGGCTCATAGAGCTCCTTATGCAGCACATCTCGGGGTTAAGAAGATGCATGCAGACTTGAGGCAGTTATATCATTGGCCAAGTATGCGATAGCTTATCACTGAGTTAGTAGCCTAATGCCTTGAGTGTCAGAGAGTCAAGGTGGAGCACCGGCATCCTGGTGGGTTACTCCAGTCTCATGCTATACCAGAGTGGAAGTGGGATACTATATCCATGGATTTCATCATTGGTCTTCCCATGTCATCTTGTTGCCATGATGCTATCTTGGTGATAGTTGACAAGTTGACCAAAGTGGCCCAGTTCTCACCAATCTGGACTACCTTCACAGCCCCAGCAGTGACACAGGTGTTCTTGCAAGACATTGTCAGGCTTCATGGTGTTCCATGCAAGATTATTTCTGACATGGATTCCCTCTTCACTTCTTCCTTTTGGAAGGCATTATAGGCAACAATGGGCACCAAGCTCAATTTCAGCACAGCCTATCATCCAGAAATGAATGGACAAATAGAGCAGGTTAACCAGGTGTTAGAGGATATACTCCTCATGTATGTAATGGATCATTAGACTAGATGGGAGGAGTACCTTCATTTAGTAGAGTTTGCCTATAATAATGGGCATCACACTTCTTTGGGGATGAAACCTTTTCAGGCTTTGTACGGCAGACCTTGCAGGACAACTTTGAGTTGGGACCGTATTGATGATAGAGTGGCCATAGGCCTTGAGATGGTTCGTGATATGGAGCAGTGAGTAATTTTGATTAGATAGTGCCTTAGAGATGCACAGGATAGGCAGAAGAAGTATGCAAATGCAAAGAGGATAGACTGGAGTTACATGGTTGGGGACAAAGTTTTTCTAAGAGTGCGGTTGCATAAGAGTCCAATCCATTATGGAAAGGGTTCTAAGCTCCCACCTTGCTTTGTTGGACCTTTTGAGATCCTTGAGAGGATAGGACTAGTTGCTTATCATCTAGCTTTAGCACCTAGCCTATCACACATCCATGATATCTATGATGAGTCTCATATTTTAGATTGGGATGCCTTGTAGGTGGAGTTGGACGAGCAGCTAGCATTGGAGCCCATTCGCATTTTGGCTCACCAGACATTGGCCCTTCAAGGTCGAGAGCTGGACCAGGTTAGGGTCCAGTGGGATTGCTATGATGAGGTTACAGCTTCATGGGAGGATGCAACACATATGAGATCATAGTACCCTCATCTTTTTCATGAACTCTAGGAGGACGTTCATGCCTAGAGGGGGAGGGTGTGAGGCCCTACCCCGACCCACCCTAGCTTTTCAGTGATTTTCATGTTGGAACTATTATGGATGCTTTATTTTTATGTATTATGGATATAGAACTTTATATGATCCCACGAATTTGATAACATTGATATATATTGATGCTTCATTTCTATGCTTTGTGGATATAGAATTTTATATGAACCTAGAATAGGGTAACATTGAGACAATGTATGTCATTATTTGATTTGCAGGACTTTATTATGATACTAGAAATATGTTTGCACATCTTATGAATGGATTAAATTATGAGGGTTATGATGAATTGCTTATGTGAATTACTTTGATATGTTGCAAATTGTATTGTATAATGTCAATTATGTGCAGAGTGATTGAATTGTATTCTTAATTATGTGTTTTATATTATATGAGGCTATTGGAAAGTACTAATGTTTAAATTGAGATGCACAGGAAATTATCCATGTGACCATGGAAATATTATGGAGAATCAAGCCTAGGCCTATGTAAGTTCGTAAAACCACGGGTTGTGTATTTGGAGAGACAACACCACATATGTATTGTATTTTATTCATAAACATAAAAATGTTTGCATGAGTGTAAATTATATTGATTAAAATGTTTAAATCATTCAAGGGACAATTGCCATGTGTATTTGTGATGTGGAATTATTTTTGTACTATCACTTGACACCTATGTTGTATGTTGTGTTGGAAATTGTCATGTCACCCTTTTGGAGAGATTTATTTTTGTTTAATTGTTATATTTTCTAATAATCCTTGAAGGTACCAAGAAACCTAGGATAGTGAGCCACAAGGAGGGTGAACTCAGAGTTGACCCGCAGGTTAACTTTAGGTGGACTTTCTAAGGGTTAAATCAACTCCTAGAGTCAATTTTAGAGCATTTTTATTAGGCCTCATGGGGTACCTATAGGTGAAGGCCAAATTTGGCCATGTTTCCTTCCCCTAGGGCTTGTTTAACCACCCAAAAAAGTGGTTTTCCCAAGATGGACGAATTCCATCTATAGGAGTGCCATCCTTGGTTAGATAACCTTCTTGATAGGTGTAATTCCTTTTCCCCATTTCATTTCTCTTCTAGAGGTGCCTTGGTTAGGGAGTGTGTAAGACCTAGGGAAGATCAACCAATGGGATTCCCTCACTCTATCCAAGAGGTTAAAAGGAGTGAGAGAAGCCTTCCTTGGCTAGGGATCGAGGCTTTGTGAGCTAATCACCCACTCTCCTTCTTTGGAGATTTTGGACAATTTTTGAAGGAAGAAAAACCAGTTGGAAAATAGGAAAAATTTGGCTAAGTGTTGCAGAAAAGTTTTGGTGGATTGGGCTGCTCTTCCCCAAGCTTTCCCTAGAATACCCTTGGCAGATTCAAGGTAGGTGCATTATCTTTCTTATATGTTAAAATCTGTTTGTAGCATGCTTGAATGAAAATATTGTAGTTTATTTTGTTGCATTGTATTTGTGAAGGCTTTATGTGATTCTTTTTCTATTTCTATTTATGCATTTTGTTGTGTTTGGGAGTATCCAAGACTATCTTACCCTTGGGAGGGCAAAATGGTCTTGGGGGTGGAAGGAGTTTGACAACATTAGAGTGAGAGGCTCTCATCATGAGAGTGATCTCAAGGGTTTTTCCATGTGACCCTTGCTGCATAGTTCTGTTTATGCGTTTGGGGGTCATAAGGGGAGCAAATATGGCATGTTTGCCTTTGGGGGTCATAAGGATATGGGGGTTAAGATGAGTGTTGTTGTGTTTTCTTGGATGCCATGAGTTGGTTGTGAGTTACTATCTAGCAGATCTCCTCTAGGGTACTTGGTCCACTTCCGCCCTAGTAAAACATCACATTATGTGATGAAGTTTCAGCTCGGAAAGGGAATGTGTTTGTTGTGTTTTGTTTTTCCCCTTACTTGTTTGTGTTGCTTGAGTGTAACCCGTCTAGGACTTGGTTCTCCAAGCTCGGGGGTGGCTTCTAGTAAGCATAGGCTGGGAGGTGAGCACCGCATGGTCATAGCCTTATGTTTTGTATGCAGGTTGCTTGGAAAGAGGAAAGAAAGCTAGGAGTAGTAGATTTTACTTAGTAGAAGATGTTACTTAGTTGCAAATTTTACTTAGTTGCAGAAACAAAGTAATAAATATGTAATTATTGTAATTATTTTAAAGGATAGAAATGTGTCATTTATTTAAGTCCTCATTCATTAGGAATGAGAGACTAATTGGGTATTTTACCCATTTGTAAAGACTGATAGCTTGAGTTCATACCATTCATATAAGAAAAGTATTTTTTTATAAGAATTTTGTAATACATTATGTTTCTGTTAATTTTATTTAATTCTGTGTTAAAATGAAATCTGTTGTTATTTATCTCTGCAATTTTTGTGAAGAAATGAAAGATGCAACAAAGAAATGCAGTGTGTATTTATGTATTTTCCTGCAATATTTACATGCTGATTGTTTACTGTCATTTTATTTTTCTTTGAACATAAAAAAAAGGAAAACAGAAAGCTTTTAGAACCATGTAAATCTACTTTTCCTATAAGATATCTCACTGAAGCTAAAAATGCCCTTACAGTCCTATTTTATTTCTGTTATTTTTTCTTCTGTTTTTACATAGCAGAAAATTAACCTATAAACGAAAGAAATAAAAATAAAACCTATTTATATTCCTTAGCTTTTTGTTAGTATAACTATCAAAAAAAACTATATTGCTGTTTTAAAAAAAGAAGAAGAACTACATGCAGATCTAGTATTGGACAATGAAGGTTTAAGTTAAACTAATTATGAATAACTAAATCCTTTCAGAAAAGAAAATACACAACTAAATCTATCTAAGGGTTGCCTATACATTTCTAACATACCTACATGCTAATGTATAAATTTATTCAAAAATAAATAAAGATTCCTAACCCTATGAGTTTGGATATATATATATATATATATTGTGTTCACATTTTAAACCTTGTAAAAAAAAAAGAAATAAACAAAAGTTAGGGGGCATCGAGCCGAACCACTGTGTGTTAACACAGTGGATGGCTCATAGGTTGAGCCACTGTGTGTTAACATAGTGGACGGCTCACAGGTCGAGCCACTATGTGTTAACATAGTGGACGGCTCATAGGTCGAGCCACTATGTTTACACACAGTGGACGGTGCGGGAGGTCCCACCACTATGTGTAAACATAGTGGATAGCCTGCGACCACCACTGTGCTTACACATGGTGGATGGCACCGACCACCACTGTGTGTACATACAGTGGATGGCACCGGCCACCACTGTGGGTGCACACAGTGGACGGCACCACCTGCCACTATGTGTAAACACAGTGGCGATCGAAGGGAGCCTACACTATGAAGCCCAACCTCCCTTTGGCCTCTACCCTTCCTTTCGGCCTCCACATTTCCAATCGGTCACCGCCTTGCCCTAGTTCGGCCCTGCATAACACACAACCTACACACACAAAAAAAAAATGGGGGGGGGTTAAGATTTTTAGTCTGATAAAATATGCAACCCTAATCCGAATCTGGATGAGGGTTTACATTCAAATAAAAAGACAAAAAAATTAGGGTTAGCTAAGAATATAAAAATAAAAGAGAAGAATTAACAAGTGGTTTTTTACACAAAATATAGGAGAGGATAATTACTCAACCCTAGTTAGGGTTTTGAGATTTAAAATATAAATTAAAATAAGAAGAGGGGGGAAATACTTTGTAAAATTTGAAAAGAGATTTCCCCCATATAATTTTAGCCATATGTGTTATTGATTTAAAACTCCTTATATGATTTGGGAGAAAATTAATTTTTAATATAATTTATTTTATAAGATTTAAAATGGAGATTAATGTTATGCGGTTACATTAATTGCATAATTGATTTAAATTATTCAACTAAGGAAACTATATAGTTATTTGATATATTCAATTAAATATGGATGTTAAGTCATATTTTAAATTGGGGAGAATTTATAATTGAAAATTATTAATTATTTTTACAAATTTTTAGCCTATGAGGCCAGTGTTGGCTAGATTATTTATATCGTCAAATTTGAAGGTTTAGAGGAAATTAAAATTGGCTATAGCATAAAATTGGATTTATTTGACAAATGATATTATGGAATTTGAACCCCTTTCGGTTAGATTTAAATAATGAAATTAACTAAATTAACTAATTTGAAATGCGACAACCCTCTTAGGAATAATTAATCTGCATTAATTAACATCGCTTATTTGATTTAGTTAATTATTCCAACTTTTGAAAACAATTCTATTTACATCCTAGTTAAGACAAGACTTATTTGATTCCACTTTAAATGTAAATTATTTTGAGAGTTTAGGTGTTTCAAAAAAAAAAAAATTGTTTCGTTTTTAGCCCAAAAAGTTTGGGCACGACACAAGTAAAATTAATTTAATAAGTTTAATGCATTGTAAACAAGAAATTAAGGAAAAAGTCACTAATTTCATGGGTATATACAAGAATTTACATTCACAGATTTCTTGTGCTTGATAGTAATGTTCAAATAATTTTCATAAATAATCTACAAACAAATATTAGAGATAAGCTTTTTTTCTTCTGATTTTACATCTTTTATACATTTGTGCACAATGCTCTATAATTATCAACTTCAAGTTGTAAGGAAGTTAAGTAGAAGAACAACTTCCTACACTAACCTTGAGAGGAGGATAATGCAAAAACTTTTACAGATTGTTACAATAGTTACAGAAACTTAACAAAAATAGACATAATATTTAGCATGCATACCACAACATAGTGGTTTACATGGCAAAAAGTCTTTCTGGACAAAAACCCCGTACTCCAAAAGCTGCCCAATTATTATTCAGAAATCAATAATAAATTACAATATACTTGTAGAGAAAGATCTTCAAATGAGTATGACCAACCAGATATTCAGAGGTAACTCAATAGCCATAATACTCTTACACACAACCTCTATCTCATGCACCTCATATATAGGATATACAATACATGAAACTGTCAAACGGTATTACAAAACCATGGGCTAAATCCACCCAATAAAGTGGAATCGACCTTATCTCCAATCTAGATGTCCTATGATGTGTCAAAACACACATCAACATGTGTTTCTCCCTTTTACAACTCATTTATTTTATAACTTATTTATGTGTCTGATTCACTTTTATATTTCCTATTTCAAGAGACAAAATTTTTAAAGGCCATAACTTATGAATCGGGTGTCTGATTGACAAACCATTTGAAGCAATAGAAAGCTCATGAAGTGCTCTATCATCTCATAACCTAATACACTAGTTATGCCCACTTTTTAGGATGTTTTAGAGCCTCTAAATTCCTCAAAATTAAATTTAAGCCTTTCATCACAACCTTCAAAAACAAAAAAATTAATATCTTCAAATCGAGTTATGATCTGGCAACAAATTTTTTTCATCATGCTTATCTAGCCAATCCAAAGCTTTGGGAATTTTTTGAACCAATATATGCCCAAATAAGAACTTACCATGAAATGTAACATTATGTAAATTCAAGGTTGAGACACCATTTTCCCAATATCCTCCCACTTGTTGAGCACCTTGCAAGAGAAAAGGGAGTATCTACACAATAAACTAATTGCTAGGGGTCATGAGGCTCATAGACTCCGAACACCATCTAAAAATATCTATAGTTACAACCTTAGTTAAATAATTTGCAACAATCATCAAAGTTTCTACCTTAACTAGCTTCATCTTGCCATCTTTGGCCATATCTATGACAAAATAATATTGAACATCAATGTGTTTGGTTCGAGCATGAAATGTAGGGTTCGTAGCTAGGTAGATCACACTCTAATTGTCACAAAAAACTATCACTACACCTTGTTTAATTCCAATATATGAGCATAGTATTTTAAGCCAAATGGCTTCTTTACAAGCATGGGTACCTACCATATACTCTACTTCTATAATGAAGAAAGTGACCACATCCTCTCACTTTCTCATCTAACTAATTGCAGGACCAAATAAAGTAAACACGTAAGAACTAGTGGATCTTCTGCTATCAATATCACCTACCAAGTTTGAATCCACATAACCATGAATATCAAGGGAAATCACATCTCCTACCAAATTACCATGATAACACAAAGAATACTTTGAAGTACCTTTCAAATATTTGAAGACTCTTTTAATTTCATCTCAATGAACTCTACCAGGATTAGACATATATCTAGAAATAATTCTCACTACTTGGGCAATGTTTGGTCTAGTACAGACCATAACATACTTCAAAATTCTAACTGCACTCAAGTAAGGCACTCTTCTCACATCTTCCATCTCTAACGGGAATGTAGAACAATCTAAAATAGATAATTTTGTTTCAACTATAAAAGGAACACACAGTGGTCTACAATCCTGCATGTTGAAATTATGTAAAACTAAATTCAAATACTTTGGCCTAGCCATAGCTTTCTATTCAGTCTATCTCTTCTAATCTTCATCCCAAGAATGTGTTTTGCTGCACCAAGATCTTTCATTTCAAATTTTGTAGGGATTTGAGACTTTAGTTCTAAAATAATGCCTTTCCCCTTACCAATGAATAACATATCATCCACATATAATGCAATGTATAGAAAATTATCACCATCAAATTGATAATAAATGCAATGATCTGATTTAGAATGTTCAAATCCAGAACTCAACACATATGTATCAAATTTTTGTTACCACATCTTAGGACGCTATTTGAGGCCATACAAAGATTTTTTTAATTTAGAGATCGAATTACTTTCACCTTTTACCACCTAATCCTCTAGTTGTGTCATTTAAATATCCTCCTCCAGATCACCATGAAGGAAAGTAATTTTCTCATCCATTTTCTCAACCTCTAAATCATAAGCAGTAGCAATAGAAAGAAAAAATCTAATGGACCTCTTTTTTGCAATAGGTGAAAATATCTCACCATAATCAACACCCTCAACTTGAGAGTAGCCTTTCACAACCAATCTTGCTTTATACTTCTCAATACCTCCATCTGAACTAATATTTTTCTTGAACACCCATTTACAACCAACAAGTTTTCATCCATTAGTAAATGGCACAAGATCTCATGTATCATTCTTATTCACAGCTACAATTTCTTCTTCCACAACAATCTTCTAGTATTCTGCATCATTCAAACATAATGCCTCTTCTATAGATATAGGTTCATCCATATTAGTATTCAAAGAAAAAATACACCAACAATCATCAGGTGAATACCTTTCAGGTAGTTATCTAAATCTTGTAGACCTTCAAACAGGCTGAGTTGGAGGTTCTTCCTCATCTTCTAAAGATTCAAAGCTAGATGAGATCTCCTCAAATTATTCCCTATCAAGTGGTCTCGATTCAACTCTTTTAGGCCTAGTAGGGAAACGAATCATATCTTCTTGTTTAATCTATTTTGGTTGCAATGTAATAGAAGGAGACTTAATTTCTCTAAAAATAACACTTCTACTATGCATTACCTTTTGTTCAATGGGATCCAAAATACTATATCCTTTCATATTATAATTGTATTTGATGAAGATACATTTCATAGCCCTATTTTCAAACTTTTTTCGCTTCTCCTTTGGTACCTATGCATATGCCTCACAACAACAAAAACTCTAAGATGTCTTAATGAAGGCTTGTGACTTTATCATCCTTCCATACGAATTTTATCAATAAGAGATGATGTAAGAGACCTATTAATCAAGTAGCAAGTACTGGCAACAACTTTGGGCCAAAAATTTTGTTCTAGACCAGCACCATTCAACATACTCCTAACCTTCTCCATCAGTGTCCTATTCATTCTATATGAAACTCCATTCTATTGTATAGAATGTAGAGTTGTCTTCTACTTATTAATGTAAAAGTCTTTACAGAATCTATCAAAATCATTAGATAAAAATCCACCACCATTATCAGTCCTCAACCATTTTATTTTCTTTCCAGACTACAACTCAGCCATTTCTTTAAATTATTTAAAATGACTACAAATTTTAGATTTACGCTTTAGAAAGTATACCCATGTCCTTTTACTAAAATCATAAATAAATGAAACATAGTATGTGGATTTTCCAATGGAAGGAACATCTATAGGACCAAACAGATCAGAACAAATAAGATCTAAAACAACGCAAGATTTATGAGAATTCAAGTAAAACTGAACACGATTTTTTTTTCCATAAATGCAATGCTCATAAAAATCAATGGCAATATTACAATCATAAAAATATTCAACAAGGTTTCTATTTTTCAAGGTCCTTAGACCCTTTTCTCTATTGTGACCAAGCCTTTGGTGCGATAACATAGTCTTCTATGTGGGTAACTTTTCTTCAAAACAAAGAGCACCCTTAGGTACCCAGAATCCATTTCCATCCACTGAAGGTAAAACATTCAAATCTTCCAATGAAGTATCCATAGACTTACTTTTTACAAAAGTGCTAAATTACACTCAACAGTGTATGCCTCTAGCTTATACAAAGTGTTAAATGTGACACCTCTAGCAATCACCATAGCACCCCTAATCATTTTACATCCTGCATTAAGAAAGATTACCTGCATACCCGCATCCATTAGTTTTCTCACATATAATAAATTTTATTTTATTTTATGGATATGCAACACATCACTAATACTTCTTACTCTACCATTAGGATACCTGATTCAAAGTTTACCTTGACCAACAATATCTAAATGTGAATCACCACCCAAGTACACCTTACCACCATTAAATTCTTTATATTCAAAAACCCAATGTCTACTGGAAAACATATGAAAAGATGCATTTGAGTCAATTAACCGTACATCATTACCTACATGAGTAGCCAAAGCTACAATAAATGCATTACTATCTTCCTTCTCAGACTTAGAATCAAAATTGAACTTCTTCTTTTTCTTCTTCTTTTCTTCTTTGCATTCCTTATGGATGTGTCTTTATTTATCACAATTCCAACAAATGACTTTGGACTTTCCAAGATATTTCAATCTCCCTTTGGATTTGGATTTATTACGCTTCTCATTGTTCTTTTTTTTTTCCTTAGGTTTTCCATGAATAGTTAGGGATTCATTTGAATTGATAAATACCTTCCTTCATATATCTTGTCCATGCAAGGAACCCATATCTTCATAGTTCAAAATAGAACTAGTATTGATATCCATGACGAGAGAATCCCATGAATCAAGAAAAGAACAGAGAAAGATGTGACATTTCTCCTCCTCATCCATCTTGTCACAAATATATACCAATTGAGATACCAACATATTAAATTCTTCTAGGTAGTATATTATCCATCCACCCTCTTCCACTCTCAAGGAATACAATTTCTTCCTCAAGAAAATATGATTCAATAAATATTTGGCCTGATACATCTCACCGAGCTTGGTCCATAGCTTCTTTTTAGAGGTCTCTTTGTAGAAATTGATTAGAATAGAGTCTACCAAGAACAATCTAATTAGAGCCTTAGCTTTACGATCCATAACATTATACTAAGGAGCCATAATAGAATCTGAAGGTCATGAGATATTTGCATCAACAACGTCCCACAAACCTCAATCTATTAGAAGATCATGCATCTTCAACTTCCACATCTCAAAATTACTTCCAAAAAAATTATCCACAGTTCTATTCTCCCTAATGAACTTTCCATCTGAAAGTTCCTACAACAAGATCAAAAAGGTATCTTCTGCACAAGCTCCCACACAAATTTGGATTAGTTCACAAAACCCAACAACCCACAACTAAAACCAAAGGTGATCAAGCTCTAATACCACTTGTAAGGAAGTTAAGTAGTGGAACAAATTCCTACACTAACCTTGAGAGGAGGATAATCCAAAAAAATTTACAAACTTTTACAACAATTACAAAAACTTAATAGAAATAGATATAATAGCATGCATACCACAACACAATGATTTATGTGGGAAAATCCTTTCAAAATAAAAAACACACACTCCAAAAGACACCTAATATATTATTTAGAAATCAATAACATATTACAATATACTTGTAGAGAAATCTCTTTGTAGGAATAACACTAACTATAGATTTAGAGGGAACTCAATAGCAATAAGAATCTTACACACAACCTCTATCCCACACACCTTATATATAGGAGATACAATACATGAAACTATCAGATATTATTACAAAACCATCGACTAAAACCACCCAATAAATTGGAACCAATCTTATCTCCAATATATATGCCCTATGATGTATCAAAACACACATCAACACATGGTACTCCCTTTTACTGTTCATTTATGTGTTCGATGCATTTCTATATTTCCTCTTTCAGGAGACCAAACGTTTGGAGGCCATAACTTGTGAACCAGGTGTCTGATTGACAAACCGTTTGAAGCGTCAAAAATATTGTAAATTTATCTATCACCCCATAACCTAATACATCGATGACACCCACTTTTAAATTTTTTTAGAGCCTCTATATTCTTCAAAATTAAATTTTAACCTTTCATTGCAACCTTCAAAACTGAAAAATTTAATATCTTCAAATCTAGTTATGATCTTCAATTAAAAATTTGTTAGCATGCTTATCTATCCAATCTGAAGGTTTGGGGAAAATTTTGAACCAATTCATGGTGAAATAAAAACATATATAAATAGTAACCTTATGGGAATGCAAGGTTGAGATGTCCACCATTTTCCTAACACAAGTGTGTCAATTTGAATCCTCTTCATCAATGGCTCTGGTTGATCAGAATTAATATAATAAGCATCAACCCTTTCAAAATTTCCAAAACTAAAATAATAAATTTATTAAGATTAGTAAAAATTCTTCTTGTCATATTGATACACAAGTGGTATCTACAACTTCAAGTCTTGCCCCTTATCATCAATCTTATGACACAATAACTTTACACCTCTTTCTAAACTTTTGCATAGTATCATTATTATATTAATCAAAGATAATATATGAATCTTCTTCCTGTAATATCCATAGATCCCTCTAATAGTCCGGAAACTTCCTTTCATCCTAAATCTTTTTTCCAATACCATCATCAACTTGGCCATCATACTGTTAAGTGTTATAAGTTGAATCATGCGATTGAAGATCGTTTTGATTTTAACACTTTAACTATGGAGGGTATGAATGATAAAGGAAATAAATTCTTGGCACCTCCTAATCAAAACTTACAAGTATCTTCCAATCCTTTTCCTTATCATTATACTATTATTATTGAGCCCAAATGTTCAAACACTATGGATCCTACTAAGATGTGCATAGAGGTAAAAAATATTGTGAATCTTATTGAGAAATCTAATCCTAACACTAAACCCCATATTAATTTTGACTCAAGAGAGATTATTGATGCACCTAATGGACCATTATACATTACTATAAAAAATAAAGAAATATCTTGTCAGGAGTTCTCATTGATCCTATATGTATGGTGAATCTCATTACTTAAGAACATCTTTATACTCAATATTTTATCAAGATACTTATGACACATTTGATGTTGTGATTAAGGTGCATGATGGTTTCATTTTTCCCTCTATAGGTTCCATAATCATTCATGTTGATGTTGGTATGTAAGTTCTTATATGTTACCAAACTTCCTCTTGACTCTAAAATCCTCAAGAAGCTTCCAGACCTGTAAGTTGATAAAGGACCAAATTTATGGTAGAATTTCATAGGAAAGCCATCTGGTCCTAGTGACTTATAAAGATAAAAATGGAATGTTGTCATCCTCAAATCCTCTAGTGTCATCAGGGAAATAATAATTTGAATATATCCTTTTTAAATGAGTTCACAAATGTTATCAATGTCCAGTGCAAATTCTCTACCACCATCGAAAGACATGTTGCCTAATAGTGATCGAAAGAAATCATGGTCACCTCTTCAATTTCTATTTTAGCACTTGTCATCAAGCCATAAATTCTTATAACTTCATTTATTATGTTTCTCACCCTCCTAGCCTTGGTAAAGGCATGGAAGAATTTAGTATTATAATCTCTCACTTTTTACCAAATGTGTCTAGCTTTGTCGGGCAAAAAGATTTCCTCACATGCCAAGATTTTTCTATGTTATTGTTTGATTTTATTTTCAAGATCAAAATGCCTTTTGTACATTACATGAAAAATGAATTTATTGTTGGGAGACTCTAGTTATTCTTCAATTTTGGTGCTCTCTCTAAAGGTGTTCTTAAATACTCATTAAAATTTGGGTTTTGTCTTTAAATATTGTAGCTTCTTCATAAATCTAAAATGGATTGTGCCAACTACCCTATATTCCTTCCAACATCCTTGAAGTTCAATTTATGTCTTTCAATCTCTCCATCACATACTTTAAAATTTGAAAGTAGTGTTGAGTGGTTTTTCTTCAAATTTAATGTCCAGATTGACTAGGAAATGGTCTAAAACCAAAAGGGTAAGGATATTTTCTTCTTTTTGTAGATTTCCACTTAACCAGGTAGGAGAAATAAAAAACTTATCCAGTCTCTCTGAAATATTTGTGAGCCCAATTATTCTATTTGTACAAGTGAAAATCCCATTGGTTCTAGCAGAGTGAATAATTTGCACATCCTCGAAAAAATCCCTAAAGTCTAGAATTGTTTTGCTTATCTTTTTGAGGTTCCCACTCTTTTCTCCAAGATCAAGAATCTTATTGAGTTTTCCATATTAATATTGACCATCTATATCCTCATTTTTGTTTCTTACTGATTTTTATATAGATAACTAAATTCCTCAATTGTTATTGGGCCGTAAATGTTGAACAAGAAGAGTGAAAATTAAAATTAATATTAAATACATGTAACATAATCTAGGTTTTTTTAATTCCACCAACTTTACTCTTACATAATTATCTTTTCAAAGGATACCTAGCCCACTTTTTGAGCCACAAGTATCATGGAACAACCCAAACTATGACTTGTAATACTTTACAAATTTGGATGCCTCAGTATTACCCACTTTGATTTCTTGAATCGTGACAATATCTTTTAAGAGTTTGATTATGTGACACTTAATAAAGTGTTGTTTGTCAGGGTCATTTACATTCTATGCTTCATTTATTTCCAAGGGAGGCCTCTCCTCCCTTGGATTTAGTGATATATTTTTTGACACTAGTGAAACCTTTTTTTATTGCTATTCCTTCTCCTTTTTCCTTTTTATACTTTCTTTCTTTCTCTCTCCCAAATTTTGATCTATTGAGTGCTTTAGCTATAGATTGATTGATACATCTCTAATATATTATTCCTCAATCATCATGATTAGACTCACAACATCCATCTAACTCATCCTCATTGTTGTGTAATCCAATTGCATCATCATCATATATTTTTATTTTCTACACCTTTTCTATTCTTTCCATCCCTTTTAGAGTCTAACAGTTTGAAGGAGTATTTTCTCCTATATGTTTCCTTTTGGTTTAGTTTATGTTCTAGTTTATCCTCAACTAGTTATGTACATTAGTGGATTTAATTGGTGTCTTTTCTTTATTCTAATTTCTAATGTTGTCTCCCATAGGAGAGGGAGGGTAGGCTTGTTCACTAAAAGAATCTATTTTCTCCATTATATTTTTTTCTACTATCGAAGGCCAAAATTATAAATTTCATCCTTTAGTTTCCAAAGCATCCCTTCCCTAGGTATTAAATTAAATCCTTTGTCATAGTGGTTGAATTATCGACAATTCAAACAAAAAAATGTTTTCTTCTTCTAGTACAACTATTTGGAGCCAATTATCACCACCAACACAGGGGGCTAGTTTATTTGGAATTTGTCTAAGCTCTACTATTTGATGTTGCATAAACAAGTACATTTCCCCCTCTATGATTTCAACATTGATATCTATTAGGTTACCCAACTATTGACCTATCTTCTCTAGACATTCTTATGATCAATATATTATTGGGAAGTTATAGAGTTATATCCATATTGGCTTATCATAAGGGGACAAGTTGACCAAATTAAAATTAGGGTGCTATTTCTACAAGTATAATGTATGTTCCCCTATTTTACACAAGCCACCTTGGAGTATCCTCTATTGATCTTCTATTGAAACAAAAATGGCAATGACAAAACCTTTGGGGAGAAATTTGATAATCATTTCTATCTTCTAGTTTTTCAGAGATCTAATCCCTCATATTTTTTCTATTAAATCTTGGGCCAATAAACTAGCAAACTACTACAAAATCCTCCATCAACTACACATCATCATTGGCTTCATCTAAGAGATCAATTGTGTGAACATAATTATGAATTATTATTTTACAATCTAATGAATTTTCCTCATTCTCCAAAGATTCTACCATTTTTCATGTCTGCTTTTATTTTCTCGCCATCAAAAAGCCCAAATACATTTTTTCTCTTTGTGGATTTAACCTTATCTAACATATTTTATTATTAGTTATTAATTGATAGTATTTAAATAATGTTTATAGTGCATTTATTTTTTTGGCTAAGGTAGTTAGATGGTAGTTGCTCATGCCTCATTACACCTTTATTACATATTTGGAGTATTTTTACATTTTCTATCATCTCAATCCATAATTCACTTCTAGTGAAATACCATCTCTATATTTTTTCTCTTTGTTTTTATTAGGGTTACTCTTGGTTGGAAGGTTGTCCTCTTGGATAATCTAATATGATATTAGAGTTGGCAATTATGCAATATTTTCTTAATATTTTTCATTAGTTTGTGCCTCAAATTAATGGTATCACCTTGCAATTGGCATAATACAATTGTCATTTTATCTTGTAACTTTTATTCCATTCTCATAATACTATAAAAGGAGATTTTTTTGTATTGGATTATCTTAGTACTTTGTTTTGGCCTTGTGGCATTTATGAGTTTGCTACCTGCATAGGCTTCAACATTGGTGTAATTTTTTTTTTTCAAGGTTATTTGGAAGATGGAAAGAGTTATTTAATGTTATAGTTAAATTTTAGTTTGCATTTAAGATTATTTTCCATTATTTTCCATTGCATGTGGCTTCTATGGCCTTTTTTTTTCATTATGTAATTGTGGCTAGTGTGGAGAATATTTTGATTTTGCTAGAGTGTTTTCCAGTAATCGCCTTCTTATATCCATGCACTAGCCTGTTCATTATTTGGATGGTTTGATAGGCATAGGCATTTCTTGTAGAGACTCTATCTACCTATTGATATTTTATCGCAAGAAAATACTTCCTTCACATAACTCTTCTTTCTTGAGAAAATGCTTCACTCATTGTTTAGGCTATTTACTCAAATTAAGACATTCTAAAGTTGAAACAAAATATTTTTATTCAGGGTTTTATCCTACACAATATTCAAAGAAAGGTGGGCACATTCGCACCTTGTTTGAGAAAATAATTTGGGGTTTGGCGCCACATTTTTTGAGTAGGTGAATTATTTTCTCTTTATATATCCTTGGTGTTCCTTATTATATTATAAGTGCTCTCTAAATTTCGTGAACTTGGGGGAAGGACTTCCTTGTGTACATGTGAGGCATTTGTGTGCCTTGTGCACTTTATTGGTGGGGTGGATAATGATAATTATGCTACTCAAATCTTGTGGTGCATGGTGATTTGGAGATTGTGTCGCACGGTTGGCCCAACAACACTTTGGATATTTCCTTCTCCTAGATTCAAGGGCATAATTTTTTTCCTATGTTCAATATGATCATATTGTGGGACTATGTACTTACTATGATCTTCAAAAGATATTGTGGGACTATGTACTTACTATGATCTTCAAAAGTTCCTACTATAATTCTTTTCTTATTTTGCACAACATTTGCAAAGAAAGGTAGTTTTCAGCAAACCACACATATTCATAAAGCTTCTTTGATGATCTTCACTATGGTCTAGCTGTTTTCTACATATTTTACCCTATTTTAATATTTTTTTTTAGTTTTAAGTTACATGTTACATGTTTATTTTTCTAGTTGGTTTCACTTGGCAAAATAATTTTTGATGATTGAAAATTTGAGATTTATTCATTTGATGAGGTGTACGCCACAGATTGGTCCTTTTGTGAACTAAGTTTCATATTGTGAGGCACGGTTGGCCCACCAACACTTTAGATATTTCCCGTATCCTATCCTAAAGGGTTTATATTTGTTCCCCTATGTTTGATATGGTCATATTGTTGGATTGGGTGCTTACTATGGTCTTCAAAACTGCCTATTACAGGTCTTTACTTATTTTTGCACAACATTTGCAAATAGAGCTAGTTTTTAGCAAACAATATATCTTTACAAAGATTCTTTAGTGATCTTCATTATAATTTAGATATTTTCTACATACTTTTCCATATTTTTATACTCTTCCTAGTTGAAAGTGGCATATTGCATGTTGCTTTTGTTTCTTCTAGTTGGTTTCACTTGGAAAAATAATTTTTGAGTATTGCAAATTCTAGTTTTATTAATTTGATGGGGTGTAAGACGCATATTAGTCCCTTTATGAACTTAGTTTCCTATCATGTCAAAACTAAGGACTAAATTGCTCACTCCATACAATTAGCACACATGGAAGTGTAGAACACAATATGTCATTGAGAGGGGAGGTGAATCATTAAGCTCAGACAATTTCCAACTATGGGTGTACAATCGGTAAAGCAATGAAGACACAAGTAATCAAACACACAAAGAATGCATCTTACAACATCGGATATACAAGGAAAACCCAACATGGGAAAAACCTCGGTGAGAAATGCTGCTAGAGACTAGTGCTCCAATCTAGCCTCATAATGAAATAATAGTTACAATGTCTAGGCCACCAACCCCTACACTGGAAACCAACTTAGTGATACACAATGAAATAACAACTTATTACAATGAAAGTACCTTGTTAGAAATGAGTTTCCTAACACCTATTCAACTTCTCTCTGTCGGTTACAATGCTTCTCTATTTCACTGGTTATCAAATCACTCTCTCTAATCCCTTACCAATCAATCTCTGCATTTTATAACTTCCTTTGATACTCACCCTACACTCTATCACTCTTGGATGCCTTCCTAAAGGTTCACCTCAGCTCTATTATCTACTGGTTAAACCTCTACTAAATCCCCTTACCGATTACAACTCTTACTACCAGATCTCCTTTAGATACTCAATTGCAATACTCTTCTTAGTTTGATATGCACACTATTCACTTAATTACACCCCTCTTTAGCAACTGGCATAGTCTATCATCTCTTCAATCTATATATTTATACATGAACTTCCCTGCTAAAGAGAGGTTCAAACTATCTGTAGTTAGGGTTTCTTATACCTACCACAAATCATATCAGATCACATCAAATCTCCTCTCCATGCTTGACAACCTACAACAAATCAACCTACACTACCATTTTCATTCCTTCCAGAACACACTCTATTATATTTGGCAAACATGACTCTGTTTTTTGTCAATCACCATAAATGCTCTGGATATTTTCCTTGACCAAATTTGATCTACTACTCGACGTTCTACATCAATCCTTGCATTACAAATCTCAATCTTATTCTGTCATTCTACTTCGAGCCACAAACCTCTGTTATCATCCCGTGATTTATGCAAAATGCATTAAATGTCTTATTAATCACCAACTACTTTGATGATGCATTTTTCACTTGCCACTTGGAGAATATGTGGCATCTCAGTCAACATCCAACTCAGCTCTATCCATTATGTCAATTTAGACTTAGTCACCGAGAAAACACACTACTAGTTTTTGCCTTATGCTATCGGTTTTCTTTCTCTAACGTAATTGCAAATGCACACTCCAATGAGAAATTGTAGGTGATTAAAGGTTTTTTCATTGATGGAAACCTGGCAATCATATGATACTGGCAAGACAAATATATCGGCACCGACAATGATAAACTCTATACCGGCACACAGAACACCGGCAGTGAAAGGAAGGATACTGGCACCCTGGCCGATAGGAATTTTGTTGATAATGTATTTTGTAATTAATTATAAAATCATTGTAAGTTGACATGGCGAGTTGTAATATGACTCATATATGTATGAGATCATTGTACAACATTTTGTATTAAGGAGATAGGCAAAATTATCTAGAACTAATATGTGAATTATAGGTTAAGGGTTTATGTATGTAGTAGAGCTAAAACCGGTACTAGATCTGGCATAGCAGATGCTAATCTGAAGTAGTACACGACATTGGATTAATATAATCCATCTCTGTAAGTCAATGTGACTTCTTTTGTATCTGAGCAGTGAGCTCTAGGCACTTGGCCTTCCTGCATGTGCAGGCCCCTATTGTAAAACAGTAATATTCCCTTATTGATCAGTAAGTGAATATTGTGGGTCTCAAATTGCACCGATATTTTTCCCACATCGGGTTTCCTCACTAAATACTGTGTTATGGTGTGCTTCTCATTTTGTTGTTGTTATTGTTGTTTACTACATTATTTCTGGTTTACCGTTACATAGTATTGATATGCTTTACATGTTTTAAATCAAGTAAATTCATAAACCGGTTAGATACTGATTCACCCCCCCTCTCACTATCTTTGGGAATCCTAACAATTGGTATTAGAGAATGGTCCTCTATTTTAAGAAGCCTAATAGCTTGAGGTAGATATTGTCACTAGTAGAGATGGAAAGCTTGAAGAAACAATTGGAAACAACTCTTTCAGACTATGATACAGAAAAGTTGAAAAATATCAAACTTGAAGATGATCTAAAGGCTGCTCAGGATATTATTCAAGCACTTCAAGAAAATCTTACTATTGCAAGAAATAAGAGAAGAGAACTTTGTGAAAAGATGCAGAATGAGAATGATGAAAAGGAAACTCTTAATAATCTGGTAGACAAACTAAGACAAGAAAACAATACAACAAAGAATGAGATGTAGGATATGACTATGAGATTTTGCAAAGAAATTGAAGATAGGAAGAAAAATGAAGAAGTTAAAATAAACTATAGCTCCTATTGATAAACTATTGGGATTCCCAAAGATACTGAGAGGGGGAGGTGAATCAGTATCTTACTGGTTTATGAATTTACTTGATTTAAAATGTGAAAAGCATATCAATACTATGTACCGGTAAACATGAATAGTGTTGTAAACAAGAATAAAAACAACCACATGAAAAACACACCATAACATAGCAGTTTAACGAGGAAACCTAGTGTAGGAAAAACCTTGGTAGGATTTATGACCCATAATATTTGCTTACTGGCCAATAAGTGAATATTACTCTTACAATAGGGGCCTGCACATGTAGGAAGGCCAAGTGCCTAGAGCTCACTGCTCAATTACAAAATAGGAAGTCACACTGACTTACAAAATGGATTATGCAAATCCAATGTCTTGTATTGCTTCAAATAAGCATCTGCTATGCCAGATCCAGTACCAGCTCCGCTACATACATAAACCCTTAACCTATGATTCACATATTAGGTCTACATTATTTCGCCTATCTCCTTGTTACAAAATGTTCTACAATGATCTCATACATATATGAGTCATATTAAAACTTGCCATGTCGGCTTACAATGATTTTATAATTAATTAGGAAATACATTATAAACAAAATTTATGTCGCCCAGGGTGCCGGTATCCTTCCGTTCACTGTCGGTGTTCTGTATGCCGGTGTAGATTCTGTGGTTGCCGGTGCCAGTAAATTTGTCTTGCCAGTATCATATGATTGCAAGGTTTCCATCAATGACAAAACCTTCAATCACCTACAATTTCTCATTGGAGTGTGTATTTGCCAACAATCTCCCCCTTTGGCATTGATGGCAACACTCATGAAAAAAATCCAAAAGGTGTCATAAAAAATATGTGCTCCCCCTGAGCTGATGAGCCATTTGCTGATTCATTTTTCTCATAGCCTCTACTCCCCCTTTGACATCAATGAAAAAGGTTGTCATTTTCTATTAGTGGAGTCCTGCCTCGATTCTTGTAACTGGTGGGTTACAATCTGAAAAATATCTATCAAAATTGAATTTATGTCATTGTTGAATGTTTTACTGTCTTTTATAGCCTCATCTATTCTTTGTACTGTACCAGTGAGTATGTGCATTTTCTCTTCCGGTGTCTTTATTTCGGGAACCAAAGCCTCAAATATTTCTTTTCTCAAGAAAATAAAGTATCCTAGTCTTGGACTAAGTTTGCATTTCAAGTCCTTTGCCTTATCCTTAATTTCCTATTTGTCTTTCTCCAATTTCTTGATTTTTCCTTCCTATTCTGCAATTTTCTTCTCTAATTCCAAAAATGAATCTGATTCTCCTATCAGATTGTCAGCATTGTTGTTTATCTTTTCTTGTGCTTTTCTGATTTCTTTGTCAAGATCTTGTGTTAATATATCCATTTTGCATGTGTCCCTGTACAATTTCTTGAAGTAAAAAATGATTTCATTGAGTTTCCGTAAAAGAGTATCCATTTTCTCTTTGTTTTTATTCACAATTTCTACAACGAATTTCTCTTTTTCTTTTATCATCCTTTCCTTAAATGTATCCTCATTTATTTGATCAATGGTGATTAGGTTACCGGTGATGAATTCAAACAATGTGTCTAATTGTCCTAAAGAATCTTTATTCTCTATGTTACACTTGGGTGCAATCATCTTCAAAATTGGTATGGTGTCATCAATAGCCTTATATGCTAGTGCATTGCAATCTGTTATTTTCTTAATTGAATCTAGCAATACCTCGGTCACATTTGTTGGTCTAAATTCAAACATGGAAGTTCCGGATGTCTGTCCAACTGTCTTCACAATTTGTCATCCATCGGTGGTGATAATAGCATTGCTTTCCTCTTTCACTGGAGGGTCAGTTTGTGTCTGCATTTTAGCTACCAAAGGTTTAGGTCTTTTAGTTGTATCTGGTGGCACTATCTCTGAATGTAATTGTGAATGAACCTATTATGATACCTATTTCTCTGTACTCTCTACTGATGGTTTCTTTGATGGTGCCTCGGATGATTTTTTAGTGGTATCCATTGCTAGTTTTTCTGTTTGTGACTCTATGTTTTCTACCGGTTTCTCTGTGCTTGCTCCTGAAATGTCTACAGTCAGTATCGCAATAGATTTTTCATTATTATTAGTTGTTGGTTGCTTAGTAGATACATTATGTACACCAGTGCTATCAGCTTTTCTTGTATTCATTGTCTGTTCAGTTTGTTGTTCACTCCCAATTTCAATGTCTCCAACTATATCTTCAACATTTATCTCAACTGTTGTGTCTTCTACCAGTGGCTTAGTTGTCACATCTCTTTTCTCACTTGTTTCCTTATCAACCACAATGTTGACTTCTTGTGTGTCGATATTCATTATGTAAAACACCTCAGAATCAAGATTTGTGTCCTCATATGTTGTCTCCATACTCTCTATTGCCGGTTGATTTTTAGTAGAGTCTACCGGTGGAGTATCTAGAGGCGGTGGGGGTAAGTTGTCTGTTATCTTTATACTAGGAGGTCCACCAACCTTGCCTTTTCCTTTGTCCCCATCCTTCTGATATACCATGAAGGTCTTAGGTTTTTGATAATCTTCCTGCTTTTTTTTTTCTATCAGGAATATATCCCGTGCATCTGATGTTTTCTCTATTACCTGATTTATTCTTCCTGCCATTAGTGCTACATGCCAGTGAGTAGTTGAGAATACTAACCAATTAGCCTCAGAGATTAATTGATCTATTTCATTAGGTGAGTTATCAGGGTGCACTGCAAGTAGTTTTTCAATCTTTATTTTCTTATCTAGCTCAATAATAGCTACTCTTCTAGCTTCTAGTCTATTATATAGATCTGCCAGTATTTCATCAACAACTTGCATAAAAAATTTCTTGAAAATATCTAAGTGTAATATTACACTATTCTCTACTCTCTCTTTGTCATCAATGGATAGTGTGTTATGCAGTTTGCTGATATTCTTCAACTTGCCATCCTCAGTAATTTCATTTAGTAATTTATCAATAGGAGCTATAGTTTGTTTTGACTTCTTCTTAGGAGTCAACTTCTTTTTCTTTGGAGTTAATTTCTTTGTTGGGGGCCTTACTACCTGTTGCTTCTATCTTTTTGGTGTAGGAGAAGGTGTTGGTGAAGGTTTTCTTTTCCTCTCAACTCTCTTAAATATTGTAAGTATGTCACTCTCTGAAGAGGTTCCTACCGATGAAAGGTGAGTTTCCAGTTGAAGTGCTTCCAACTCACTTTTAGTTAGATCAGTTTGTTTTAGCACATCTTCTTTAATGGCTTTTGCCTGCCGGGTTCCTTTTCTGACAGTTGCCTCAACCTTCTTGACTCTTTTCCTTGATTTTATTTGGCTTTCTATAGTTTCAGCACTACCAAATACTTTTTCTTCTGGTTCCTTAGGAGCTTCTAGGAGGGCTTTTGCATAGGTTTCAATTATATTGTCATCAGTCTCATGCCCGATTTTAGTAACCTAGATGGTTCTAGGAACAACTACCTCCATCTAAATTTCATCTTTCTTTATTATAAAACAGATTTCCTTTTGGTACTTATCCACAATATCTTGTGATAACCTTACTCTTGTTTTCATTCAAGCCTTTAGTGCTTGAAAGTGCTCATTTATGTTTTTCTCCCTGTTCTCTCCCATGTTGTTCAACAATTCTGATAGTTGTTTTGCTACTAGTATATCAAATCCAAAGTCTCTAACACCAATACTGGGCACTTGTTTGCTTATGTATAGCATTAGACAAACAAGTAGGTTTCCAAATCTGAATGTACCTTTCTTATCATTTTTTATCTTTCCTAGATTGTCTATCAACTCATCTTTGAGCCATTCACATATGTCAATCCTTGCATTGTCATTTATCATGTCATAGGCACTTTTAATACATAGGCTAGAAACTGAGTTTAACCTATTTGCATGAGTAGCCTTATAACCTAGGATCATATTGATAAATCTGATGTTTGTATCCTTTACATCATTTACCCTTAATGATCTCTTATCAAATGTTGTACCGGTTAGGCTTTTTACTAGATCATTTGAGACCTTCTTTGTTTTATCAGGTTTGTTGCCGGTGGAGGGTAACCCTGTCGCAACCTTTACTGCTTCTTTTGTGATTTTAAGAACTGAGTCCAACCAGAAAAATTCACCATGTACTCTTCTTAATACTATCCTTATGATATCCTTGGGGAAATCTAGAATACTGAGAATTTCAGTGAAACCTAGGGTTTCTAGTATTTTATGTTTAGGTTTGAGATTTCCTGATTCATCACAAATCACAGATTCATACATATTCTTAATTTCCTCATCACCTAGTTCATCAATATGATAATATATATACATTATAGGGTCTTCAACATATACTACCCCTTTAGGTATTTGAGAAAATGTACCTAATCTATCATCTTTCTTCACAATTTCTGGAACTAGCTGGAATACGGGTCTAGGGCATTTAATAACTTCAACAATAGTAGGGTTTTCAATAAATTCAGGAGTGGATGAAGATTCCATAGCTATAAATACCTTAATCTGCCTTAGGGATGAAAGATTTGATAGATTGCTTCGCTTCTTTCCTTGGAATGCCTTCGCTCGGGATTTTCATGCTCTCGAAGATTTGAATGCTCGGTGAAATGAAAATGGAGCCAAAACACTTATTTTATAATGTTATTTTCTTCACCTACCACATTTAATGCTTTCTGGTTAAGTCACAACTTAACTCATCTTCCGATAAAGAAGTAATTTCAACTTCTCACCATCAACCGAGGGAATAATAGCACGTTTTTCATTTAGTTGCTAAACCCCCAAAGGAATTTTCTTTTGTTAGATGAAGAGTCTCTTGTCAGTGGAGTGTTGCTCTGTTCTGCCGGTGGAGGAGTATTCCCATCAATATTTTTTTCTGACTTTCTGATCCATTGTTTTGAGAATTCTTGTTTTACCTCTTCAACCTTTTCTTTACCCTTCAAACTAGCACTATTATTATTTGCCAGTGGTGCCTTACTTCTACATAATTTTGTAATATGTCCAATCTTGTTACAAGCATAACAGGTCACATTGTTTTTCTGAATAGATTTCCCATATCCTATGCTAGTTTGTGTTCTACATTGATTAGATAAGTGTCCAAATCTTCCACAAACATAACATCTTACATTCATTCTGCAATTCTCTGAATTATGACCAACTTTGTTGCATTTACAACATTGACCGGTGGGTGTATTAATGCTCTAATAATTTTTAGATCTACACTGATTTTCTCTATGACCATACTTGTTATAGTTAAAGCATTTGCCATTAAATTTATAAGCATTTGGTTTTCTTACCAATTTTCTATGATCATGTGTGTTTGCAGTACCGGAGCTTTCACCAACTTCAAAGCCGAGGCAATTTGTATCACCATTTGGTTTCTGATTTTTTAGCATGTCACCAAGTTCTTCTGAGCTTTTCTTGAATTTCTCCTTGTGTTGATTTGTAGTAGCCAGTTCTCTTTCCAAGATTCCTTTCTGTCTCATGAGCTCATTTGTGTCATTTTGTGTATGCATCAGATCTATCTTCAACATATCATTTTCATGACTAATTCTTGTGTTTTCATTTGCAGCATCATTTAGTCTTCTAGTCAAGTCTTCTTCATTTTTCTTCCTATCTTCAATTTCTTTACAAAATCTCATGGTCATATCCTGCATCTCATTCTTTGTTGTAGTGTTCTCTTGTTTTAGCTTGTTCACTAGATCACTAAGAGTTTCCTTTTCATCATTCTCATTTTGCATCTTTTCACAAAGTTCTCTTCTCTTGTTTCTTGCAATAGTAAGATTTTCTTGAAGTGCTTGAATAATATCCTGTGCAACCTTTAGATCATCTTCAAGTTTGATATTTTTCAACTTTTTTGCATCATAGTCTGAAACAGTTGTTTCTAATTGTTTCATCAAGTTTTCCATCTATGTCGGTGTCAAGATCTTCCTCAAGCTGGTAGGCTTCTAAAAATAGAGGACTAGGCTCTGATACCAATTGTTAGGATTCCCAAAGATACTAAGAGGGGGGGGTGAATCAGTATCTTACCGGTTTATGAATTTACTTGATTTAAAATAAGAAAAACATATCAATACTATGTACTGGTAAACATGAATAGTGCAGTAAAGAAGAATAACAACAACCACATGAAAAACACACCATAACACAATAGTTTAATGAGGAAACCTGGTGTGGGAAAAACTTCGGTGGGATTTGTGACCCACAATATTCGCTTACTAGCTAATAAGTGAATATTACTCTAACAATAGGGGCCTGCACATGCAGGAAGGCCAAGTGCCTAGAGCTCACTGCTCAATTACAAAATAGGAAGTCACACTGACTTACAAAATGGATTATGCAAATCCAATGTCTTGTATTGCTTCAAATTAGCATCTGCTATGCCAGATCCAGTACCAGTTTTAGCTCTGCTACATACATAAACCCTTAACTTATGATTCGCATATTAGGTGTTGGGAAAAATGGTGTCTCAACCTTGCATTTATGTGAGGTTACTATTTATAGTAAGTTTTCATTTGAGCACGAAATGGTGCAAAACTCTCCTTGAAGCTTCTGGTTGGCTAGATAAGCATTCCGGTAAAGTTGCGTCGCAAGGTCACAGCTAGTTTTGAAGATATTAAAGTTTTCATCTTGGAGGGGTGCGATAAAATGTTTAAACTTAATTTTGGGGGCTTTAGAGGCTCTGAAACGTCCTGAAAATTGGTCGTCACTAGTGCAGCCGGTTACGAGGTGATAGAGCACTTCGCGAGCTTTCTGGCGCTTCAAACGGTTTGTCAATCGGACACCCGGTTCTCAAGTTATGGCCTCCGGAAGTTTGTACTCTTGAAATAGGAAAAATATTTTGTATCGAATACATAAATGAGCTGTAAAAAGGGAGCGAAACGTGTTGATGTGTGCTTTAACATGTCATAGGGCATCTAGAAGGAAGATAAGGTCGGCTACACCTTATTGGGTGGTTTTAGCCCATGGTTTTGTAATACCGTTTGACGGTTTCTTGTATTGTATCTCCTATTTATGAGGTGTGAGAGATAGAGGTTGTGTGTAAGAGTCCTATGGCTATTGAGTTGCCTCTGAATCTCTGATTAGTGCTACTCCTGCGAAGAGCTTGCTCTGCAAGTATGTTGTAATCTGTTTTTGATTGCTGAATAAAATATTGAGCTGCTTTTGGAGGGTGGGGTTTTTCTCCCGAAAGGGTTTTCCCCACGTAAATCATTGTGTTGTGGTATGAATATTATTATAACTGTTGTAATGATCTGAAAAAGTTTTGCATTACCCTCCTCTCAAGGTTAGTGTAGGAAGTTGTTTCCGCTACTTAACTTCCTTACAAGTGGTATCAGAGCCTGATCACCTTTGGTTTCAATTGTGGGCAGTTGGGTTTTTTGAACTAATCCAGATTTGAGTGGGAGCTTGTGCAGAAGACACTTTTTGATCTTGTTGTAGGAATATTCAGATGGCAAGTTCGTCAGGGAGAATAGAGGTGGAGAAATTTAACGGAAGTAATTTTTGAGATGTGGAAGCTGAAGATGGAAGATCTGCTAATAGATCGAGATCTTTGGGATGCTGTTGATGCGAATGTCCAAAGGCCCTCAGATCCTACTGCGGCAGCTCAATATAATGTTATGGACTGAAAAGCCAAGGGTCTAATCAGACTGTGCCTGGCAGACTCTGTTCTAATCAATGTCCATGAAGAAAACTCTACAAAGAAGCTATGGACTAAGCTTGGTGAGATGTATCAAGTGAAATCTTTATTAAATCAAATTTTCTTAAGAAAGAAATTGTATTCCTTGAAGATGGAAGAGGGCGGACGAATTGCAAACCACCTGGAAGCATTCAATATGTTGGTGGCTCAATTAGTATCCGTCGGTGTTAAGATGGACGAGGAGGAGAAATGTCAGATCTTGCTTTGCTCTTTGCCTGATTCATGGGATTCTCTTGTTATGGCTATCGGTAGTACTTCTATTGTTTTGAAATCTGAAGACGTGGTGGGTGCCCTACTTGATGAAGAGATGCGAAGGAAGGTATCCATCAGTTCAAAGGAAGCCCTAACCGTTCGTGGAAGACCTAGGGAGAAAGGCAAGAAGAATGAGAAGCGCGACAAGTCCAAATCCAAAGGGAGATCGAAATCTCCTGGAAAGTCCAAAGTCATTTGCTGGAATTGCGGTAAACTGGGTCACATCCGTAAGGACTACAAAGAAGAAAAGAAGAAGAAGAAAAAGAAAAGGTTCGATTCTGATTCTGAGTCCGACAAGGAAGATGGCGATGCATTTATTGCGGCTTTGGCGACTCATGCAGGTAATGATGCTTGGCTAATTGACTCAGGTGCATCTTTTCATATGACTTCCAATAGAAATTGGTTTTCTGAATATGAAGGATTTAATGGAGGTAAGGTGTACTTGGGTGATGATTCACCTCTAGACATTATTGGTCGAGGTAAAGTTAGAATCAGGTTTTCTGATGGTAGAATAAAAGGGATTAATGGTGTGCTGCATATCCCTGGATTAAAACAAAACCTGTTATCTATGAGCAAACTGATAGATGCGGGTGTGCAGGTAGTCTTTTCTGAAACAGGATGTAAGATGATTAAGGGTGCTATGGTAGTTGCTAGAGGTGTCAGGTTTGGCACTTTGTATAAGCTTGAAGCATACACTGTTGAGTGTAATAGCACTTCTGTAAAAAGTAAATCTATGGATACTTCATTGGAAGATTTGAAAGTTTCACCTTCAGTAGATGGAAATGGTTTTTGGGTACCTAAGGGTGCTCTTTCATCTGAAGCAAAGTTACCTGCAGAGAAGACTATGTTATGGCACCAGAGACTTGGCCACATTGGAGAAAAGGGTCTAAGGACCTTGAAAAATAAAAATCTTGTTGAAGGTTTGAATGATTGTAATCTTGACTTTGATTTCTGTGAGCATTGCATTTATGGAAAACAAAACCGTGTTCAGTTTTACTCGAGTTCTCATAAAACTTGTGGTGTTTTGGATCTTATTCATTCTAATGTGTTTGGTCCAGTGGATGTCTCTTCGATTGGAAAATCCACATATTATGTTTCATTTATTGATGATTTTAGTAGAAGGACATGGGTATATTTTCTAAAGAGTAAATCTGAAGTTTTTAGTCGTTTTAAAGAATTTAAAGCAATGGTTGAGTTGCAGACTGGAAAGAAAATAAAATGTTTGAGAACTGATAATGGCGGTGAGTTTTGCTCTAATGATTTTGATAGATTCTGTAAAGACTGTGGAACTAACAGGCATAAGACAACTCCGTATTCTCCACAGCAGAATGGAGTTGCAGAAAGAATGAACAGGACACTGATGGAGAAGGCTAGGAGTATGTTGAGTGGTGCTGGTCTCGAACAAAAGTTTTGGGCTGAAGCTGTTGCCACTGCTTGCTACCTGATTAACAGGTCTCCTACATCAGCTCTTGTTGATAAAATGCATATGGAAGCATGGTCAGGTCACAAGCCTTCATTGAGGCATCTTAGAGTTTTTGGTTGCGAGGCATATGCACATGTGCCAAAGGAGAAGCGGACAAAGTTGGAGAACAAGGCTGTGAAATGTATCTTCATCGGGTATAGTTATGGTGTGAAAGGATACAAGCTTTGGGACCCTGTTGCACAGGTAATTCACAGTAGAAGTGTTATTTTTAGAGAAATTAAGTCTCCTTCTGTTACATTGAAGCCAGAACAGACTAAAAAGGAAGATGTGATTCAACTTCCTTCTACACCTGAAAGAGTTGAATCGAGACCCCTAGATAGGCAAGAATTTGAGGAGAGCTCGTCTAGCTCTGAATCTTCAGAAGAGGAGGAAGAACCTCCAACTTAGCTTGTTCGAAGGTCTACAAGACATAGACAACCACCTGAAAGGTATTCACCTAATGATTGGAGATGTATTTTTGCTCTGAATACTAGTGTGGATGAACCAAAATCTGTAAAAGAGGCATTAGGTATGAATGATGCAGAATCCTGGAAGATTGCTATGGAGGAAGAAATGGCAGCTTTGAAAAAGAATGATACATGGGATCTTGTACCATTGCCTAAAGGACGAAAACCTGTTGGTTGTAAATGGGTGTTCAAGAAAAAGATTGGTTCAGATGGAAGCATTGAGAAGTATAAAGCAAGGTTGGTTGCAAAAGGCTACTCTCAGGTTGAGGGTGTTGATTACAGTGAGATATTTTCTCCTATTGCAAAAATGACGTCCATTAGATTTTTGCTTTCTATTGCTACTGCTTATGATTTAGAGATTGAGCAAATGAATGTGAAAACTGCTTTCCTTCATGGTGATTTGGAGGAAGATATTTATATGACACAGCCGGAGCACTATGTGGTGAAAGGCAAAAGTAATTAGGTCTGTAAATTGAAGAAATCTTTGTATGGCCTCAAACAAAGTCCTAGGATGTGGTACCAGAAATTTGATACATATGTGTTGAGTTTGGGATTTGAACGTTCTAAATCAGATCACTGTGTTTATTATAAATCTTATGGTGATCATTTCTTATTCATTGCATTGTATGTTGATGATATGTTATTCATTGGCAAAGGGAAATGTATGATTTCAGAACTGAAGTCTCAGCTCGCTGCTAAATTTGAAATGAAAGATCTTGGTGCAGCAAAGCACATTCTTAGGATGGAAATTAGAAGAGATAGGGTGAACAGAAAGCTATGGCTAGGCCAGAGTAAGTATGTGAATTCAGTGCTACAGAGGTTCAACATGCAGAATTGTAGACTATTGAGTGTTCCTTTTACAGTTGGAATGAAACTATCTATTTCAAGATTGTCCTACATCCCCATTGGAGATGGAAGACATGAGTAGAGTGCCTTACCAAAGTGCAGTTGGAAGCTTGATGTATGCTATGGTCTGTACTAGACCAGACATTGCCCAAGCAGTGGGAGTACTTTCTAGATATATGTCTAATCCTGGTAGAGTTCATTGGGATGCAGTCAAAAGAGTCTTCAGATATTTGAAGGGTACTTCAGAGTATTCTTTGTGTTATCATGGTAATTCAGTTAGAGACATGACTTCCCTTGATATCCATGGTTATGTGGATTCAGATTGGGCAGGTGATATTGATAGCAGAAGATCCACCAGTGCTTATGTGTTTACTTTGTTTGGTGGTGCAATTAGTTGGATGAGTAAGCGACAGGCTGTGGTTGCTCTATCCACTACTGAAGCAGAGTATATGGCAGCTACTCATGCTTGTAAAGAGGCCATTTGGCTTAAGAGACTGTGTTCAGATATTGGAATAAAACAAGGTATAGTGACAGTTTACTATGACAGTCAGAGTGCAATTAGCCTAGCTAAGAACCCGACATTTCATGCCCGGACCAAACATATTGATGTTCAGTATCATTTTGTTAGAGATATGGTCGAAGATGGTAGGGTGAAGCTGGTTAAGGTGGAAACTTTGATGAATGTTGCAGATGCTTTAACTAAGGCTGTGAGCATAGAGAAGTTCAGATGGTGTTCAGAGTCTATGGGCCTTATGGCCCCTAGCAATTGATTCATTGTGTTGACAGTCCCTTCCGCTCCTGCAAGGTGTTCGACAAGTGGGAGATTTGTTGGGAAAAATGGTGTCTCAACCTTGCATTTATGTGAGGTTACTATTTATAGTAAGTTTTCATTTGAGCACGAAATGGTGCGAAACTCTCCCTGAAGCTTTTGGTTGGCTAGATAAGCATTCCGGTAAAGTTGTGTCGCAAGGTCATAGCTAGTTTTGAAGATATTAAAGTTTTCATCTTGGAGGGGTGCGATAAAATGTTTAAACTTAATTTTGGGGGCTTTAGAGGCTCCAAAATGTCCTAAAAATTGGTTGTAACCAACGCAGACGATTACGAGGTGATAGAGCACTTCGCGAGCTTTCCGGCGCTTCAAACGGTTCGTCAATCGAACACCCGGTTCTCAAGTTATGGCCTCCGGAAGTTTGTACTCTTGAAATAGGAAAAATATTTTGTATCGAATACATAAATGAGCTGTAAAAAGGGAGCGACACGGGTTGATGTGTGCTTTAACATGTCATAGGGCATCTAGAAGGAAGATAAGGTCGGCTACACCTTATTGGGTGGTTTTAGCCCATGGTTTTGTAATACCGTTTGACGGTTTCTTGTATTGTATCTCCTATTTATGAGGTGTGAGAGATAGAGGTTGTGTGTAAGAGTCCTATGGCTATTGAGTTGCCTCTGAATCTCTGATTAGTGCTACTCCTACGAAGAGCTTGCTCTGCAAGTATGTTGTAATCTGTTTTTGATTGCTGAATAAAATATTGAGCTGCTTTTGGAGGGTGGGGTTTTTCTCCGGAAAGGGTTTTCCCCATGTAAATCATTGTGTTGTGGTATGAATATTATTATAACTGTTGTAATGATCTGAAAAAGTTTTGCATTACCCTCCTCTCAAGGTTAGTGTAGGAAGTTGTTTCCGCTACTTAACTTCCTTACATTAGGTCTGCATTATTTTGCCTATCTCCTTGTTACAAAATGTTCTACAATGATCTCATACATATATGAGTCATATTACAACTTGCCATGTCGGTTTACAATGATTTTATAATTAATTACAAAATACATTATAAACAAAATTCCTATCGGACAGGGTGTCGGTATCCTTCTTTTCATTGTCGATGTTCTATATGTCGGTGGAGAGTCTGTTGTTGTGGGTGCTAGTAAATTTGTCTTGTCGGTATCATATTATTGCAAAGTTGCAATCAATGACAAAACCCTCAATCACCTACAATTTCGCATTGGAGTGTGCATTTTCCAACATAAACTACTTAGTGAAATTACAAAGGATGGTAAGTTGAAGAACATCAACAAACTACATGACATACTACCCGTTGATGACAAAGAGAAAGTAGAAAACAATGTAATCTTACACTTGGATATTTTCAAGAAATTCTTGATGCAAGTTGTTGATGAAATACCAGCTGATCTATATAATAGACTAGAAGCTAGAAGGGTAGCTATTATTGAACTGGATAAGAAAATAAAGATTGAAAAAGTACTTGCAGTGCACCATGTTAACTCACCTGATGAGATAGATCAATTAATCTCTGAGGCTAACCGGTCAATATTCTCAACTGCTCACTAGCATGTAGCACTGATGGCAGGAAGAGTGAATGAGGTAACAGAAGAAATAGTTGATGCATGGGATATATTCCTGGTAGAAAAAGAGAAAGAGGAAGAGTATCAAAAACCTAAAACTTTCAAAGTATATCAAAAAGACAGGGATAAGGGAAAAGGTAAGGTAGGTGGACCTCCTAGTATAAAAATAACAGCAACTTACCCCACTGCCTCTAGATACTCCACTGGTAGACACTACTGACAATCAACCAGCAACTGAGAGTATGGACACACCACATGAGGATACAAATCCTGATTTTGAGGTGTTATATACAATGAACATTGACACTCAGGAAGTCAATATTGTGGTGGATAAGGATTCAACTGAGAAGACAGATGTGGCAACATAGCCACCAGTAGGAAATGTTGCAGTTGAAAACATTGGAATTGGGGAACAACAACAAACTGAAGGATCAAATGAAACCCCAGACACTGGAAAGGACAAGACCACAGATGTGCATACTAATGCATCTACTGAACCACCGACAACCATTGAAACTGAAAAACCAACTGAGTCGCCAGCAACAGGCATCATAGAGGTAAAACTGGCAGTGGACACCACAGAGAAACAGGTAGAGGAACAGGCTCCTTCACAGGTACCTACTCAAAATGTACCACCAGCTACATCTGAAAAACCCAAGCCTTTGGTAGTGGACATGCAAACTCAAACAGATCCTCCAGAGAAAGAGGAAAGGAAAGCTATCACCACAACCAGTGGACTATAGATTGTGAAAACAGTTGGACAGTCATCTGGCAAATCAATGACTGAATTCAGGCCAACAAATGTAAAAAAGGTACTTTTGGATTGAATAAAGAAAATAACAAAGTGCAATGCACAAGCTTATAAATCTATAGATGACACTTTACCAATTTTGAAGATGATAGCTCCAAAGTGTAACATAGATAATAAAGATTCTTTTAGCCAACTAGACACATTGTCTAAGTATATAACCGGCAACCTAATAACACTGGACAAAATAAATGAGGATACATTTAAGGAAAGAATGATAAAAGAGAAAGAGAAATTCTTTGTGGAAATTGTGAATAAGAACAAAGAGGAAATGGATACTCTTTTACCGAAACTCAGTGAAATCATTTTTGACTTCAAGAAACTGTACAGGGACACTTGCAAAATAGATGTATTAACAGACGATGTTGACAAAGAAATCAGCAAAGTACAAGATAAGATTAATAATATTTCTAACAATCCGATAGGTACATCAGATTCATTTTTAGAGTTAGAGAAGAAAATTGCAGAACAAGAAGACAAAATTGAAAAATTAGAAAAGGACAAAGAAAGAATAAGGAACAAAGCAAAGGACTTAAAATGCAGACTTGGTCCAAGACTAGAGTATCTTATTTCTTTGAGAAAAGAAATATCTGAGGCTCTAGTTCCCAGACTAAAGAGAAAATGCGCATACTCACCGGTACAGTGCAGAGAACTCAAGAGGCAATAAAAGATAGCAAAACGTTCAGCAATGGCATAAATTTAATTTTGACAGATATTTTTCAGATTGTAACCCACCAGTTACAAGAATCTAGGCATGACTCCACTGACAGTGAATGACAACCTTTGTCATTAATGTCAAAGGGGGAGTAGAGGCAATGAGAAAAATGATCAGTAGATGACACCATCAGCTCAGGGGGAGCACATATTTTTTTGGTAACACGTTTTTGGTAAGACAATTTTGGCAAACTATTTTTGGATATCAGTTTTTGACACTTTTGGATATTTCTCATGAGTGTTGCCATCAATGCCAAAGGGGGAGATTGTTGGTAAATGCACACTCTAATGAGAAATTGTAGGTGATTGAAGGTTTTGTCATTGATGGCAACCTTGCAATCATATGATACCAGCAAGACAAATATACCAGCACCAGCAACAACAAACTCTATACCGGCACACATGACACCGACAATGAAAGGAAGGATACTAGCACCCTGGCCAATAGGAATTTTGTTGATAATGTAAGTTGTAATTAATTGTAAAATCATGGTAAGCCGACATGGTGAGTTGTAATATGACTCATATATGTATGAGATCATTGTACAACATTTTGTATTAAGGAGATAGGCAAAACTATGCAGACCTAATATGTGAATTATAGGTTAAGGGTTTATGTATGTAGCAGAGATAAAACCGGTACTGGATCTGGCATAGCAAATGCTAATCTGAAGTAGTACAAGACATTGGATTAAAATAATCCATCTTTGTAAGTCAGTGTGACTTATTTTGTATTTGAGCAGTGAGCTCTAGGCACTTGGCCTTCCTGCATGTGCACGCCCCTATTGTAAAACAGTAATATTCCCTTATTGTCCAGTAAGTGAATATTGTGGGTCTCAAATCCCACTGAGATTTTTCTTGCACCAGGTTTCCTCATTAGATACTGTGTTATGGTGTGCTTCTCATGTTGTTGTTGTTATTCTTGTTTACTGCATTATTTTTGGTTTACCGGTACACAATATTGATATGCTTTACATGCTTTAAATCAAGTAAATTCATAAACCGGTTAGATACTGATTCACCTCCCCTCTCAGTATCTTTGGGAATCCTAACATAATGGTCATCCAATGACCAGGTAACTTTTATATCATCTCTTCACTATTCTGCTAGTTACTTCAAGCTAACTTGGATTGCTCTTGGTTCCGTGTGATCCGACAATCATTCACTCTATTAGTCTATCTTTTGCTTGTTCATACATGCTCACCAATGGCCCTATTTACTAGTGGATACTACACACATGTTGATCATGCTATAAAGGTTGACATAACAAGTCCTAACTTTAGTTGTCTCTATGCTTTCTTATGCTTACTCACCAGTGAACATCCATAGCGGTAACATCTTCTTCTTGCATCTTGCATACACCTTGCATGCAAGTAGCCATCCATACTGGTGAATACATACTAGTTGACATCAATGACAATACAATGCCAACAATCTCCCCCTTTGGCATTGATGTCAACACACTGCGCATTTATTCAACCTGTTTATTCTCCCCCTTTTACAACAATTACAAAGGGCACAAACTCTGCATGTACTTATCTCCTCCTTTTTCAAATTTCCCCCTTTGTCCATCAACTAGTTCAAGAGTAAAAATTTATGGCAGTGAACTCCCCTTGAACCATAGATCTCCATACACATTTAAGTGCTTTAAGCGACTGACACAACTCCTAACTTGTGTCTCAAATACTCAAATGCTTACCGATAGAGGCTTGGTGAAGATATCAACCACTTGTTCACCTATAGGGACATAATCTACCTTAACTTTCTAATCTGCCACCTTCTCCCTGAGAAAAATGATATTTGATGGCAATGTGCTTTGTCCTTGAGTGCATAACTGGGTTCTTTGATGTGTTAATTGCACTTGAATTGTCACACTAGATGGAAATGGGATCAGACATTTCTACTTGAATATCCTTGAGGGGCTACTTTATCCATAGCACCTAAGAATATCATGTGGCAATAGCTATATATTATGCCTTATCATTAGATAGGGAAACTAAATCCTACTTCTTGCTATGCCATGAGATCAACCGATTACCTAGAAGGAATGCACTACCAAATGTTCTCTTCCAGTCATCAATGCAACTAGCCCAATCGACATCAGTGTAGCCTTGTAAGGTAAAATCCCTTTTCTTGGGATACCATAGTCCATAATCAAGTGTCCCTTGTAGATACCGAAATATCCTCCTCACTGCACTCACATGTGACTGTTTGGGTGAAGATTGAATTCTAGCCACCATGCATACTGCCTACATTATATCCAGTCTAGAAGTAGTAAGATATAACAAACTGCCAATCATGGATCTATACAATGTTCAATCCACTACCAGTGATTCATCATCCTTGCTCAACTTGCATCTACTCACCATGGGAGTACTTACCAATTTGTTGTCTTCCATTTGGAACTTCTTCAACATATATTTGGCATAATTGGTTTGAGAGATAAATATCCCTTTACCATTTTGTGAAATCTGCAAACCAAGAAAGTAAGACAACTCTCCAAGCATTGACATCTCAAACTCTGACTGCATCTGAGTAGTAAAATATTTACACAAGGTATCCTTATTTCCTCCAAAAATGATGTCGTCTACATATACAATCACAATAATCATTTTGTTTCCATCTTTAATATATAGGTTACTATTTGCACTCCCTTTTCTGAACCCTTGCTCCTCTAGATACTTATCTAGCCTTGAGTACCATGCTCTTGGAGCCTGCTTCAAACCATACAGTGCTTTCTTCAACCAACACACAAAGGTTTCATCATCATGTAGCAGAAAACCTTTCGGTTGTTCCATGTATACTTCCTCTTCTAGATTTCCATTCAGGAAAGAAGATTTTACATCCATTTGGTAGACTCTATATCCTTTATAGGCTAAAAAGGATAGAAACATTCTAATGGCCTCAAGTCTAGCAACCAGTGAAAATGTTTCTTCAAAATATATTCCCTCTACTTGAGAGTATCCTTTGCACATTAACATTGCTTTATGCCTCACAATATTTCCTTGTTCATTCATCTTGTTCCTGTAGACCCACTTTGTGTCAATGACATTCTTATCAGCCGATCTAGGAACTAACTCCCAAGTTTTGTTCTTCTCAATTTGCTACAGCTTTTCTTCCATTGCATCCATCCATTTCTGACTGTTGTTGGCCTCATTATATGTTTTGGGTTCCATTTCAGTCATAAGGCAGAAATTGACTTGTTCATCATTCTGGGCAAGTCTTCTTCTAGTCTATACACCATCATTCTTATTACCTAAAATATACTCCTCTGGGTTGTTTTTTTCCACATACCAGTTAGGGAATATGTTGAATTCTTCTTCCAGATTACTATCTGTAAAGCGGAAAAATCGAACCCTACTCATTCTCCCCTCCCCAACTCCGAGGAGAGAGAAGGGAGAGTCACTGGGGTTGATGGTTTTCACTTAGGAGGGACTTTACATTCAAAAGAGGGGTTGAAACCCACAAGATCCAATCCCACGCAATGCAAGATTGGATTTTAAATGAGTTTCAAGGGTTAAGATATCAAGGATACCCTCTTTTGTAAAGAAATGTAGATAGAAAGATTGAACTAGGAATGCATGTAAAGTAGGAAAGATTCACTTATAAACAGAGATAGGAATATAGGATGAAGCTGCGGACCTGGAATTAGCAGTAAAATGTCGAGACGGTGCTGTTCTGTAAATTTGAGAGAAAGTTGATAGGACGATGGCGCCCAGCGTGCACACGGTCCTCCAAAAAATCAGCGAAACGAAGGTGGATCTGTTCGTCTCTGCACAAGGATTCCAGATCTTCAATTACAGTCGCGTACCTGCAACCTACACACAGAAAAGAGAGGACGATTGGGGGGTTAGGGATGAGGGGTTTGCCCTTAGGTCAAACCCCAATTTTGGAATTAACCAAGAAATGAGAATGTTGTAAATGTAAATGTTTGTAATGTAAACAAGTACTGATACCTTGTTGTAAGAATGTTTGTATTCTTGCATGCGAAGGTGTAATGGATGTAGCATGTAATGTGTTGTATGTGATCTCCTCTTCAATGGTTGAATCCTTGTCTTGAATGCAACACTTAGCCTTGAATGGAGACTTAGAATGATCAATTACTTGAAGGAATGCTTGAATGCTTGAATGTTTGAATATCGCTTTTGCGCCTTGCTCACATATGTCCTCCTCCTTTTTGAGAGAGGAAATGTAGTTTATATACTTGCCAATTAGGGTTGAAAGACTGATTTTCTCGACCTTAGGCCGACCAGGAAATATTATTTTCCAATTTGCAATCATAAAGACCCAAAGCCCCAAAAGAGACCAGGCCCAAAATAGGGCCAGGGACCAGGGCGCTGGGTGCCATGGTCCTGGGGGACCAGGGCACTGGGCGCCCTAGTCCTGAAGGACCAAGGCACTGGGGGCCATGGTCCCACCTCCAGGGACAGCGGGGTGCAAGGAGGATCAGGCCAACGTGCTGAGAAATGCAGTTTTTGGTGTCATGAACAAGTTTTGGGGTCTCCATTCAGGTTCTGTGTTGCATCGCCATCGTGAAGACCCAAATGCAGTCGAAATTGCAAGTGTCACAATTTTAGGACGCTACATTTAGCCCCCACTTTAGCGGGAGTATAAGGGTATGCCAATACTTTCAGTAAAGTACAACGAAACAACATTGAAAAAAACTTTTACCACGTCAAGGAGGCAAGATACACCAAGCCCCCAGTAGACTAAGGATCTTACGACTTCGATTGACAAAGTAAAAGGGAAGATCACGAGGGAGAACCATGACTGTCAGTAGTAAGGTTCCCTCACTATGAGTCATGCAAGAAAGATATCAAAAATTTTCAAGGCAAAGCTAAATTTGTCAAGAAATTTTCAAGTATCTTGGAAAGATATGAACGGGATATATGCCCCCCTACATTAAAGCGATCGCACACGCCTCACTGGGGGTGATTTCTTTAAGGTAGTGATACATATAAGAAATGAAAAAGGGAAAGGAGCTCGTTATCACAAGGATTTAGCCCCCAAGTGTGAGATAAGCCCAAGGATAATAGACACAAAACACAAAGCACGAGGTGACTTCACTTTCCTCGGGGTCAGTATGTTGTATGATAATTCATGTATATCATATGTATGTATGCATAATTGTTCTTCATTCCCCAATCAAGGAAGGTCACCTAGAAGAAGGGAACACATGTGTCTTTTGAGTCAACATGAGAGAGATCGAGAGATCTCAATACTTTGCATCGTCCTCAAGTAGACAACACTAAGGACAACAAATAGAAGAATGAGAATAACACATAGAAGAAGTAACAAAAGAGAGGAGGTGAGAATCTGCTATGCTAATGAAACTAGTCTAGCACGTCATCTACCCCCCGATCTTGTTGATCAATATTTCGGGAAGGTAGGAAACATGCTAGAGGAGGAACATCCAACACAGTAGATGGAGCTATCACAAGATCCAAACAAGGGCTATGTTCATATCCCAAGCCACGGTGTTCTTGTCTAGGAGCTAGGATAAGTGCTTTAGAAAATTCCTTAGATAAATGGTTATCAACATCAACACATTCATATTCACTATCAGAATGAACAGGAGTAACATTTTCATCATGAATAACATTTTCAGCTATATCATCATCAAGATTTATAAAAATAGGATCCTTGACTTGCACAGGATCAAGACCATCATGCATCTTATGTTTAGGAGATTTTGGCTCAATTTTCGGCTGAGGAGAAAATGGAATAATACTAGCTGAAGGTGTTTTTGGGGATTGCAAAGTTTGAGAAGCAGCTGCCTGAGCTCTAAGACGACGCTTTCGTCGGCGTTCACGTGCAGAATGATTTCGTCTAGTCTTAGTAGGAAGTTGCGAAGATTGAGGAGGAGGAATGTTCTCATCCTTATCACTTGGGTGTTTAGGTTGTGGTCTCTTAGGTTGAACAATAGGAGAAGAGGAAGCTCTCTTCTCTCCATAAGAGGAAGGAGGAGGAACTGCTCCATACAAAGGAGGAATATTTGGTTTAGGAAGGAGACCAAGTCCATCATGACGAGGAGGTATAGGTCTACTTTTAGGAAGTTTATTAGATATAGGCATAGTCACATCCATAGGAATGGGTTGGGAATCTTCTTGAGGAAAGACATTAGTTTTATCTTTCAAAGGAAGAACTTCCTTCTCAAGAATGATAGGAATGTCAAGTTTGGGTGTTCTAGGTTCACTTAGAGATAGGATCATATCTTTTTTCCACTTTTGATAAGATTTGAAAAGATGATCACTTCACAGAGGAAGAGATTGGAATTGTTTAGGCCAAAAGTAATCAATAGGAACACTAGAAGTTCTTTCAGAAAGTTTAAAGAGACTATGATTGACAGTAACAACTTCACCATTATGGGGAAATTTCAAACACTTGTGGATAGGAGAAGCAATAGCTTTCATGGAAGATAGCCAAGGATAGCCTAGCTTCACACGAAATTGTTCGGATGATGGAATAATAGCAAAGTCCACATCAAGGGATTTGTTATGGACCTCAATAGGTAATGTAATAGAACCAATTGCAGGAGAAGAAAATGCATCAAATAGTTTCACAACCACATTTGTTTCATCATAGATCACTTGATTCAATTGCAAAGTAAAAAGAAACTCTTCAGAAATGATATTAACCATACAAGAAGGATCAATAAGCACTCCACGACAAGGTGTATTCTTGACTTTTGCAACTACATATAAAGGACCATCAGGTGCCTTAATAGTTTCACTGGAATCAAAGGTGATGGAAGGTTCTTTAGGGATTTTCTGCTGCTCTACAAAGTTAATCACATTCAGAGTCATAGACACAAGATCATCAGGTGAGACAGAGGAATCAATAGTATCAATCGCATTAGAGGTATGAGAAGGCAATGGATCAGTAAAAATCTGAAGATTTTGGTTAGGAGGAGCTACAGATGTGTTACCTTTATCATTCACACCAGAAACAGAGATAGTATTATTATCAATTAAATCTTGAATTTTACCCTTTAAAGCAAAACATTTTTCAGTATCATGCCCAGGATGACGATGAAATTGACAAAAAGATTTGTTATCAAAATAGGGTGAATTAATCTTTGCGGGATCTATTTGCCTTATAGGAGGAAGAGTAAGCACATTTTGTTCCAATAACTTATTCATAATACTATGCAATGATTCATTCAAAGGAGTGAACTTTCTTTCTTTCTTGAAAAACTTAGAAATAGGAGGCACACCTGATGCTGCAGTCACATTGTTGTTGATGATGTTTTCATTGAATTTAATGGACTCTTTGTTCGATTTAAACTTCCCAAATGGTTGTTGACTACTATCACCCTTATCACTCGGAGCCATAGGATTTGCTTGTTCCATTTGACTCACAGTCAGTTGATAATTGTGAAGAGTTGCGCACAACTGTTGGAAAGAAGTAAACTCAGAAAACAGGAGTTTTTCTCTAATATCTTTTTGTAAATTAGAAATAAAGATTCTTTGAATATCATTGTCAGGCACTGGAAAGGAGATTTGAGCATACAAATGCTTATATCTACCAATGAAATCAGTCACTTTTTCTTTAACACCTTGTTTACAATGCATTAAATCAATCAAAGTAACTTTAGGACTTATATTGTTTTGAAATTGTTGAATAAAAGCATTTGCAAGTTGTTCGAAAGAAGTAATAGAATAAGAAGGCAATGAGCAATACCATTGTAGGGCTTTATCTCTTAATGTTCTAGTAAACAGTTTTGCAAGTAATCTTTGGTCATAAGCAAAATCAGTACATATTGTTTGAAAGGTCTTAACATGTGTTAGAGGATCACCCTTACCATTATAAAGCTCCAAATGCGGAATTTCAACATGTTTAGGGGGGATAGCTCGAACAATGTCAAGAGAAAGTGGGCTCGCAACATCAAATGTAGGCACACTAAACTTAGATTGATTCATAGAGGCAATTTGTTGCTGCAAAGAAGAGACAGTTTGTGCAAGATTGTTAATGGTCGCTTTAGTCGAAGAATTCATATTAGACGTGTTAGATTGTGATGGAGGTGTTATGTTATTGAAAAAAGGTAGAGAGTAAGGTGGTGGGACACTATGATAGTTAGTCATAGGAGATGATTGGACAGGAAGAACACTACAAGGAGGAATGGAAAACGAATTGCCCCCTTGCGTCATGTTCATTTGTGGTGATATAATAGGAACACTCACTGAAGGAATGAATGAAGAAGTTGGATTGAATGAAGGAAGAGGGATGATTGAAGAAGAGGGATTTCCCCCATAACTAGTGATCATAGGAGGAATGTCTTGTATTGAAGTAGTCATTATGTTTGATGTAAAAGTAGGTATACTAGCAATAGGAGTCGTCAAAGGAATAGAATGATTAACTTGAGTAGGAGGTTGTGTATAACCTAAGGTTTCGGCACAACTCTTCATAGGCATCACATTCGAATCCACAATGTGTGCAATACCATGCAAAATATCAATTCCATTCTTATCACTTTGAACCATACGTTTTAGACCCTCAATTAATGAAAGAGCTTCGCTATCGGGGTATTCTTGAGACATCCATTGTCGAAAATCATCAAATTGGTTATCCAATTTTGAAAGTTGTTCTACAGAAACCTCATGGAGAGCTTCTTCATCATTAAGAGGATTGGAGGAATTACCCATGTCCTCGTTGAAAAGGCCATTCAAATTAGGTTCCATCTCCTCAGTAATTAAACCTTGGAAAGACTTAATTCTAAGGCTTCGTCTAATAGGAATAGTGTAAGTAGGGCTTATTGTTGTAAAACTCATGCACTAAAGAGAGAGAGAAGATTTTGAATTTTAGAGGTAGAAAATTTCAATAAAATTAGCCAATCTCCTAGATTTAAGCTATAAAATGCAATTAGGACAATCTCCCAAAATTTCGGAAAAAATGTCCAGGACTGTGGCGCTCGGAGTGCACATGGTCCTCGCAACTTTTTTCAAAATTTTCAGGGATGAAAGTTATGATGATTTTAAAGCTAATCTGGAAAAATCGAGTGATTTTACGATCTGTAAATAGGCCAAATTAAAGTTGCAATCTCAAAATTGAACCCTACCAAGATTGTTGAAAAATATAAAATTTGAATTTTGAAAAAGAGTGAGAAACTGAAATTTTGAATTTTATGATTTTAGAGAGAATACTAAAAGCAATGCAGGTTTTGAAATTCAAAAGTTGACTCAATTTCATGCAAAATTCAAATTTGAAAGTGGAAACCAAAGTTGTTGCAATTAAACACTTAATTTCAAAAGTCACAAACTGCAAAAATTTGAATAAAGCACTGAAATTTCGAATGAATGCCAACACACTTTTTAGATTTAGGACTGTAAGAAACACAATTTTGATATGAATTTCAATTTGAACAATTTTTTGAATGATTAGAAGCCTCAATCCAAGCAATCGCTAGACCAACTTTGACTTTAATTTTGAAGGTGTTAAAATTGATAAAATCAGCCAAAATTCTGGATTTTAGCAGAAAAATACAGTAAGATCTAGCTCCCGAAATTTTGGAAAAAATGTCGGGGACGATGGCGCTCAGGGTGCACACAGTCCTCGCAACTTTTTTCCAAATTTTCAGGGATGAAAGATATTGTGATTTTATTGCGGAATCCAAAGTTACAGCTGATTTGGAGGTGTTTTGATTAGTGAAATTATCAATCAAAGGTTGAATCAAGAGGGTTTTAAAAATTAGGGTTTTGACACTTAACCACTTAATTTTCAAAATTAAAGCACAGATATGATTTGACAATTTGCAATAGAAGGGTAGATCTGAAACAAGCATTAACAATTAAACATTTCTCAAGCTTAATTAAAAAGAAAATTTTAGGGTTTTTATGCAATTAACCTCTAAAATTTGCAAAAGATCAAACATGGAAATGTAATTAGGGAAGCAAATTTTTCAGATCTAAGCATGAATAATCAGAATGAGGATGTTCACGTCGGGTTCACCAAAATGTAAAGCGGAAAAATCGAACCCTAGTCGTTCTCCCCTTCCCAACTCCGAGGAGAGAGAAGGGAGAGTCACTAGGGTTGATGGTTTTCACTTAGGAGGGACTTTACATTCAAAAGAGGGGTTGAAACCCACAAGTTCCAATCCCACACAATGCAAGATTGGATTTTAAATGAGTTTCAAGGGTTAAGATATCAAGGATACCCTCTTTTGTAAAGAAATGTACATAGAAAGATTGAACTAGGAATGCATGTAAAGTAGGAAAGATTCACTTATAAACAGAGATAGGAATATAGGATGAAGCTGCGGACCTGGAATTAGCAGTAAAATGTCAAGACCGTGCTGTTCTGTAAATTTGAGCGAACATTGACGGGACGATGGCACCCGGCGTGCACACGGTCCTCCGAAAAATCCGCGAAACGAAGGTGGATCTGTTCGTCTCTGCACAAGGATTCTAGATCTTCAATTACAGCTGCGTACTTGCAACCTACACACAGAAAAGAGAGGACGATTGGGGGGTTAGGGATGAGGGGTTTTCCCTTAGGTCAAACCCCAGTTTTGGAATTAACCAAGAAATGAGAATGCTGTAAATGTAAATGTTTGTAATGTAAACAAGTACTGATACCTTGTTGTAAGAATGTTTGTATTCTTACATGCGAAGGTGTAATGGATGTAGCATGTAATGTGTTGTATGTGATCTCTTCTTCAATGGTTGAATCCTTGTCTTGAATGCAACACTTAGCCTTGAACGGAGACTTAGAATGATCAATTGCTTGAAGGAATGCTTGAATGCTTGAATGTTTGAATATCGCTTTCGTGCCTTGCTCACATATGTCCTCCTCCTTTTTGAGAGAGGAAATGTAGTTTATATACGTGCCAATTAGGGTTGAAAGACTGATTTTCTCGACCTTAGGCCGACCAGGAAATATTATTTTCCAATTTGCAGTCATAAAGACCCGAAGCCCCAAAAGAGACCGGGCCCAAAATAGGGCCAGGGACCAGGGCGCTGGGTGCCCTAGTCCTAAAGGACCAGGGCGTTGGGCGCCATGGTCCCACCTCCAGGGACAGCGGGGTGCAAGGAGGATCAGGCCAAGGTGCTGAGAAATGCAGTTTTTGGTGTCATGAACAAGTTTCGGGGTCTCCATTCAGGTTCCGTGTTGCATCGCCATCGTGAAGACCCAAATGCAGTCGAAATTGCAAGTGTCACAATTTTAGGATGCTACACTATCACTCTGAACTTCATCTTCATCACTGGTGTCATCATATTGGTTTACTTGTGCTTGTTTTCCTTTACACATATTTTCATCAACTATTACATGAAAACTCTCAATGACTCTTCTTAGTCTTTTATTATAGTATTTGTAGGCTTTGTTATCAATTTAGTAACCCAAGAAGATACCTTCATCACTCATAGAATAAAAGATACCTAAGCCATCCACATCTCTCTTTATGAAACCTTTACTTCCAAGCACTTTGAAGTATTTAACTGATGGCTTTCAGTTATACCACAGCTCATAAGGTGTCATTCTATTGTTTATTCATAATTGAACCCAGTTCAAAGTATATACAACAGTGTGAGCTGCTTCCTTCCAGTATATATCTAGTATGTTGGCCTCATTTAGCATGGTTCTTTCCATCTCCTTGTCTGTCCTATTTTTCTACAACACCATTTGGTTGTGGTGTTCTTGGAGATGAATACTGTCTTCTTATTCCATGTTTCTCACAATTAGCTTCAAACTCATTTGATGTGAACTCTCCACACTATTCTGATCTTAGACATTTCATCTTGCATCCACTTTCCCTCTCAACCATCTTCCAAAATATCTTGAATCTTTCAAATACTTGTGATTTGTCCTGTAGGAAAGTGACCAATGTCATTCTTGAAAAATCATCAATGAGGAGCATGGAGTATCTTTCACCAGCTAGAGCTCTTCTTCTAGTTGGTCCACATAGATCAGTATGTACGAGTTCTAGTGGCCTTAAAGTATTATGTTCCTTAGTCTTTAACCTCACCTTAGTTTGCTTTCCTCTTACACATTCATCACAAAATGTACTTACCAGTTTGATGATTGGTGGTATATTTCTCACAAAGCCCTCTTTACTAACTTCAACTAGATTATCAAAATTTATATGGCCTAATCTCCAATGCCACAGGCTGCTCTCATCCACTTGTCCCATCATGCATTGGGACTCAAAGAATTCCTTTAGAATATACACATTTCCATATATTATTTTACCTTATGCAACAATCTGGTTGGTACTCTCTTTTCTTATCTGGAAACCGGTAGATTCAAAAGTGAATTTGTAACCTTTATCACACATTTGACTTACACTAAGTAAATTGTTCTTTAAACCTTGCACATAATATACATCATGGGCCTTCAATTTTCCATCTATATTTAGAGTATCTTTTCCTTATATTCTTGATGGAGGAGTTGTCTCCAAATCTTACTAAGCCTCCATTCCAATATTCAAGCTTGATAAATTTCTTTTTTTCATCGGTCATGTGATTGGAACAACCATTGTCTACAACCCATAAGTGCCTTCTCTCTACATGCAGGGCAATCTGCACAACCAAACTTGATTATGCCTTATTCTTGTCTTTTTCAACCCAAACCAGTTTGTCTTCCTTCTTCTTGTCTATTGCAATTTCATGTTCTGGTTTAAATATCAGTTCCTAGTCTGGTATTGACTTCTTTGGCTTAGTTCTCCTAAGTTTGCAATGTTTTGCAATTTTCCCAAACTTCTAACAATTATAACACTTTATATTGACATTAAATGATGAATCTTTAAAACTATTGTAGGACACCGGTTGACTTCTCCTACATTCAAAAATCCTATGACCAAATCCATTACACTGATAACAAATAACATCCATACCCTGGAGTGAAGAAAAATAATTTCTACTTTAAAAACTAACAGGGGGCTTTTTCGTCAGTCTACAATCAGCAACTCTATGTCCAAACTTATTACACTGATAGTAATAACCATGGAAATTGGATACATACCAGTCTAGTTGCTTTGGACTGAAAAACCTTTGTCTCATCGGATGTCTTCCTCTCATGCTATTGATTCTAGTGAATCCTTCACTATCCACCTTGGGTTTTCCTTTATGATTTGTATACTGATATAATGTGTGAGCCTTCTGGTTTTAAGCATATCAGTTCACAAGTTGATTTCTTGTAGCCTCAGCATAGGTCTTCTTGTCGGTATCTTTGCTGACTGTAAATATTTTCTTCTCTTTACTTTCACTTGAGGAAGTGAATTGTATCTCCTTACCGGATGTGTCTTGGCTATTTGAAGATTGTTCTTCTTCAATTCCTAAACCACTGGTATCTTTTGAATTCTTTTGTTTGTTGAACATCTTGTCTAAAGCTTCAGTGTTTCCCTCATACTTGCTCCTAATCTTCAATTCATCCTTTCTCTTTTCTAGCTCCTTTTTGAGCCTTACAATTTCTTCTTCTAGATTTTGTTGCTCCTTTTCCTTTTTTATCAAATCAGAGGATGTAGCTTCACATATCCTCTTAGCTTCTTCCAACTGGAGTTGTAGATCAAAAATTGTTTTCTTCAATTCCTCCAGAGATTCCTCTAGCTATTCTTGTTCCTCTGTAGAAGCATGCTTAAGCTTTTTGAGTTCTTTTCTTGTTTTCTTCAACTCCTCAAGAGTGCTTATGAGTTCACCTTCTAGGTCCATTTCAGCTTCAATATCTTCATCTTCCTCATCTCAACAACCAGTTCATCTAGTGCCATAAAGAGATTAACTTCTCTTTAATCCTCATGGAACTCATCTTCTGATACACTTTCTTCATCTATAGCATCATCTTCAAATGTATATAGATTGTTCTTCTTTCGGTAACTTCTTATTTCTTGTCAATAAAACTTCTGCTCTTTATCTTTACCAGAAGAACTGTTAGAGTTTCTCCACCAGTTTCACCATAAGGACATTTTGTAGCAAAGTGTCCTATTTTACCACAGTTAAAGCATTTGAGAAGATATTTTCCTTTATACTTACCAAATCCTCTTTTGAGCTTTCTTACAAAGTTTTCAATATCACTATCTAAGTCTCCACTAGATTTTCTATGAGCATTTTCTTTCTTACCCTTTTTTGTGGAGTTGAAGGTAGATTCTTTCTTGGAAGTTCCTTAGCCAATTTTTCTCATCTCATAGGAAGCTAAAGAGACAAATAACTCATCCATTGAAAATATTTTTAGATTCTTGGCTTCCTCTATAGCAGATACCTTAGTGTCATACTTAGATGTAAGTAATCTAAGCACCTTTTTGACAATAAATTCATCAATAATTTCCCCTCCAAGTCCTCTAATGGTATTCACAGTTTCATCAACTCTGTGAATGCAGTCTACAATATTTTCTTCATCTCTCATCTTCAAGCCTTCAAGCTGACCTCTTAGTGTTTGCAGCTTGGCCTCCTTGACCTTGACATCTCCTCCAAATAATCTTTGTAGTTTATCCTAAGTCTCTTTGGTGGACAAGCAGTGCATTACCTTAACAAACTCATTATCTAACAACCCACTTAGAATAGCATGTTTTGCCTTTCCATTATTCTCATACTTCTTCTTAGCAGCTGGGTCTATGGGAGGAACACTAGGGACTATATACCCATTCTTTATAGATATCGAAACATCAAATCCTAGAGAGGATAGCTAGGTTTCCATTCTTCTGCTCCAAAAGGCATAGATGGTTCCATCAAACATGGGAGATTTGGAGGAGAAGAAATCATTTCTTGTCATTGTGTTCTTAGACCAGAATCTACCCAAGCTAGAGAAAGCTTTAACCAAATGGGAACCTAAGGCTCTTATAACAATTGTAGAACACAATATCACTAAGAGAGGGGTTGAATCAATGAGCTCAAAAAATTTACAACTATGGGTGTGCAATTGCTAAAGCAATGAAGATACTACTAATCATACACACAAAGAGAGCATCACAAAACATCGGATATACGAGGAAAACCCAATGTGGGAAAAATATCGGTGAGAAATGTTGTTGGACACTACTGCTCCAATCCAGCCTCAAAATGAAATAAAAGTTACAATGTTTAGGGCACCAACCCCTAATGATTTATAGGCACCAACCCCTACACCAGCACAAACTCAATGATACACAATGAAATAACAACTTATTACAATGAAATTACCTTGTTACAAATGACTTTTGTAACACCTATTCAACTTCTCTCTATCAGTTACAACTCTTCTCTATTTGACGGGTTCTTTCACTATTGATTATCAAATCACTCTCTCAGATCCCTTATCGATCAATCTTCGCCTTTTCTGACTTCCACTGATTCTCACCCTGCCCTCTATCACTCTTGGATGCCATCCTACCAGTTCACCTCAACTATGCTATCTATCGGTTAAAACTCTACTAAACCCCCTTACTGGTTACAACTCTTACTACTAGTTCTCCTTTAGATACTTAGTTGCAATACTCTTCTCAGTCTGATCTACACACTATTCACTCAAGCACACTCCTCTATAGCAATTGGCATAATCTATCATATCTTCAATCTGCATATCTATACATGAACTTTCCTGCTAGAGAGAGGTTCAAACTATCTATGGTTAGGGTTTCTTCTACCTTCTATGAACCGTATCATATCACATGAGATCTCTTCTCCATGCTTGATAACCTGCAAAAAATCAAGCTTCACCACCATTTTCATTCCTTCCAAAACACACTTTAATATATTTGGCAAACATGGCTCTACTTTTTGTCAATCACGATAAATGCTCTAGATGTTTTTCCTCACCAAATCTGATTTGCTTCTTGATGTCTTGCATCGATCCTTGCATCACAAGTCTCAATCATATACTATTGTTCTACTTCAAGCTGCAAACCTATGTCATCATCCCGTGATTTATGGAAACTACATTAAATATCTTACCAATCACCGAATACTTTGATGATGCATTCTTAACTTTCCACTTGGAGACTACGTGGCATCTTAGTTGGCATTTAACTTATCTCCATCCATTGTGTCAGTTTAGACTTAGTCACCAACAAAACACACTACCGGTTTTTACCTTATGCTATCAGTCTTCTTTCCCTACCGATCATGCAATGACCGATCAACCCTTGTATCATCTCGTCACTATTCTGCCAGTTACTTCAAGCTAACTTGGATTGCTCTCGGTTCTATGTTCACACTTTGTGTGATCTAACAATCATTCACTCTGTTAGTTTGTCTTTTTCTTGTTCATACATGCTCACCGATGGCCCTATTTATTGGTGGATACTACACACATGATGACCATGCTATACCAGTTGACATAACTAGTGTTACCTTCAGTTATCTCTATGCTTTCTTATGCTTACTCACCGGTGAACATCCATACCAATAACATCTTCTCCTTGCATCTTGCATACACCGTGCATACCGGTAGCCATCCATACTGGTGAATGGATACCAGTTGACATCAATGAAAATACAATGCCAACAAGAAGCTCAATTTATGATCTTCCATCTTGAAGTGGATCTGATCACTTCTCTTTCTCTGGTTGCATTTCCTACTATTTAGAATTTCCCTACAAAATTTAAGTCAATTTTGTGACAATTAAAAATATGTGTTCATGTCAAATATGGTAAAGAGTGTACCTTCTTGATCCTATCTAAGATAAGAGGTTCTTTTTTAATTATTTTCTACTACAATTTTTGTAACTATTGATGAAATGGGAGAAGATCATAATATACCTTATTTTGAGGTTCTTAATGATCAATTTACTAGGGAGAAGGTCAAGTTTATCTAGATGGATTCTCTTCTTAGGAGTCAAGCCTTGATAGATCAATCTTCCAAGTGCCTTGATAGATCAATCTTCCAAGTGTAAGGGTAAGAATAAGAAGAAGCCCAAGATATATTCTCCTACAAGAGGTGAGCCTCCCTCAAAGCCTAAGGTCAAGAATAATCAAAATTCTACTCATCCACCTTCTTCTCCCTCTAATTCAAGGGAGTCATCATAAAAGTCTAAGAAGAAGAAACATAATTATTCCTTTTTTTGAATATTAGGGCATAATGTTGCACACTATTTTGTGAGGTTAGGAGCATTGGAGGAAGCTATGAGAAAGAAAAACATTTCCATACCTAATTCTTCTTCCTTGGAAAAAATGCAAGCTCTTTCAACTAGAATTTTTTCCTCTACTAGTGTTATTAGGATTTTTAATTTAGGTGCTTCATATCACATGAATCATGTCATGGATCTTCTTCAATCGATTTCAAATACTACTAGTATTTATCATATTCTTGTTGGGGTGTCTTCGAAGATTCTTGTTTCAGGGATATGCTTAGTATAGATGTGGGATGGTTCCATTATGATTTTCTTATTATTATAAATATTTTATATAATCTAGCATCTATTTATTAGATTTTTCATAGTGGTGATAGGTGAATTTTTAATTTCTCTCCCAATGATGTGACTATTCAAGGTTATTATTATAGGAAGAGTTGATCATGTGGCTCATTTGTATAATTGTGATGGATTTGAGTCTTCATTAGGATCATCCTTTATTTTATGTACGTAAATTCAATAATAAAGCTTTAGTATGAACCATTTTGGAACCTAAATTAAAGATATCATCATAAAATATGGTTATTAATCTTCCTTGGATCTCATGTTTAGAGGGAATTTTTCAAGGTTGACTACTTGGAAAACATCATAAGAATCCCTTTCCTAGGGGTATGGCCACATGCACTTTGACACCCCTTGAGTTGGTATATAATGACCTCATGTCATTTCTAGTTCCTTTATTTTTAGGTTCTAAGTACATGATCACTTTTATTTATGAATTTTCATGATACACATGGGTGTACCTTTTTGAAGTAAAAGGATGAGGTTCTTCAAATTTTGATAACCTTCCTACCATTTATGGAGAAAAATTTAGGTCTTTTTCTCTAGAAGATTTGCACATATAATGGGGAAAATATGTCAATTAAGCATTTTGAAAGACTTCTAAAGTGACTGGGGTATTCTTCACCACTACATAGTCCTATACACTCAACAAAATGATGTGGCCAAGGAAAAAAAAAGGACTTTGTAGGAGATGACCAATTGTATGCTTCAACATTATGGGGCAAGGCTGTCTATTGTTCTAACTACTTTTAGAACCATATTCTTCACAAAGTAGTATAGAATATGACTCTTGAGAAGGCTTGGTCTCATGTCAATCCAAAAAGGTATGATCCTTATTTATAGTATTTGGTAGTGTTTCATGGACATTCATTCCACATGGTAGGCATAAAGCTATGGAGAAGAAGAGTCAATGGTTGATTTTTGTTGGCTATTTTGAGAACTTCAAGGGTTATCATTTGTTTGACCTTATCACTTCATAGGTAAATTTTCATCATGACGTTCATTTTGATCAGTCTTTCATCTAGATATATTTTCTATCACAAGTCTCTTCCTCCCCTTCTTCAATGCTCTTTATTCAAGTATGTTTTTCTTCTTGTAGATAATGATGATAATTCTTTTGTTTATGTTCATGATCTTCCTGATGAGGTTTCTCCACCTCATCCTCTAGCTCCCACTCTATCTCTTTGGTATCATACACTTCTTGAGGAGGTTGATTATCTTTCAAGTGATCCCATACCTACTCAACATACTTGTTCCTATACTTTAATAGGTTTTAGTAGATTTTGATCCATGAAATTTCTATTGATCCGTAGTTGTTTTCAAATGGTTCAAGAATTTTAGAGTAGGGAAGTTCTATAGTTAAGGAGTATTCTTCTTTGATGAAGAATCATACCAAGGATCTTTTTCCTCTTTGTAAGAGAATAAATTTTGTTTGGTACAAGTGGGTTTATCATATAAAGTTGTTAGATAATGGTTCTATTGACAAGTATAAGCCTCATATTTTGGCTAAGTGGTTTTCTCATGTTAAGGGCACTAACTATTTCAAGACCATTTATCTTGTGGCCAAGATGGATTTAGATGAATTTTAAAATTCATTTCTTGCATGGTGGTATTCAGGAGAATATTTGTACAGAAGAGCCACTAGGATTTGCATAGGGTCATTCACTACTTTGTAGGCCTTGATGTTTATTATATGGTCTCTTGAAACAATCTCCTAGGATTGGTATGAGGAGATGGATAGTTTTTTTCATGCTTCTAGATTTACTAGATGTCATTCCAATCCTATAGTTTATATTCAAAGTCATGGAGGAGAACTTCTCATTGTTGTGATGTATGTGGATGATTTGGTTTCATATGGAGTTCTCCTTCCATGATTGACAATTCTTAGTGATATTTGATAGAGTTTTTCAATATGATTGTCCTTGGTCCTTTACATTACTTCCTTGGTATTCAAGTTAATCAATTTTCTAGAGGTATTTTTTCTATTTAGTAGAAGTATGCTTTTGATTTGAATTAGAGATTTGGGATGGTTGATTGCATGACAAACCCCACTCCTTTTTAGCTGGGTATTGTGGTGTCTACTAGTTGCACCACTCTATTAGTTAATGCCACTTGGTATTGGTAGTTATTTGGTAGTCTTTTCTAATTGATACATAGTTGTCATGATATTTCCTTTGTAGTTGGTATTATTTCCCATTTCTCTCAAGATCCACATGAGATTCATTGGAAGACAACGAAAGATATCTTGCAATACATTCAAGGCAATACACAATATAAATTTCACTACGTGTATCAAGCACTAGTTATATTATGGCCTTCATCGACTCAAATTAGGTTGGTTATGTTAATGATTGGAAGTCTCCTTTTGGCTTTATTTTCTTTCTTATTTTTAGTCTGATTGCATGGTTTTACAAGAAGCAAATTTCTATTGTATTATCATTGACTAAGGCTAAGTATTCAGGAGTTGTTCTCACTGGTTAGGAGGTTATTTGGCTTCACTAGTTGATGGATAATTTTGGTTTTTCTCGTGATCATCCCACTACTCTTTTGTGAAACAATCAAAGTGGTATTCATATTTATTACAACCTAGTGGAGCATTAGCATACTAAGCATACTAATATACACATGCACATCATTCGACAACTCATTCCAGATAGTGTTCTTAGTTTGGAATATTTTTCTATGGAGCAGTAGGTTGAAAACATATTAACTAAACTTTTGGCATCTCTTGACTATATTTTGTGCAATTGATGTTAGGGGTGAAATAAGTTGTCTTTGGGATCTCTTGAGGATTCCTCCTTCCTTTCACTATTTTTCTTTTGAGCACTTTCAATTTTATCTGTTTTGGGGAGGAGTTTTCTCCCATAGGGTTTTTCTCCTTTTCTCCATTTGTGAGAGACTACAATACATTATATTATACTTGTGCATGGGTTCATAACATGAATTTATTGTCATGACCCATTGTTTATTTCATATTGCATAATAATCTCCCTACATTGAGTTGGCATCATGGTGGGCATGATGAAGTTTGAGGAACTTAAGAAGTTGTCACTGATGACAATACCAGTTCTAATATAATCATAACCAATCAGAAAAGGATTATAGTGGATGGGTAAGGAACAGGAGACTAAAAGCTTCCACCGGTGAGCAGAGACCAGTTTACAGGAAGCAACCAGTAGTTGAGCTGAGTAAAGCAGGTTCATCAATATAAAGGAAACAACCGATAAGAGATCAAAATGGTGAAATATAGATCTGATCAATTTAGAAAGTGCTAGTTGAATTCAAAGTGCTTGATAGGGAACTGACAAGATTTGTGGCATGAGCGGTTATTCCCACTAGTATAATCGACAAGATTTGAGGAATGAACAAAATGGCACATAGAATGATTTTTTGATTTTAAGTTTTGGAGGGAAAGTTTGCACCCATATTGAAGACAGCTAAATACATGTTTTTCATCTTGAATTTTATGTGTTGAAAAAGTTGTAAGTGGATTGAAGTTAAAAATGAGAGCAAAGGTGAAGAACAAGTGTAGTGCAGAAGGGTTCCTCATGAATCAGTGAAGCCATCATCGAGGAGAGATTGAAGCAGATACAGAATGGATCAATACGATAGAAAAGTGTCATCATTAGATAAATGACTTGTTGCTCTCACAGTAAAATCCCCTAACCAGGTGACATCTTAAATGATGATCCTAAGTCCTTTAACAAGGCTACCTCTAACAGGGTAAAGGTTCTAACAGGCTTTGAATAAAATCCCTTAACCAGGTGACACCTAATTTTTTCTTTATAATCTCCTAACAGGGATGGCTCCTCACCGAGTGTAGTCTAGAATAGTGCAGATTTTGTGAGTTTCTACTCACACCATGGTTTTCTCCCATTTGGGTTTCCACTTGATAAATCTTGATTGTCATGTGTGTTTGATTTTATGTGTGCATGTTTCTTATTAATGTTGATTATACTGATAAGTGTGAATTTTGAATAGAAGTTTTGATGAAGGTTTAATCTGGTATAAATAGGTATAGTGTTTATTCAGCCCCCTCCCAATCACTAGTTAATATCAACAATTGGTATAAGAGCATTGGTCCTCTAAATAAAAATTTTAACATCTTGAGGAAAAGATCATGGAGGAATACTGGTATCAGATGTAGCTTGATCAATATAATGAGATGATTGCTCAGCTGAAGGAAAGACTGGAAAAATCACTTGCTAAAAGGAAGGAAATCACTAGATACAACTTAATGAGAGTCAGTATATCATAGATTAACTCTCTTATCAGAGTGGATCTGAAGAAGTAGAAGAGGAAATCTCAGAACTTATGAAAAATAACAAGAATTTGTCTGAAGAAGTCACAAATCAAAAAAGAGAGCATGGAAGTCAGGCCCTGAGAATGACTGAAATACTAGAATCTAGCGGGATAGCAGAAGAAAAAAGGATAAATGTAGATGAAGCAATGTCAAAAGTTGAAAGAGACAAAAGGATTATTGAAGACACCCTAAGAAATGATGCAATCATCATTGAAACGGATGAAGAAATTTGAATTCTTACTCAAGAGAATATAGTTATGTATGAGCATCTGCATGGCAAAACAGAGGAAAATGAGAAGATGATGATGGAGATTGAACAACTCAAAAATGAGTTGAAAGATGTAGATGAGAGAAATGAAAAGATGAGAAAATTTAATGAAAGCTCTTAGAAGATAAACAAACAATTAAAAGCTTAGAGAAGAACAAAGGAGACAACTATTTTTGGTTACTCCTGTACAGGTCCAATAGAAACTAGAGAAAAGGTATGAAGTTTTCTAAATCCTCTTGCAACTATTGTGGTAAATCGGGTCATATGTTTGATGTCTGTAGAAATCGATCGGGCTGTCAAAAGAAGCCATTCACCTTTGATGGTTATTGCTATAATTGTCACAAGTATGGACACATTGCTTATGAGTGTAGACCTTGATCAAGTAACATGTTTAGTAGAAGAAGATTTAATGGATATTGCTTTACATGCAATAAATATGGACACAAAGATAAATAATGCATGTTCAACAAAAATGCATCAAGATCTCCATCCAAACTAGTTAGCCCCAATAGAAAGAGTAATCAACTCAATGCCACCTATTCAACTTGTGGAAAATTGGGTCATGTTTCAGTGAATTGCAAGATGAGAATGGTTCAGAGAAACAATGTACAACCATGGAAGACAGCTGGTATGGCATATTTCAAGTGCCATAAGATCAGTCATTTGGCTAGAGAGTGCAGGAACCGATCCTACAACCGGTCTGAAGATAGGAACCAATTTAGAAAGAGAAAAGGGCCAAATGATTTGAAAGGAAAGAAGACTATTGAAGAGGTGAAGAATGAAATGAAAAGGATGTGGACCAAGAAGGAAGAAAGAAAAGAAGAAGAGAAGCAGTCTGAAACTAAGTCATCATCCATCGGTGATGACAATTCTTCTTCAAACTAAGAAAACTAATGCTCTAGGGGAGTGCTTATTGAAATATCATGGCTGATTCCCCATAACCAAAGTGAGGTAATTCTTATTTGCAATACTTAGATGTAGAAAATTTGATATATTGTTTGTAACTCTTAATCAGTGAATTGTTAAGAGTATAGGTGTTAAAGGTTATATTGTTACCAGTAGGGAAGTAACACCGGTAAATTATAAAATATTACCATTTGAGGTCATACAACTTAACCATTGTAAAAGAGCATCAAACAAATTAACAAATAAGTAAGGAAATCAAGGCTCATTTTGTTTACCTTGCTTTTATTTATGCATTCATGAGCTCCTAGTTCGATCAAAGATTTTCTAAATCTACTAAGTGCATTACGTGCAAAGTTAGTTTGGAGATCAAGCGATGAAGTTTTGGTGATTGAAAGCTCTAGAAGAAATGATAGGAGAAGTCAATCTATGATTTTTGTTCTAATTCATCATGGCAGCTTCTGTGTCGACTCCTATGTTGGTTGAGCTTGTTAAGAAACCACAACCCACATTCAAGCTGCATCCTAAGAATTCGAGAGAAATTGACATAACCGATGCCCTATCATTTATGCCCTCTAGTGTGGTACTGGTTGAAGATGTTCATTCCTTCATCAATGCAAGTTTGAAGATCTTGGAGACAAATTCATTCAATATGAATTCAAAGGGTTCTGCGATAATGGTCTATTGAAGGCAAATTATATGCATCTGAAGACCAAGTGTTTGTCGTATGTTGTTGATATTCCAAACCAATTCCATGTCAATTGGATCACGTATGTGCTAAGTAGAGTGAATGACCAGTTTCTATGGTTGGAAGCTGAAGCTCCAATCAAAATCACAAAGGATGTGATTCAAAGAGTAATAGGGTTCAGTGAAACAAGTGAAGCACTAACCCTAAGGATAATATCATCCGGTGAGGTCACTCGGTTGACTCAATCCTGTATGACAAGAGAGCAATGCTAGTCACTCACATTGAGGATGTAGAAGTAAGGTTTGCATTTGTAGTGATAGCTTATAGAGTGTATCAATCAAGACGCATGAACAGTGTGTCGAGTAGTGCTATCCATGCAGCTTACCATATCATCAAAGAGGATGCAACATATGACATTTGTGAGATGATAAGGAGTCAATTCCTGGTGAAGATGGACCGAATGAACAAGGAAAAAAAGAAATCATTTGTTAGGATAACTAGTGACCAATTGAGAGAGGGGGTTAATCAGTTGTTAACAGATTATATTAATTAAACCACTTTATAACCTTTAACCGGAGCACATAAACATTGAATACCAAAATAGCAGAAACAGATACCGGTAAGCAATAAGACTTAAGAATGAAACATAGAATGAACACAATGCAACCATAGCACATAATACCATGATTTGTACATGGGAAGCCTATCCACAGTCAGATGATACTTCTATAGAGAGTATGTGATACAATGAGGGGCCTACACATGCAGGAAAGCACACTGCCTAGAGTGTACTACTTATTAGAAAAGAGTCTCACTGACTACAAAGAGGTTATAACCACCTCAAGATAATTGGACAACACTCCAAAAGAATGAACTTCTAGAGATAGCATCTACCATGCCTGATTGGAGTCTCGGTTAAGCTCAATACTAGAGGCTTTGGACCTCTTCCTTAAACCCAATTCAATCACCTATCATCTATTAGGACCCAGAGGCAACTAAGAGGGGGGCTGAATTAGTTGTCTAATAATTTCAACCCAAATATAACTTAACTAAACTTTATACTTAATACCGATAAACCAAACTAAATGTCACTAAATAGATTAATGGTTAATAATAGTAACGGTGAAGCTTAATGCATGAAACAGAAAGAGAGACAATATTCAAAACACATAACACAAAGATTTGTATGTGGAAAACCTGTAAGGGGAAAACCACAGTTGGAAACCTTACCCACAATCAGGGGATACTACTATAGATAGTATGTGTTTACAAATGGAGTATGGACATGCAGAAAGGCCAGCTGCCTAGAGCTCACTACTTAATCACCAAATGGGAGTCACACTGACTACAAATGGATGATTAAATCCAATGATAATGTACTACTCAAAATGACATCTTTAATGCTGGATTCAGTACCGGTTAAGCTCTAATTGTCTTCTTCAAACCTTCCTTGAACCTTCAAATCATGACTGCGTGAGTAGCTCAACTTATATTCGCATATACCAAATATCACAACCTTACAATACCTTATTACATACCACCTCTATATAAATCTCACAATTGAAATTTTACATATATACCAAAACCTATGTCCAAATGTGTAGGTCGACTCACTAAGAATATTACAATAAAAATCAATTATAACAAGTCAAGATGCGATGGATCATGTCGGCTAAACAATAATGTTAACTGATTAAACTGTCTCCATAACATGTCGTGCTGATCTGGAATAGATAATGCATGCTAGTGCATAACTTAGACCAATTTGCTACTAACAACAAATATGTCAACCTGATTAGACCAATAACCAAATCTCCAAAACCAAGTGTCCAAACAATGTCTTCGACATAACCAAGTGATCTCCAAATGATAACAAGTTATCCTCAGTTCCGGTGAATAATATAACCTATCGATGAACCAAATATCGGTGACTATGCATAAGTCACTGAACTTGCTAGTGAACATAATCAAAGATCTCTAGAAGGATAAGTGTTGATAAGTGTTGACATTAATGACAAAACCAAGGAACATACTCATAATACCAACATGATCAACCAAACCTCCTTCACATATGATATTGCATTCCATGACCATGACACTTATTTAATTCCCATTCAATACCATTCCATGATCTACAATGAGATCTTACATCAATTTATACAAACCCTAAGGCCTAAACCAATTAGGTCGGCCACTAAAAAGATATTACAATAAGATCATGCATACATCCATATTACAATGATATGCCATGTCACCTTTAGACCAAAACAATAATAACCAATCCATAAAACATACGGGTAACATGTAGAGAACACATTAACATGATACCTGTCCATAACCTAGATAGGTACCGGACCTAATATGGGTCCACCATGCAAAAGAAATCTCTTCAATTAGCTGAAGCATGATCAAGGATCACCTTCTGCATCTTGGATTCCATCTAGAAGCCGCACCAACACCACTTACCATTATGTCAAAGATTCTCAATGAAAGCTCTACCAGTTAAACCTTAAACCCATACCGGTAACATAAGATCTTCTACCAATAACCAAAACCTATCTACTAGTAACCAACCATAACAGCTAGTGTTGACAACAATGACAAAACATCAATGCAACACATAATCAATTCCTCCATATTGCCAAAAATCTCCCCCTTTGGTATTGATGGCAACACTAGATGTGAAAAACATCTAAGTACCAAGAAATGCCAAACAAGTCTCCCCTGTGGAAGACAACCAATAATCTCTTGTATATAGCTCTGAATATGAATAACTCTCCCCCTGTGAATAATATCTTTGTAAAGTTCTGAATTTTATTTTTCACATCACTATCGCTCCCCTTTGACATCAATGCCAGAAATCTGACAAAAAAATCAAAGCAAGAATATAAGCCTCTGAATAGCAAAGGTGACTACTCCCCCTGAGTAGTAGCACCACCACATCAGTGCTGGAATGAATAGTATCTCTGATAATGCATGCCAAACTGATGCCAAACCACATCAATCAAGTCTCTGTCAGAGGGGCAGAAACCCCTAACCAATCTCTCCAATACTCAAATTATTCCTTAGATAGTGGTTTAGTGAATATATCTGCAATCTTCTCTTTAGTGTTCACATAAACCAATTTGACTTCCTTTTCTTCCACCTTGTCCTTTAGAGAGTTATATTTTATTGATATGTGCTTAGTCTTAGAGAGAAATACCAAATTCTGAGACATGTCAATAGTTGTAGAGTTATCAAAATATATAACTGTCGGTTCACTACAATTTATCTTGATATCCTTCAACATTTGATTCATCCACATGACTTGAGTGTAATTAGTTGCTACTGCAACATATTCAACTTCTGCAGTAGATAAAGAAATGCATGACTTTTTTTTGCTAATCCATGAAACCAATTTCTTACCAAGAAAGAAAGCTCCATCAGAAGTGCTCTTCCTATCATCTGTATCTCCTTCCCAATCTGAATCTGTATATGCACATAAAGTGAAGTTATTATCTCTAGAATACCATAAGCCCTATTTTGTTGTTCCTTGCAAATATCGGAATATCCTCTTTACTACACATTCATGATTTCCTTTAGGATTACTTTGACATCTTGAAAAAATACTTATTGCATTCATAATATCCAATCTAGTTTGAGTTAGATATAATAAACCACCAATCATAGACTTATACCTTGTTGTATTTACCGGTATCGATGTATCTTTGATAGATAATTTCTCACTTGTCACCAGAGGAGTACTAACCAGTTTGGAATTATCCATACCAAAATTATTCATAAATTTCCTCAGATACTTAGTTTAACAGATAAAGATGCCTTTTTCAGTTTCAGTAATCTCCAAACCTAAGAAAAATCTCATCTCACCAATTGTAAATATTTCAAATTCATTCTTCATGTTATTAGAGAATTCCATAAACAATTTGTCTTCTCCTCCAAAAATAATATCATCAACTAATACTTCAATAATAAGAATATCATCAATAGTGATCTTATACTATAAGTTACGATCAACACTGCCTTTAGTAAAACCAAGCTTCAAAAGATATTTATCCAACCTTGCATACCAAGCTCTAGGAGCTTGTTTCAATCCATATAAAAGATTTCCTTAATCTGAAAACCATATTATTATCATCTATCAGTGAAAATCCATTAGGCTACTCAATGTATACCTCTTCCCCAAGTTCACCATTCAAAAATGCACATTTAACATCCATTTGATAGACCTTATAGTTCTTATAAGCTTCATAGGAAAGAAATAGTCTAACAACTTCAATTCTAGCTACAGATGCAAATGTCTCACCATAATCAATTCCTTCCATTTGAGAATATCCTTTACAAACCAATCTAGCCTTGTTTCTTACAACTTGACCATCCTCTTTTAGTTTATTCCTAAAACCCTATTTAGTTCTAATGACATTCTTTTTTTAGGTCGGGGAACTAAAGTCCAAGTCTCATTCTTCTCTATCTGATCTAATTCATCTTCCATAGCCTTTAACCAATGTTTATCTTTATAGGCTTCAATAACAGATGCTAGTTCAATTTGAGAAATAAGACATACCTCTTCATTTGCCAGTCTTCTTCTTGTCATAACTCCCTTGTTCCTATCTCCAATGATTTGATCTTCCGAATGATTTAACCTTACATACCTTGGTGTCTTCTGAACTTCAAGTTCACTGTTCTCATCATTAGTCATAGTTGAATTTTCTGATTGTGTCGGTGTAACTGTCTCAGTGTCCTGTACCAATTGAGGCATTTTCAGTTTAGTTATGACCATTTCCACTGCCAATTCCCTAGCATATGATATAGATTGATTTATGTATTTCTCATCCACTTTTACATTTTCTCCCTCCATAATTTTCTGCAATCTTTTGTTATAACATCTATATTCTTTTCTTTGAATTGAATATCTAAGAAATATCCCTTCATTACATCTAGGATAAAACTTCTCAATTGAATCATCCCTTTTGATATAACATTTACTTCAAAAAAATTGAAATATTTAACGGTAGGTGTATGCCCAAACCATAATTCATAAGGGGTATTATTGGTTTCACCTTCGATGTGGACTTTTTTGAATGTGTAGATTGTTGTACTCACTACTTCTCTCTAGTAGATGTGAGGAAATTTGGCTTCCATCATCATAGTTCTTTTTGCATCCAAAACGGCTCTATTATTTCTTTCCACTACTCCATTCCGTTGAGGAGTCCGAGGTGCAAATAATTGTCTCCTAATTCCATGTTTGTCTTACAATAACAGTTAAATTCATGAGAAGTCAACTACCACCTTGATCTGATCTTAGACATTTTATTTTAAATCTAGTTTTTGTTTCTACCTTTTCTTTAAAGATTTTGAATTTCTCAAAGGCTTCAAACTTCTCCCTAAGAAAAGTCACCCACATCATTCTAGAATAGTCATCAATTATCAACATGAAATACCTATCACCTTGAAAGCTTCTAGTCCTTGCTAGACCACACAAGTCAGTGTGAATCAAATCAAGCACATCATTACATTTATCATGTATGCTCTTAAAAGAAGTTCTAACTTTCTTTCCCAATTGGCATTCCTTACATACCAAATTATGAGGCTTCATAATCTTAAGTATGTCTCTAATTGCCCTTGTTGAACTGATCTTAACAATACAATTAAAATTAACATGACACAACCTGTTATGCCATAACAAACTCTCATCAATATGAGTGAGAAATCAAACATGTCATACTACCAGTGTTCAAGTGAAAGATATTACCTCCAGTCTGAGTACCGTTTGCAATCTCGAAACCATTTTTGTTAATGATTTTGCATTTTCTATCTTTAAACTAAAGTTGGAAACCCGTGTCCACCAATTGACCAAAACTTAAAAGATTATTCTTTAAACCTTCTACATAATAGACATTATCAATATTATGCTTACCATCTAGAGAAATAATACCTCTACCTTTGATCATACATGCTTTGTCATCTCCAAATCTGACTTGACCGCCATTGTATTCTTGTAGGGACAAAAATTTTCTTTTATCTCCAGTCATATGATGTGAGCATCTACAATCAATTACCCATTCATCCTTGTCTTCAACTTTCACTGCCATGGCCTTTTCTTCATTCTTAATAGCTAGTTCTGGTTCATCTTCCTTTAAAGTATAGAACACCCATTCCTTTCCATTTTTGGATCCACTAGCAGAGTCTGTTGTCGGTTCATCCTCAAAGTCATCACTTACTCCTTCCTCATCCGCTATGTAGCATTGTTTATTTTTCTTGAATCTATATCTTTTCTCATTAGGCTTAAATGATTTCTTAACTCTCTCTTTGAATCTTGCATTCCTTTCAGGACATCTAGATCCAAAATGACCAATCTTATTACATGCAAAACATTTAAAAGGTTCTTTTCCTTCATACTTACTCCTGTCGGTCCTTTAGGTACTCTTCTAGAAAATAAGGGTTCAAGTTGCTCAGATTCTTCATCCTATTTCCTCATATCTTCCAATTCCTTTTCATATAACGCTTTGCAGTCACTTTTACTATTAGATGATGATGCATGAAAAGAAGGTTTGGACTTTAAAGCTCCAGAAAGTCCAAATTCTTCAAGATCCAAAGTAGATAATTTTCCAATCAGAATGTCTTTGTTAACTGCAATGTTTTCCATTGTCCTTAGTTCATTAATTGCATTTATCTTCATCTTGTAAGCTAGTGGAAGGTCTCTCAAGACTTTGGAAACTATTTCATCTTCACTCAGAGATCCTCCACAACATTAAATTATCATGACAATCTCATTTACTCTTTCTATAAATGTAGCAATTTTTTCATTATCTTCCATCTTCAAGTTCTCATACTTTACTCTGTAACCATCAAGTTTAGCAATTTTGACACTAGGATCACCTTCATCCAGAGTTTGTGATTTATCCCACATAACCTTTGTTGATGATTTATCAGTTAATCCAATGATTTTCTGATTAGTAAGTGCACACAAGAGGGTTTCTCTACCTGTGCAATAATTTTTAATATTCTTGTCTAGGTCTGCAGGAGCAGGATTGCTAGATGTCCAATCATAAGGTGTATATCCTTTCTAAGTGATCTCCCAAATATCCTTGCCAAGACATCTAAGATGAGTCTCCATTCAGATCTTTCATATACCATAATTTGTTCCATGAAGCTTAGGGATTTCTCTTTTGAAAATAGTTGCCAGTGGATTTTGAAGTATTAGCTACCATAGGATCTACCTCAAGCAGTTAAGATTCTACAAAAGAGGAGCAGATCTCTTATACCAATTGTTAGGATAACTGGTGAACAACTGAGAGGGGGGGGGGGTGACTCAGTTGTTAACAGATTATATTGATGGACTTGTAAAGCACTAAGAGGCAGGGGGGTGAATTAGTGACACCAAAAACAAAACTACTTTTAATAGTGACTAGTAGAAATACTTAACAAGTTTGTTAAACAATATGCATACAATCCAAAATGATATAACAACATCCACAATAAGTATAACATCCACCATAACACAAGTGTTTATACGTGGAAAACCGAAATAGGCAAAAACCACCATGAGATGGGACTCACAAGTTAACTATCTGCAATAATAGATAACTAACCGGTTAAAGTCTACAAAGTGCTCTACTAGGAGCGAATCTTGTTAAAGATCCCAAATCTTAACGAAAAGCTATACCCTGTAAATGGTAGTACCCTATAAGGAGTAACCATGGAGGAAGATTTATGAATCCAAACTAATGGATCACCTGGTTAGAGGATTTGTACAATGAAGCTTGTCAAAGCTTACCCGGTTAGGGGATTTGACTATTGCAATGATTAGAAAACAACAGGTAGTGTCATCTAGTAATAGCATAACTTTCTTGGATAGATCCTCTTCTGTGCACTCAACACTTCCTTACCATCATACTCTACAACTTAATTCTTCTTCCTTTGCACATAACATATCTCCTTCACTCATACAAAATAATTCATTGTGATGTCAACCTCTAGAAATCATATCACAATTACCTAGGTGCAATGTATCTAGTCAAACAATCATAACACATCACAAAAATACCGCCAAAACATGTCGGTAAGGATAACTCATCACATAATAAATGAATAGTGGTTGGAACAATCAATACTGGTTGGAGTTAAATATATAAGTCGTTTATCCTTTTATGCTCCTTTCATAATCTCCATTGGATCTTCATGTTGATGTCAAGTTAAGTATAATCACTAGTTGGCTCCATGCATATACCGGTTGTCACCATGTACCGGTTAGATATAAACCTTTATTATACTGGTTGTAATATAAACACCTTTAAAGTCACACTGGTAGACAATTTGAACATATGTGTGTTTATGTGTTTCATCAATGACAACATATGATGAAGTTAATCATTAAAATCATCATCAAGCCAACAATCTCCCCCTTTGGCATTGATGGCAACACTTAGAAAATTTTATAGTAATACCACTAAGTGTGCTTACAAATAAAAATTTATACACATATACATATACTCCCCCTTACTACATACATCATACAAAATTTTCACAATGCACATACATATTTCTACTCCCCCTTTGACAACAATGCCAAATTGAAAAGAAAAAATATATATATTTAGAAAATTTTGTATCAAAATTTTTTTACATATACAAAAACTTGAAAAACAGAAACAAGATTCATGCATGGCTAGTCTCATAAAAATAGCATTAAAGTTTCTTTTCAACTGAGATAAAGCATGTTCTGATGTCTCTAGCAAGTTCTTAGTGAACTCAAGTGTAGACATAATCTAAGTATGGAACTCTTCCATTGAATCAAGTGTACAGGTTTTCGGAGTAGCCAAAATAGCTTCTGCATTCTTGTAGGCTCTTTGCAGTATGTCCACTTGGGATGTGAGTAGACTCTTCAATTCCTTCAATGACCAGACTCTTTTTCCTTTTTCAATATCATAGGTATCTAACTTGTTTTGCAAATCATCCACGGATTTGCTAAAAGCAAAAATAGAATCTTGAAGTGGTACATATGCATTGCATACCTTCTCTAGCTCTTGCTCTATTTCAGTTCACCTAGTATTGATATCCAAATAAAAGAATAAAACTTTAGAAGTAGAAGCAAGATATTTCCCTCCTTTTTCAATAACTTTTCTTAATAAATTTTTATTAAGAGATAGAGCAATTTTTCCTGTATCAATTTCTTTCATAAGTTTCTCTCCACGCTTCTTCTTGTAACTCTTCTCAACATATGTTTGTGCTACTTCTTCTAGCAACTTAATTCAGTTAGATGCATCAGCAACTAATTGACCAAGTTTGCTAATAGATGTTGTTAAATTCCCTGTAGTAGTTTCTGGTAGTAGACTTGTCATAATGTCCACTACATTCTGAATGGTTTTAGTTTCCATTCTTTGCTCTTTAAGTCTCTTCTTATGTGCCCTAGATTGCATAATAGTTGCAATCTTCAACATTCCAAATGCACTCATATTATCAACAATTATAGGCCCTAAGATGCCTAATGAGTCATCATCATCTTCATCAATCTGCTATAAAACTAATGATGTTACTGGTTCAGAAGATGTTACCTTAACAATCTCTTATTTTTCTTGTTTTTTCTTCATTTCCTGTTTAGAAATCTGTTTATCAACTTTTTCATCGGATTTCTTTTGAATGTCCTGTGAAACCAATGGCAGTTGGGGTTTCACTGGTGGTTCCTTTGCTGGTGGAATATCCACTCCTGTTTGACTTGTCGGTTTCTCAACTAAAGTAACCTTTGATTCAGTGATTTCAGGTGGTTGCATATCTGGTGAAGTAATGTCTCCAGATAGATCTATAGCATCCTCAATCTCATCAACAAGTATGACTCATTGGACAATAGTGTCATCCTTCTTCCTAATAGGATAAACAAAATCAGCTTGCACAATTTCATCCTCATCCATTTTAGGTCGATCAACAATATCTTGCTCGTGTTTAGAGGAATGTATAAGATCTTCCATATGTTGGATATTATGAGCAAACTAATGAGTCTCAGTCTCAATAGGTTGCATCTTTTCACTAATCAACTTCAATCTTGTTTTGTAGGCAAAATGAACTTTGTACTTATCAACCAATTCATTCAGCTCATCCTTTGACAACTCAGGAAAATATTGTACAAATACATCATCTATGATTTCTTTTTCTTTCTTTATTGCTTCTTCCCATTTATTCAAAAGAATAGTATACAAGGAATTAGAGATATCCTTTTCAATATCATGAGGTAATCTATTATAATCTATTATAATGGCACAAATAATTGATTACCTATTGAATAATTTGTTCATTTTCATCTTCATTAAATGAATCAAAATGATTTGTGACATCATTAGATCTGTTTTTTCCTAATGTCCTCATTATCCTCTCAAAGGTAGTGTCAAGCTTGTAAGTTGAGGTATCAAAAGGCATAGTTGCCTTTGGCACTTCCTTCACTTGCCTACCTACTTTACCAGTTACTTTCATTTTCTTCGGTTCCTCCTCAGTATCAGTTCCTTCAAATTTTGCTTGGAGAATTAATTTCTGACCTATTTTCTTTGATGCAGTTTCCTTCTTTGCATATACTTTAGGTATCGGTTCCTTTTTGGTTTGGACACTTCATGTCACTCTTTTACTTTTTATTATTGGAGATGCTTATGCAGCCTTCTTCTTCTTACCTTTACCTTTACAACTTATGGATGGAATAATACTAGTTTCAGCTGCTGCAATGTGAACTTTAACTATATCCAATCTTGCCTTCTTTTTGTCCACTGGAGATGTCAACAAGTTATTGGCATAACCGATCAATACTTTTCATAGTTGACCTCATAACTCATGTCTTCCATTTCTTTTTCTCTAGGCTCAATAGCCTCCATCAAACAAAAATCAGTGATAACGTGATAACTATGAAAATAATGTCCTTAGCAAAATGTTTTACCACATCCTCAGGAAATCTTACTCTCGTACTCATTTTCTTTTGAAATTTATGAAATATTCATTCATGACAATAGAGAAGGTGTTCTTCACAGCTTTGATGATGCTCTTAATCTGGGTAGATACCGGTAGTTCCTTAGGCCATTCAAGATCACCTATTCCCAATAGGAAATTCTTAAAATAAAAAAATAGACTGATCAACAACTATCCAAATTTAAACTTTAGACTGTTATCCTTCTTGATAGACTGAAGATTCAATAATAATTGGCTCCTTATGGCCTCTCATAGGTCATAATTAGCATTTTCAGCTATCATCTTGTAAGAAGTATGCACCGTTGTTGATGGAACACTATTCAATCTACTAGAATAAAATACCCGATAGCCTATAACCATAGCTGCCAACTTTACCGTTGTGTCCCTTCTGTTATTGACAAAAAAAGCACGCCCATCAACTATTGATACAGTTAGAGTGTTTACTATCTCTTTTGAAATACGCCTCAGCTTAGGTACTTCACCGGTTGAGTAAAAACTAGTTACAACTTGAATAGATTCCTTGGTTATAGTATGAGTCCTTTCTAAATACATGTTTTCCCCATGAACATAACTCAGAATAATTTGGATATGTTCTTAAAAATCTTCAAGAAAGTATGTTGCATTATGAAAACCTTTCTCATAAACCCTAATATATTTTGGTTGAATCTTTCTGCTTTCATTGTAAAGGGATTTCAACTGAGAATATGATCCTAAATCCTCAATCTTGCAATCAATGTAGCTAGACAAATCTCCTTTCACTATGACATCACTAGGAATATGTGATAAGGCATTATAAAATACAATTCTTTCCTCTTTTACAGCTTTCATAGGCTCAGATGTAATCATCAATTTCTCTACTAGTTTAGAAGACGATACCATTTCAGATAAACTAGATTCAAAGTAGGATTTTCCAAAGAAATACCTTATTTCATGTGCATTGCCTCATTTACCTATTGAATACTCAAGTGCACACCAGTTCAGTCTTCACCAACCTTCAAATCAGCTTGATTACTCAAATCACAATGCAACTTCGACTAAAATCAGCTAACAATCCTTTCTTAGCTTTTCAAGCGCTCAAAAATTATTTATCCTATGTGTTAGGGTAAAAATAACAAAGTGAAAAATCACTTTTATCCTTTTTACCTACTGTATTAAATGCTCGCCCGTTAGGGTTACAAACCCTAATTACACTGCTTCATAATACATATAGTTTTAATAGATGTAAAACCAGTTGATAACCAATTGACAAAAAGTTATCAAAATTTTATGCATTCAAATTTTCTTACCAATCATTCATCTCAAGGGGTCCGAAAGTGGATTTACCATTAAGTTCCCCTTAGCCATATTGAAAAGGCTTAGTTCACCAGTGCAGGATTCTCCACACTGGGTGAAGGAATAGTTTCTTCTCCAAGTGAGTCATCACTTTTGTTCTTCCATATTCGATTCATTTCTTCTCTGGTTTCTTCAATATTGACCTTTTGCTTGCCTTTCTGATCTTTAGAAGGATTGATTGGTTTGCTCTTTTTGGATCTAGAAAAAATTTCCATGTGTCCTGGTTTATAACAATGATAGCAGGCCATTCCAGATGATCTCCAAGGTACTGCATTACCTCTCCCAATTCTTCTTCTGCAATTCATAGCCACGTGACCAAATTTGTTACAGATGGTGCAAATGACATTTGTTACCTTTTCCATATCAAATGGACTAAACCGGTTGCCATAGGGTCTTTTCCAGTTCATGTTGACTTGGTTACCATAGTTTCTCATCCAATTGCCTTTGGTCTTAGATGCATATGCGGTACAAGATTATTTGCTCCATATATGCATTCAACTGATCTATGTCCATACATTTTCCATGTGAAGCAATGACCTTCAAATTTCTTGGATACATACCTAGCATTTGTATTGTAGCTTGCATTTCCATTAGGTTTGGTTCTACAAACATTTGCAGTGTGACCAAGTTTATGGCAAACAAAAGACAGGTTTAAATACCTTCTTACTGGTAGGATTTTTGGCCTTTGGAGCAGATTTGTTCTTGTGAGTGTTGTTCTTGGTACCAGAGGATTCTCCTTTTTTAGATGTGTTAAAACAAAGTCCAGAGGTATCACCATTCATCCTTTGTGATTGAATTTGTTCTTCAAGAAAGGTAGAACTTTTGTTGAACTTTTACAATTTCCCATTTGCTTCAGTGAGCTATTTGGTGAGATCTTCATTATTTTTTGACAGGTTCTCTCTCAGAGATGATTCTAATTCAAGATATAACTGTAAGTTCTCTTTTTCTTCTCTCCCTACATTCAAATGCTCATGCAAAGTAGCATTCTTTCACTTGATCTTGGCAATCTCATGATCTCTTTCCTTGATGAGATCTTTAGCAGTTCTCCTGCCTTTCAATTCCTGACTCATGCAGATAGTAAGACCTTCTAGCTCTCTCCTCAGATTTAGCTTTTCATTATATATTTTTTCAAATTCCTCTACTAAATCATCAATATTGGCCTCATCTGAAGAACTAATATCAGATATTTCTAACAGTTGTTGAGTTAGCTCTCTTCTTTTGACTTGAGAAACTTTCAGTTTGACCCTTAAGATTTCTAGCTCATTCCTACTAGCCTCAAGCTTTCTAGCCATATCAATGTAGCTCATATCCCCCATGGTAGCTTTAGGGTTTCCTTCCAAGAGATTAGGCTTTAAATAAGTTAGGCTCTGATACCAATTGATGGACTTGTAAAGAACTGAGAGCGGCAGTAAATCAGTGACACCAAAAACAAAACTACTTTAAACACTGACCGCTAGCAATACTTAACAAGTTTGTTAAACAATATGCATGCAATCCAAAATGATATGACAACATCCACCATAACATAAGTGTTTGTACATAAAAAACCCAAATAGGTAAAAACCACGGTGAGATGGGACTCACAAGTTAACTATCTATAGTAATATATAACTGACCAGTTAAGGTCTAGAAAGTGTTCTGCTAGGAGCAATCCTGTTAAAGATACCAAACCTTGATTAAAAGCTATACCCTGTAAAAGGTAGTACCCTGTAAGGAGTAACCTTGGTGGAGGATTTTTGAATCCAAACTAATGGATCACCTCGTTAGATGATTTCTACAATCAATCTTGTTAGAGCTTACCCAGTTAGGGGATTTGACTCTTGCAATGAATAGAAAACATGTAGTGTGACCTAGTAATAGCACAACTTGCTTGGATAGATCCTCTTCTGTGCACTCAACACTTCTTTACCATCATACTCTGCAAACTTAATGCTTTTGCCTTTGCACATAACATATCTCCCTCACTCATACAAAATAATTCATTGTGATGTCAATATAAAGACATTTAGATTTCATGTTGGCCTCTATAAATCATATCACAATTACCTAGGTGTAGTGTATCTGATCAAACAATCATAGTGCATCACAAATATACCCCCAAAACTTATTGGTAAGGATAACTCATCACGACTAGTGATAACTCATTACATAATCAATGAATATCATTTGGAACAATCAATACCAGTTCGAGTTAAACATATAAGTCGTTTATCTTTTGATGCTCCTTTGATAATCTCTGCTGGATCTTCATGTTGATGTCGAGTTAAGTATAATAACTGGTTGTCTCCATGCATGGACCAATTGTCACCATGTACCAGCTAGATATATACCTTTAGTATACTGGTTGTAATATAAACACCTTTGAAGTCACAACGGTAGACAATATGAACATATGTGTGTTTATGTGTTTCATCAATGACAACATATGATGAATTTAATTGTTACAATCATCATCAATCTAACATATATTAATCAAACTATTTTATAACCTTTAACCGGAGCACATAAAAATTGAATACTAGAATAGTAGAAACAAATACTAGTAAGTACTAAAAATTAAGAATGAAATAGAAAATTAACACAATGCAACCATACCACATAACACCATGATTTGTATGTGGAAAACCTAGTAAAGAGAAAAAACATGGTGGGAAGCCTATCCATAGTCAGATGATACTTCAGCAGAAAGTATGTCATACAATGAGGGGCCTGCACATGTAGGAAGACACACTACCTAGAGTGTACTACTCATTACAAAAGAGTCTCACTGACTATAGAGAGGTTATAACCACCTCGAGATAATTTGACACCAATCCAGAAGAATGAACTACCATAGATAGCATCTACCATGCCTAATTATAGTCCTCGTTAAGATCAATACTAGAGGCCTTGGACCTCTTCCATAAACCCAATTCAATCACCTATGATCGACCAAATCTCCTTCGAATATGATATTGCATTCCATGACCCTGAAACTTATTTCATTCCCATTAAATACCATTCCATGATCTACAATGAGATCTTACATCAATTTATACAAACCCTAAGGCCTAAACCAACTAGGTCGGCCACTAAAAAGATATTACAATAGGATTATTGTATACATCCATATTACAATGATATGCCATGTTGTCTTTAGACCAAAACAACAATAACCAATCCATAAAATATCCCGGTAATATGATACCGATCCATAACCTAGATAGGTACCAAACCTAATCTAGGTCGACCATGCCAAAGAAATGTCTTCAATTAGTTGAAGCATGATCAAGGATCACCTTCTGTATCTTGAATTCCATCTAGAAGCCGAACAAACACCACTTAGGATTCTATCAAAGATTCTCAGTGAAAGCTCTGCCGGTTAAACCTTAAACCCATACCGGTAACACAAGATCTTCTATTGGTAACCAAAACCTGTCTGTCGGTAACCAACCATAATAGCTAGTGTTGACATCAATGATAAAAGAACAATGCAACACATAATCAACTCCTCCATATTGCCCACAATATCTAAGTATGGTTCAATACTGCTATGTATCTTCTTCTATGTGCAATATTTCTTTCCCGGTAAGGGAAATGTAGTGTGGTCTATAGATAAACCTATAATAGTTCAGATAGGTAAAATGATTAGAGACCTAGGTGATAAGTTTGGAGAGACAATACATGGGGTTATTTTAAAGAATTCCAAACTATAATGTATCAAAGAGAAATAATCCCAACTGGTATAGTTCAAAAATTACAAGGACACTATTTTCTTTCTTGTTGATATTGATTGTTTCATAATTCAAGAAGTTGAACCTAGAACTTTCTGGGTACCCACTATGGGTTAAGAGATCAGGGCAAACATTGCCAAAATATATGCAAACATGTTACTGTCTAAACCGGTAGACAGAAAAGCTAAGAGATTTGGAACTTATGAGGAGGCAAGCTCTTAAGAAGGAACTCAAAGAGCCTATAATTCAAAATAAAGTTAGGAAAATGATTGACACCTTAGACAAGAAATATGGAGATGAAGCATCTGGTGCCACTACTTCCTCAGGTACAAGTGAGCAAACAAGGGAAAAATAAAGAAAAGATGAAGAGAAAATAGATGAAAAGAAGAAAATGTCCAAGGAAAGATCCAAGGGTACCGCATCTAGCAAACCGACAGCATATATGAAAGAAAAGGACTCAGATACTCCTACATCTTCCCAATGTAGAAGTGGATTGGTATGAGTCACATATGCAAGAAAGAAAAAGAATGAAAGGTCAATTGACGCAAAGGCTAAGAAGAAGCCCAAGAAAGATGAAAAGGAGGATGATAACTCTGACACCCAATCTGATGTGGTAATTAAAGAAGTCAGAAGAAGTGGTAGGAATGTAGCTCCAACTGTTGATGAATTGGTCCATGGGATCAAAGAGTGTGGATGTTTAGCTAGTGTTGGGAAAAGGTATCCCGTCTGCAACAAGGAACACAAAAGAAAAATTGAAGATGCACTCATCTGGAACTTACATAATTTATGCAGTACTCCAAGTGAACTACATGGAACAATTCCATCAGATTTATAAAATCTAATTGAAGGGAGATGGAAAACTACCTTGGCAAATGTGAAGGAATACAAAATAAAGGAACTCATAGAAGTGCAACATGAACTAGATTATAAAAAAGCAACTATAGTGGCCGAAACAAGTGTAAAACATTTCAAAATAATGAATAGAATAGGGAGAGTGACCATAGGAGACATTCAAGGTGTGCATGATGAGGGCATTGACATGTGGAAAACAATTTTGAGCTAGCAAAAGGAAGTTGAAGAGGAAATAGAAAAAGAAGTGAAATAGGAACAAGATATAGCTGGTCAAGAAAAGAGCAAAGGAAAAGACAAGGACACCACTGATGGGTTTGATGAATTTTTTCAATTGAAGATATCATAGGTGATGTTGTGTCAGATATTCCGAATCTGACAAAAGGATGTAGAGCTACCAGTTGAACAAAAATAAATTGTTGAAACTATTGATATTGATGATACATTGGAAAAGGGAACCGATCAAACTAAGCATCCCATAGATGATGAAGTTAGAATTAAGGACATCCCTTATGAGGAAAAGCCTCAAAGGAATCTGGTGACAATAAATATTCCCACAACACACCCTATTGGCAATGAACCTCATTTTCTAGAAAAAGGTGCAGAGGGAGAAAACCTAAAGATGATAGATTCATCAATACCATCTTTTGATGAAACGGAGGAGAAGGAACAAGAAAAGAAGGAAGCAGAAAAGATGAATGAAGAGTTGAAGGAAATAGGAATAATCTATATTGGTCCAATGGAGACCAAGGAATAGGAAAAAGAGAAGAAGATATAAGATTTTTCATCGATTCAACCTAAAGGTGGTCAAAAAATAGTGTTGGACACTCCTCCGGTAAAGAGGAAGTTAGTTTTAGAAAAGGAAACTGAGAAAAAGAAAGCTAAACTCCCCATCTCAGGCAGCTCTGAGGTAGAAGCTGAAGAAGAAGAAGAAGAAGAAACAAAGGAGGAATAAGGGGAAGACTCAGTAATTGATATCAAGAAGATGAGCCCCAAATAGTTAATAAAAGTTTTAGAAAAAATGAGAATTCAAGCTGAAAAGACCAAACTTAAAGCAAAGAAAAAGAAGGGAAGAATTCCTAATACTGCAAAGACAATCTTATCTGATCTCAATCCTAATATTGTTGTTGATGAGAATGCACCTAACATCGATCAATTGGGAACTCTTGTCAAAGCAATCGACTCAGAGGCAACCGATTTGGAGAAGGTTTCATCAAGGCAGTATGAAACCAGAAAAGGTGAGCAATTAATGGAACAAATATCAGTTGAATTTTTTTCTCTCTCTAGCTACATTGAAGAAGTGAAATCAATCTTAAAGGAAGATGGCCAATTATTGATCAGATTCTCAAACTTCCCCGATTTCATCAAAGATCTTGAAAAAAAAAAAAGAGTAAAAACTCAATAGGAAATTCAAGATCTGCTAGGTTCCTTTGATCCTCTTGCAAGCTCACTAGCAACTTTCAGAGGAAAAGTCAAACTATTGACTCATGAAATTAACAATCTAAAAGAGGAATAGGACAAACAAGCTCTAAACCTGCTAGAGATATAGTGCTATCTTGCCCCTTTCATTGATTTATTGCAAGGCAAAGTGAAACAAGTAGAAGGCCTCTTCAGTAGACTTGACTGCAAGATAGTGGATGACATGGAAGATTTTATCACATACCCTCATGGACAAATTATCACTATGAAATAAGTGAAGCCTACATGGGAATCTTCTTTGGATGCAGCTAAGGTAAATTTCAAAGAAATTTTGGACTTACTCTCATAAATTATTTTGTATACTTTGATTCCTTTATTCTTTGTCATTGTTGCAAAAAGGGAGAGAATGAATGTATAGTGGATTGGACATATGAGGAGGAATGACTATAGAGACAATTTATATTAGCAGAGTAGTATCAATAGAGAGGTAGAGTAGTACTGGTGGAGTGGAAGAGCAGTACTAGCAGAAAAGGCAGTACTGACAGAGAGGCAGAGTTGTAGCAGAGTAGTACTAGTAGAGAGGCAGAGTAGTACCGATAGAGTGGTAGAATAGTACTGGCAGAAAAGGCAGTACCGGTAGAGAAGGGTGAGAACATGGGGAGAACTAGCAGAAATAGGAGATATTAGAACAAGGGGAGATCCAGTTTAATCGAGCTACATGTTTTGCCACCAATGCCAAAGGGGGAGATTGTTGGCATCATGGTGGCCATGATGAAGTTTGAGGTACTTAAGAAGTTGTCATTAATGGCAATACTGATTCTAATATCATCATAATAGATTGGAAAAGGATTATAGTGGACTAGTAAGGAACAGGGGACTAAAAGCTTCCACCGGTGAGCAGAGACCGCTTTACAGGAAGCAACTGGTAGTTGAGCTGAGTAAAGCAGGTTCACCGATATAAAGAAAAGAACCAGTAGAAGATCACAATGGTGAAATGTAGATCTGATCAATTTAGAAAGTACCAGTGGAAGTCGGAGTTCTTGATAGAGAAATGACAAGATTTGTGGCATGAACAATTAGTCCCACTGGTATAATCGATGATATTTGAGGAACAAACAGATTGACACATAGAATGATATTTTGAGTTCGAGTTTTAGAGGGAAAGTTTGTGCCAAGATTGAAGACAACTAAATACATGTTTTTCATCTTGAATTTTGTGTGTTGAAAAATTTGTAAGTGGATTGAGGTTGAAAATAAGAGCAAAGGTGAAGAACACGTGTAGTGCAGAAGGGTTCCTCATGAATCAGTGAAACCATCAGTGAGCAGATATTGAAGCAGATACAAAATGAATATATACGATAGAAAAGTTTCATCATCAAATCAATGACTTTTTGCTCTCTAATAATTGCAGCATAGTAAAATCCCTTAACTGGGTGGACTTTAACAAGTCCCTTTGTAAAATACCTTAACTAGGTGACATCTCAAATGATGATCCTAAGTCCTTTAACAAGGATACCTCTAATAGGGTAAAGGTTCTAACAGGCCTTTAAGAAAATTCCTTTACCGAGTGGCACCTAACAGTGTCTTTGTAATCTCCTAATAGGGATGGCTCCTCACAGGGCGTACTCCAGAATAGTGTAGATTTTGTGAGTTTCTACTCACACCATGGTTTTCTGCCGTTTAGGTTTCCATGTGATAAATCTGGGTTTTCATGTGTTTTTTATTTTATGTGTGCATGTTTCTTATTAATTCTTCTTATACTAATAAGTGTTAAGTTTGAATAAAAGTTTTGATTAAAGTTTAATCTAGTATAAACAAGTATAGTGCTGATTCACCGCCCCCCCCTCTCAATCACTAGTTAAGATCAACACATTGCACTTAAGTGGGGGTGTTGGTGTAGACTTAAGTTTTACTTAGGTCGCAAGCATATAATGCATTATTATTTATTAGTCAATAATATTTAATAATGTTTATTGTAAATTTATAATTTTAGTTGAGGTACTTAGATGCCAATTTCTCATACCCCATTACATCTTCATTATATATTTGGGGTGTTTTTACATTGTATATCATACTAATCCATTATTCACTTCTATTGAAATACCATCTCTCTATTGATTCTCTTTTTTATTATGAACCTTTAAATTGGTTTGAAGGTTACACTCTTGGGTGCTCTTACATGAACAACAAGATTTTTAATTGAACATTAACTTTTATAATTATTATGTTAGAATAAATAATTTAACCATGAATCAAAAACACATTACAAGAATTCAAAAATATTCCTATAGTTATTGGAAAAAAAGAAGAAAATAAACTAAAAATTAATGGAATATCAATACAACAATAAAAAATATTAATTGTATGACATTGAATTGAATACCTCTTGTATCCATTTTGTTTCAATAGAGAACCTATGTAAAATTTAATATTTTTTGGATGGGTGAAAATGTAAGAATCTAATATAATTAAGAAAGTATTAGATGAGTGCATAGTGCTTTCAGGGTAGGAATTAAATAGAGACAAATCAAAAATTTGCCTTCTTAATGTGCCTTCTCTGTTCATCAAAGATTGATAAGTTTTTGGCATTTCACTATTGGATCTCTTCAATGCAAATATTTAAGGAATCCTTTCCATTTGGAGATAGAAAAACATGAGTTGTAGGATATAATACTTGCATCCATCTCAAAAAAATAATTATTTCATCGAAAAATAAGTGGTTGAATCTAGCTGCAAAAATAAATATGATAAAATTAGTCCTCGATACTATTCCTACCTATCTCATGACTACTTTAAATATTACCAAAGGTTCATGATGTGGTCTTTAAAGTATTCTCCAATCATTTATTTGACCCAAAAAATTGACTAAGAAAGAGATAATTCCTCTATTTGCATAGGATAAAGTTTATTTGCCAAAAGACAGGTGTGAGGTTAGCATTAATCATGTTAATTTATAAAATAAAGTGTTAGGTGCTAAGATTCTTTGGTGTATATATGTGAACCCAAATTCTAGATGGTGTAGGCTTCTTAGACACAATTATCTTGACAATATGAACAAAGAAAATATCTTCGCAATTGACTCCTTGCCTCATGGCTCAAAGAGCTAGAATCTATTGTCCTCCTATAGAGACATAATTTTTCCACCTATTTAATTGTTAATCCACAATGGGGAGATGGCTAGATTTTGGGAGGACTCATAGAATGGGTATGAGCGCCTTAGAAGTGTAAAAGATTCAACCTTCTTGAAATTTTATCTTAAAAAAATTTAGGAAAAAAAATTTAATACTTTCCAATTTGAATTTATAGTCCACCCTCCTCATGTGGCTTGGAATTTTGTTCATTTTTGCATTTTTCTAATAACTTGGTAGTTGCATTTTAGATAGGATTGAATAGAAGCCATGTTATATTCTATAATCAAGAGAACAAAATCATTTGGCCAGAAAAAAATCTAGAAAATAAAATGTGAAGGATGACTACAACATTTTGGTCAACGATGGTAGTTTATCTCATGGCCAACAAACTTATCTTGGGGTGCATCTTGTCTTCCAAAAGTTGATATTTTTTCTTTATTTTTCATTAAAGAAAAAATACTAACAGGAACTAAGCTTGACACATTAGGGATCACTATAGTCTTCCCTTATGTATTTTATGGGTACTTCATAGAAGATACATATCATCTTCTCCTTCCTTGTCCTTTTGTTTGAGATTGTTGTTGCTGGATACAACTGAAATTAAATTGTTACTCTTCTCTTCATTCTTTTCTTTCCCATTTTTAGGATGGCCCTCACTCTACAAGTCTTCTATGTTTGTCTATATTTGGGAAGTGGTTCCTTATCTTTTATTTTGGCGTATATGACTTGAAAAAAAAATTGAATCTTTTACAATAAATCTTTCTCACTCTCACAAGTTATTTTTTTGATCGAAAAAGGAATATTTGAGGTTGTAGGGAGTTGTGTTTCTAAGCACATAAATAATCAAGGTAATTTTCACTTCATGGGATGATCAACTCACAAATAATTGGCCTCTTCTCAAGCCTATTCCACTATAAGGGACTATCCAAACATCTCCTAAGAAATCTTTGAGACATGATGCTAGATGGGTGCCACCTCTACATGGTACATAGAAAATTAAATTTCATGGAGCCTCTTTAGGAAACCTTGGCATTTCTAGTATTGGAGCACTTATTCATTATTCATAAGGCAAAGCAGTAAAATTTGCATGTAAGATGATCTTAGAAGGATCAAATAATAAAGCATAATTTTAGGCTCTCAGTCTTGGTCTTGATCTTGATTTGTCTTTGGGTCTTGGCCTTAGAGGCATCCATATAGAAGGGGATTTGGTGCTAGTTTTTCATGCTACTAATAAATCCCCTCTAAATCAGAAATTGTAACCCCTCTAAATCAGAAATTGTAATACCTTTTGAGTAAGATATCGCAAAATTTGAATCATTAGTAATTATGTATTGCTATAGAAAGGCCAATATAGGTGCTCTTGCCAATAAAGCCATAGATGATGGTGTTTCTTTCTTCTACATTTATATTTTATAATGAGCCCATGGTTTCTATATGCAATGTTTGTTGAGAAATCTACACTTCTTATATTGTGTTCTTATGAAATTCACAATTGATACCTTTGTGCCCCTTTCTGGTTTGGGTTGTGTTTAGCTTCGTCTTGCTCTTGATGATCTGGAGTCCTATGTGATGAGTGGAATTTATTACCTAGAATTGTTATTGTTTTATTCTCGATTCTTATGTGCAGAGTGGAATTTTCTACCTAGAATTGTTATTGTTTTATTCTTACATGGCCATTGTTTGACATAAGGCAATTGTGTAATCATTCTAAGATAAAGTCTGGTGTTATGATACGCCTTGCGAGCTTATCACTCGTGTGGAGCTCATCCAACATGGTCCGAATGTTATAATGCCCCAACTTCATCATATCTCACATTCATGAAGCCTCATAATCTAGGATGATATTCATTTCACCATGGATTAATCCTAATCTCGGTATTTTCTCCAATAATTTGGTTGGTTTCTTGTAGTCTTTCGTACACAAGCTCAAACAGATGGCTTAGTTTTACTCTATGTTGTACCACCCAAATGATTTTCTTGGCTCTTTGCATGAGTGATGGAATTTGATGGGATTAGCTTGGTTTCTCTATATGATGCTCACATATTTGAATCAACATCAGAGTGGTCCTGGAAATGCTTCACTCATTTCAGCGTTGATTATATCCTCTCAGATTGTTGTGGATTATTGGCTATAAACACAGTGACAAAGTTCATTTTTTCATATCCTCTCGAGCAGTCTTTTATGTATTTCCTCACGACTTTGTAGATAGAATATAGAATTATCGTCCCTTCTTCCTTCTAGCAGTGGCACGACCAAGTGAAGAATGATAAGGAGAAATTGGGTGGAGTATTCGATTTCCCCCGTGAACACATTGAACTAGCGCTGAGAACCCTGATTGGGAGAGACTACTTGTCCCTCCACTCTAATGCTTTTTATAATAAAATTGTAACCCATTTCTTAACAATCTGCATTGACAACCTCTTATATTTTGAGATGGTTCGAGCCTTGGCAAATGCATATGTTAACCCTTTTCTATTTACCATCTCTGATTTGGATTATGCTTTGGACAACTACCGTTTGGCTTCGGATGATATGCCAATTGCTAGATTTCCGAGTTCAAGTGACAGCCATTGAAGATTACAATTATTAGAACCGAGATAATGATTTTGGAAAAAAATTAAAAAGGAAAACATATCACAATGTGTGAAGATAAATCAAGAGTTCAAGTGAAAATTAATAGTTATAAAAAAGAATCAAAATAAAACCAAATGTTCTAATTAGATTGAGAGGATCTATGAGTTTTTTAAAAATACGTAAGCCTATCATTTATTGTTATCTTAATTCAATAGGCAATCCATCTTCACAAAGAAAAAAAAATGAGTGAATCTAGTAATTAATTTCAGTTTCTAGTTTATCTAAATATTAGAAAGGTTGAATGCACATGCATTCAAGATACATTGTGTTTAATTTTCTTGACTAGAAGAACTTATAAAAATAATAAATATTTTTTAACTATAACATATCTATTACTTACTTTTAACTCATAATACAATATTGACTTCTAAAAACATTTAAAGATGATTCTAGCTTTTACTTACTTTTAACTCATAATACAATATTGACTTCTAAGAACATTTCAAGATGATTCTAGCTTTTACTTACTTTTAACTCATAATACAATATTGACTTCTAAGAACATTTCAAGATGACTCTAGCTTTTACTCACTTTTAGCTCATAATACAATATTGACTTCTAGGAACATTTAAAGATGATTCTAGCTTTTACTTACTTTCAGCTCATAATACAATATTGACTTCTAAGAACATTTAAAGACGATAGAACATTTAAAGAGGATTCTAGCTTTTACTTACTTTTAGCTCATAATACAATATTGACTTCTAAGAACATTTAAAGACGATTCTAGCTTTTACTTACTTTTAATTCATAATACAATATTGACTTCTAAGAACATTTAAAGATGATTCTAGCTTTTACTTACTTTTAACTCATAATACAATATTGACTTCTAAGAACATTTAAAGATGATTCTAGCTTTCACATTCTATGAAAAATTTGTCAATAATAAAATCTTGCAAAAACTTTTAAAAAGAAACCTCTCTCATCAATAAAAATAAAGAAATAAATAAATATATTTAACCCATTGCCATAATTTTTGTTACATCGAAAAAAACTAAAATATAGCTGAAAGTGGTAAATACATAACTAACTATATTGCGGGCTAAGTAGTTTGCCACTGTGTACACAAAAAGGAATCAAACTTTAGCGATGATGTTAGACACTTACATCTAATCTATATCACACCGGCTTTGGCAGATTGTTGATTAGGAATCATATACTCGGCTTGTCTTCTTCGACGTATTAGATTCCAAACGACAATAGGTCTTATATTCGGCCACTTATTTAAGAAAAACTTATCAACTACTTTGCATGTCCATCATGTCTTCAGACATGCATAATCAAGTTGATTTGCCCCTCATTGATATTTCTAAATTTGAGTTCAACTTGGGGAAAGGGGAAGAATTTAATGATCTTCACAATAATCCCATGCTGACCATTGTCAGAGATGCCTGCAAGGAATGGGGATTCTTCTCTATAGTGAATCATGGAGTTTCAATAGATCTACTCCAACAAGTCGAGTCCCTAGCAAGAGATCTATGTTCAATGCCTGCAAAAGTTAAAGAAAAGGCTGCCACCTCTAACCCTGCGGAAAGTTACGTTATTAGAGAGTGGATTGAGAGCTTCTGTTTCATGGACATGCCTCATTCCAATTCGTTGGAGGAAATGTGTGACAAGATCTGGCCCGATGAAGTAAACTCAAAGTTCAGGTATGTTATAGAGCTTTTGCCATTCTGTTCTGTAATGCCTCGAATCTAACGTCTAGTTTTGATTATTGCTGTTCAGGGAGACATTTCGAACATATGCCTTTTGTATGGCTGATCTTGCACGGAAGATTACTATTATCATTCTTTCTAGCCTGGGGTTGGACGTCAAAACTTTCTACCATTGTGATTTCAAGGAATGCACAGCCAACATGCGTATAAACCATTACTTCTCTCGCGGAAAATCAATGGAAGATGAGATCCTCACCTCTCATACAGATATTGGGTGCTTTACGATCCTTAACCAAGACAACGAAGGAGGGCTCCAGGTTAGATCAAAACGAGGAAAGTGGCTCAACATCAAACCCCGTCCATACTCATTTGTTGTCAATGTTGCTGATACTCTTAAGGTATGAAATTTCTAAGAGAATTTGATTACTGTAATATATTATTATGAATGCACATGTTAACATGAACTGAATAAATGTGTAGGCATGGACTAATGGCAGATACAGAAGTGCTGAACATCGAGTTGTTTACAAAGGGTGGAGAGATCGCATATCAGTGCCCTACTTTGTTTACTTTCCCGATGTTAAGCAAGTTTATGCTCCAGCAGAACTTGTAGACAATGACCATCCACGACATTACAAGCCTTTTACAGTCTCAGAACTCAAGCAATGCTTTAGTAAAAATTTCAATTCCAAAGAAGAAAAGCCCTCTGAATTGCTTGATGTATACGCAGACATATGATCAATTAAATTTATCTTTGGGCATGTCATATACACCATCACCTTGTCGAGAGGGTCCGTCAAATTTAACGGAACCCTCTAGATGAGATGCGGTGCAAGGTACTTTGTTTACTATTGTTGTCTCTTTCACCAAACAATTATATTAGTTTGTGTGTATCTCAACGTAATTAATGCAAATTAAGTCATTTTATTATGTCATCAATGGACTAAATATAGGTTGAGGAATAATATTTTGGAATATTTTCTTATTTAATAGATATAATAATGACATTAATTTTACGCTTGTTATAATAGAATATAATGGATTAATGATATTATAGAAAGTTTGATTAAATCTTGTTGCTTTATATTAGCTTCAAATTAAAGAAAAAATGATGATTCAATTCAAAAAACACTATAATATAGAATTGAGCTATCTCAACGATTTCTTTATAATTCTCGAACCATCAAGCAAATGTCATACTAGAGATATTTGGTTGACCAATCAATCTTTTATCAATATGATCCTTAAATCAAGGAAACAAGCTTCAAAATTCCATTGATATACTATACAAATAAATCAAAATCATTAAATTTATGAATGATGGTGTTTCTCAACTCTTACCACAACAAACAATCAATGTCAAACTCTTACACTTATCAAAAGGTATCACGTAGAATGAAACTCTAACATACATAAGAAAGATTTACTATTTTCTTGACCACAAGTGACTTCCTTTTCATTAGTAGTTAGAGAGATAACATATCCAACCAAAGATAGAATCAGAATAGTCACACACAAGGACTAGTGGGCATGCCCTATAGAAAACTAGGTGGCAAGCAAACTAATGGCTACAAGATCATCCCTAATTAACATAGATTCACACAATAGATCTTTGAATGATTGTTCCTTCTAATAGACTAAAAATAGAAGTGTCCTTATATCTAATAATAGATACTATATGATAAACAAAAGTATAAATTGTAACATCATTCCCCATGAGGTTGGTGAGCCCTTTATCTTTGACTCAACATAACCTTATACCTCTTCATCTTTCACTATCTTTCAACTTGCTGCTATTTTTTTTAATTTCATTATTTTATTTTGTATGTTAAGGAATTCTTTCTTACAATTTTTTTTTTGAATACCCTCCAAAAATATTACCTAAATTTGATGGGAATTATACTAACCACAAAAAATTCTCAACCACTCCATTTCTAGCTAAAAATTTCTATCTACATCGCACTTTTTTCTCTTCTACTATTATTAGTTCCTGCCCGCAGGAAACTATAGTGGAGGCAGTTGTTTTAAATAGTGATTAAACTTTTCCTTCTCAGCCAATCAACTCCTTAGAAATTTTTGTGTATCTCTATTTTCCTTATGTATTATCAAGAAGTTGCTTTCTTTTTAAGTGAAATTTTGTTGAAATGTATTGTGGTGGTCTCTCATTTGCATTGCAAATGGCTAGCAGCTACTTTCCCATTTACCAAGAGGAGAGAACGCACTACTTTCAAAGACAGGGCTTGCAAAACTCATCTCAGGGGCTCAGGCCTACAATATTTCAGGTCTGCCAAACTCTTGGGGATCACCGTAAGGTAAATGTGGGATGAACAGTTGGCCACTACTTGGCAATTAGGGCTTAAATTCTTTTGCATGTTTCTGAAAGGTGTAAGATGCTGATAAAAGTTGCAGTGCATAGGTTGGTAGAAGTCACATAGCAAATAAAAGTTTATTTCAAAGGTTACCAATTGATTGTCACTCATGGTTGGAAGGATATTCATTATTATGGTTTTCAATTTTGGGGCTTTTTCCATTATCTGGAGCTGGTATTCAATTTTTGGTGAGATGCTCTATACACTAATACATTTAGCCTAAAATTCCGATGGAGGTTTCTGATGAAGAAGGTATATTGTGATCAAACTTGATTTTTTTTTGAAAAAATACCCGATTTCATCGAAATTCCGATGATAATTCAACATTTGGTTTCGACGTAGAAGGAATTGGCAATGACATTAGGGTTTTTTAGAAAAAGTGCCCGCATTCGTCGAAATTCCGACGACCACGTGCATTACTTAAAAAAAAAAGAAAAGACCAAGTCATTTCATAAATCTCGCCTCTCATTCGTCCCGCCTCTATAGCGAACCTGTGGGTTTAATCATGGCAGGGAAGATCAGTGGTAACTTCCCAAGGAATTGCCCCAAGTAGAGCTGGAACTAAGATTGTTGGAAGCTCTGGAGATTTACCACCCTATCAAATTACAAGGTTGCCCTCATTTCAATCCCTTCCATTATTTTATTCACGCGAATCATATTGTTCCCTTTTTTTGAGTTTTGTATGAAAATAGTGATCATAAACTGAAAAATATTGGCATGGCATGGATGGTGTGTCATTGTGATGCACAGTTTATCTGATAATTTTGTATGCACTTATTTGGTTTTGCTTGGTGAGGCCAACTTTAATGCAGTAAAAACAATGCTTTGATCACATTCTCAAATATTTATAAATCGAGTCACACTTGAATGTTGCCTATAACTGTTATGCTACAACTTAATCACATGTCTAGTGGAGTAACAGACGACCTTATTTTGCTGGACAGATTTGACAATTGGGTCATACTATCGTGAGTGTCTCCCATTACCATTCCACTGTAAACTTTTAGACCACAACTATGGGATGCATATGGGACAACTCACTACTTAAACTTTAAGTCAGAATACTTCCACGACCAAGGGTTTAAACTTTAAACCTGCACATATACTATTGCTGTCCATAACTGAGAAATAACTACGAAAACCTAGATGATCTGTTGTTTCTCAATTTATATGGATATATATGTGGTGGTGTTTCGTACTGGTTATTAGATGTTCTCTAAAGAACAGTCATATCTTCATTAGTTTACTAATTTGAAAGAAATTAGGTAAGGTCTAGTACCTTGTAGAGCCACTATAAAAGTTTTAAAAGAAGATTGTGATTTACCTTCCTCTAAATGTGTTACTAGTATAGGGAGATCCTCTGTCCTCTACTTCCTTGATCTTCTTGAGACCTATTCATTCTTAAAGTATGTAGTTCAGTTAATTCATATATCATACTAAAATCCCCATCTTCATTATTTTCATCATTGATCTTTGAGAACAAATTCAAAAAAGTCATATTGTTTATAGAGATATATGTCTTCTTCTACTACACCCCTCCATGATATTGCATTAGTCATGTAGACTAATTTAACTATTGTGTTCTTACAAGAGCAATTTTTAGTGATATGGCAAAGCTTGTTGCAAATATAGTAGATTATAGTTTTGGATCGAGGCTTGGGATACTTGCACTTGCAAAGGTAAGTGTGTTCGGAGCATGAAAATGATGATGATTAAAGGATCACTTACAAAAAAATGAGTTTGTATTTTTTGTGAGATCAATGCTTGTGAGTAAAGGGCTAGCAACCAAAGGGACCAGTTTAAGGAAAGTAAGGATCACGAGACTTGTTTTATTGCTTGGTAAAATTTTGAATATATTTGTTCTAATTGATGAAATGAATTATTTTAATTTGAGCCATATCAATGAGATGAATCAAAGAACAAGAAGCAATAATTGTTGGTGTAATAGGGATATTACCTAGCTACTTCCACTATTAGGTCATTTTTATGCCTTATCATTTAAGTTTACTTAAGGTATACATAGGATACTTATCACTTTATGTCTCATATCATAAGATTAAGATACTTTCATAATCTTATGATATCCTACATGTCTCATCTTGACCTATATAATCAATGGGTTCTATTTATAATCTCATTCATTGATAGGAATATAGTTTATTCGTGTCATATTGATCTTCTCATTTTGTTGTGCTTTCCATTAGACCTCTAGATCTTGGGTGGCTATCTCCATAGTCAAATCTTAAAATATTTACCTTTCTAGATTCTATAAAAGAAATGGTTTTATCAAGAATATCATATGGAATAGCTTCTAAATATTTGCATTTGATAACAATATTGTTAGAGCATTTTTCTTTATAGGAAAATAATCTAAACTAGACTTTTTTTTTCAAGCTAAGACAAAACAAAGTACAATAATCACTTTCTCTAAATTGAGATTTTTTGGCAAAATTTTCCAAAAAAATCTCTAAATTAGTCACATAAACATACTTTCTCACTATCTTCCCCTCCAAATAACCCCTTAGATCAAATAAGGGTATAATTTTGAATGCTCTCAAGTTATACATAGTAATATCTTTGTCACATTGTTTTAAGTTTCATATCTCATGGCACTGGTTACTCTTGTCATATGATTGCTATTGTGTAGATGGGTCCTTGAGCCCTGGTTTAATCCCATTTTTTAATCTATATCAAAGATATTCTTGGCATCCTCACTCAATGGCGATCAAGCTCTCCCTACCCAGATTAACCTATCTCTAAATTTGGAAAATGGGTGCAAAAGTTTGAGTATGAGTACTCTTCGGTTATTTGTCATGCTTGTAAGGAGAAAAATAAGGATGAAACTTTCCCTATTTCCCAGGAGATTCAAAATATTGATTCTAATCAAGGATTGTTCAAGGATATATAATGCCTTGGGTTCTAATGATGGATGTGCCAATGATATTATGTCCCTTCATTGTCTCAAGAAAATAGGATTTGGAGAGAAGGGTCCTTCCTTTGTGCTCAATCAAAGAGCTTTGGATCAATTTTTTAAACCACCCTGATTTTAGGATGGTTCATTTTTGCTTTAGTTATTCCGCCTCTTGTTGTTTTGTTGTTTTGGAGCTGTTTTGTTTTGTTGTTTTGTTGGGATTAATGCTTCATCTTTCTCTTTGCACAAGGGATCAGGGCCCTTTAAAAATCCCTTCTTATCTAATTAAAAACACTCAATGATGATGGATCATTATAGTCCCCCCTCTATTCTTGGATTTAAAAATAGAATGAACTCTAACTACTTGTTTAATTCTAATAGAATATGACATTAGGGTACCTAGGTAGCATAAGAGGTTATTCACTAAATTCTTCCACCTTAATGATAGTTAATGTTAAGGATTGAATGAAACAAACTCTTGTTCATGGATCACCTTCTTAGCCTCCTATGGAAGTCATTCTTTGTGTGGTCTACCATGACCATAATCAGTGTCTTAATAAATGTATTAGATACTCTCTATTATCAATAAGAGAGTTATCATAATATAGTCGTGGTGATTGGTTACAAATAAGATTAGTGGTTCCATAGTTCCCACTTGGTTTGTACTTAGAAACATTATCATTTCTTAGTTGTATGGAAACTACAAATTCATGCATCTAGGCAACAATACACACTAGCTATTATATGATTCCACTAATGAGAAAAGCCTAGTCAATCTTATAGTTTGTGGAATTAGTCATGTCCCTCATATAGAATATCTATATATGGAGTATTCTTGCCTATAGATTACCTATTATATTACTTAATAATGTGATTATTTCACATACATCATAAAAGTGCCCTTCTAATATGTTTGTGCATCAATCTTGAAACCATATTTTTATTAACCAACCAATGATAAAGAATTATCTTAAACACGCCTCTATATTTGAATCCCACTAGCTTTGATAATCAACCATAATAACCTTAACAATGCATCGACGGCAACAATGCCAAATAAATCATCAATTGTCTTAGGTGAATCTAGCCAAAGCCAACCCATCAAATCCACTAATCTCCCTTGCATCCCAATCATAAATTTTTATGGTTGTTGGAACAAGCTTGGAAGATTGAAGAGATATAAGGAACATTTCAACTTCCAAAATACCAAAGGAACAAAAATAATTAGCTAACACATCTTCTTTTGGGAATTTTTGTATTTAGTTCTTCCTTTGCAAATCAACATACCCTATTTTGGTTTCCCAAATATTTACTAAATAACTTTGAAGATAAATTGGGAAGAGAATCCATCATATAGATATTTCTTTTCAACAGCCTTAGAGGACATTGTTTTGTCTATCATTTATTATAATAGCTAATACCCAATTTTTTTATAAGATAACAAGAAAAACCTCCTCTTCACAAACTATGTTTTCCTTAATAATCCAAGAATGAAAAAAGGAACCCACATAAAAATTACTTACTCCCTACCATGAAGGCAAAAGAACATCCAATTTAAAGATAGATGTACCAAAAGGAAAGAAATATCACCTCAAATCTCTCTTGAACTTATACATTGAATCTATACACATGAGAATCCCCTTAATAACTCTCTCACAACTTTCAATGCTAGAAGAATGAGTGTTTTCACAAGACTTTCATACTATGATATTTATATCAAGATTCACTTGCATAGTTTTAGAGTCAAGCTGACCCATCCTCATGAGTAGTTTACATGAACCCCTCATAAGAATGGATCACTTAGTACTCATTTCATTCAAGTGATGCTCATAGTGGTAAAGCATTAGGGATTCCTAGGAGGTCACCCATACTAGTACTACTCTAAATCAAGCACGTTTAACCCTGTAGATTGTCCCAAGATAAAACCCATTCAACTTGCCACCCCATTTGCAAAACCTTCATCAAGTGGTGTGCCTTATAAACCATTCATTATAGAGAAACTTTAGCTTATCCATTGACAAGTGGGAGGTGTTGATGTGTTTTTTATGCACATGCGAACGTAGAATAAAATACCCAAAAGTATCTTATCCTCTCTTGAACAAAGTTACTAAAATGTGGGAGGTTTGCTTAAGGATCACTTGAGACAACTCCAAGGTTCTGGTATGTCAGGTCACGATGTGTGGATAAACATAGTTGGTTGATGTGAAGTGTTAATAAAATCTATTCTAAGGCCTAGACTGTAAGAAGATGGATGAATGATTAGATGGAATCCTACTGAGCAAGGTCTCAACATAGGGTTATATGAGACAGGGGTAAGTTCAATAGTGATTTCTCCTCTACAACGTTTGCCAGTCTGTGCGAAAATGAGAGCTTGACATCATTCTTTCGCTTTTAGCTAGCTAAATTTTTCAAGAATTTTATCTCTAGATTTAATATTTCTTTTCTTGCATGAATCTATTAATTTTGAGATAACAGATCTTGCCTTCATGAATTGATCCTAGTTTATCCCTTTAACCCTGATTAATTTATTTAGAGTGTTTAGTTCCATTTTAATCCTTTCTTATACAATTAAATATTATTAAAAAATTATATTATTGTTCCAAATTTTGTGGATATTTAGGAGACACAAATAAAATATAAATGTAATCATTCCATATTTTTGTAGGAGATATTGGATTGAGACTAATAGGAAGAGTAGTAAACATGAGTCACAATGAGCACTTTAGAATAAATCTAAACATTATAAGGAAGAGCAGCTTGGAAAAATAGAAGCATAATTTATTTTCCAATATGCAAGATTATTACTTGGGAAAGAATCTTGAAAGAGGATTGAAAAGATTCCTTGAGCTAACATTGTCTCACTTATCCAAAATTATGAGAAGGATTCATTAATGAAATGGTCATTAACAAGATGGAGAGAATAATAATTAGGAAGAGATAGATTTCACATGCTACTAGGTGACTAGATTGGAGAGAAACTAGAGGAAAATCATTTAGCTTGGCCATGACACAAAGTTTTAGAATAGATGCCAACCTTGGTGAATGGAATGAAAATCCCAAACAATTAATGAGTGGTGAGACAAGTAGAGGCATCTATAAATTTTGTTTTGAATAAAATAAAGAAAAAATGGGACTAAAACCAAGGGAAATGCACATGGAAAGGATATGATGAAAATCAAAATAAATAGTTTGAAGATAATATTAGTTACCTAAAAGATATTCCACTTTATTATTTGGTATATCATAACTATTTTGACAAATTTTGAAACCATTAGAGGTACCTTTTTCTTCTGTAGATGAGGCATTCATTCATGTTGAAGTTGTGATAGCTTATTTACCTCTTTATAGACAACAAATTATCCATACGAATTATCATATATACTTGTAACCTCCATCCCAAACCACCTATTTCACTCTTCTTCCTTTGTGTACCTCTTTTATTCTTCCATTACCTCTTTGCTTACCTAAATTCAATCCAAAACATAGTGTATATAGCATCAAAAAAATTCCATATTTGATTAATATTATCCACAACATATCGAAAAGACAAATACCACACTTACTGTGTCATCAACCAAAAATAATTTACTTACATATTCAAAGAGTTCAATAATGGAGAAACATCCATGCAGTGCTCTACACATGTCCTTGAAGGTTCAAGAAATACTTATCTTCTATTGGTCCAAACTTTAAATCACTTTCCATGCATGAAAATAATTGCAACCATACACAATTTCCCACCCAATAGATTCTCTCAAACTAGTTTACTATCTTAACATAGGGTCAAGGAAAAGTGGGCCAAAATAGGAATCCAAGTGTCTTAAAAGCCTTCAAGACCATAGTGGTGAGGATTGAATTTCTTTCTTTAGTGGTATCTTTCTATAGATTAATTAGTTGGGGATTCTATTAGGACCTTTTCCTAATTAAAAAATATATATAAAGATTACATCCCTAAATATTGCATTCATAATAGAATAAATTTCTGCAATATTGAGACTATATTCATAATAGATTTATAGTGATGAATAAAGAAATATTTAAGATTATCAAAAAATTGATGTTTTCTTTCTCCCAACGGTCATTGGATATTGGGTGATCTTTGAGGCATTATGTCAAATAGTTCATGTGCCTTATCTAAGCTTACATATTTTGCATGCATGTGTACCTGGGCAGTTGCACTACAACATCTATACTCACTAATCACATTTGGTTGGAAGTTTTTAAATCCATTTCAAACACATCTTGTGCATATCCTGCAATCATAGCATTCCATTAGATCGTGTTTCTTTGATGCATCTCACTAAACAGTTCATGCGCTTTCATGTTTATACTTCCACATTTTCCAAACATGTCAAACAGAGCATTTCCAACCGTAAGAATCTAATATTAATTGCCCTTACCTTCTACTTTGATGGAAGCCCATACTCTGTTCCAAAGCTCCCATTTTGGCACAGGTAGAGAGTACGTTGGCAAATAAAACTGATCAAAATGGAAATCTATTTTTTGCATTGACTGCATTGTGAGGACGCTTATGTATTTCATCGACAGCATAAAGCAGGAAAGGACATGAGAATATCTCCTCGGGGAGGTATTCTATGATAGCTTCGAGGTAGATGAGAGTTTCTTATGCCATTTGCTTTGTTCTATGTAGTCAAATGCAAGAACACTGTTTGAATTCAAATGCTAATGGTGATTGTCTTTTTAACGAAAACAGACGGGAAGGGACGTCAAGGGAAGGAATGGGCCCACAACACACCTAAGAAGTCAAAGCTTAGTGTGTGTTGTTTAAGGCTGCCCCCTTAAGACATCATAATTGATTGGCTCTTCACTCCTAAGACCTTCAAAATTCTTTAATGGCTTCATTGAGTCCTTTTGTCTTCCAAATTCACCTGCACCAACTTGAATTCTCCTTCAATGCTTGATTTCTTGTTCACTTGGAATTGAATTGATTTTATAACTAAGAGATCACTTGAATTTTAGGTAGACCCCTTCAAATGACAGGGTCGGCTTCCTTTTATAACTTATATATGTCTTGAAAGCATTTTATCCTGATGGCTTTAAATTAAAGTACTTTCTCTTCTATCTGGTATTGGTGGAGCAGATCCGTTTATGATATGTAAGTTGAGAATATTTTATGAAAGGTCCCTAAATGAATACACTTTAAATTGATTTTAATATACCTTGAAGTGTGCAATATGGAAGGTTTGTATTCTTAATCTCCTGCCCATTTCTTAATTTAAAAGATGATATCTTTATTAAATATCTTTATTAACTTGATTTCTCCTTCAATTCTTGATGAATGCTTGATTGCATGTTCACTTGGAATTGAATTGATTTTATAATTAAGAGACCACTTGAATTTTAGGTAAACCCCTTCAAATGATAGGGTAGGCTTCCTTTTATACCTAATATATGTCTTGAAAGCATTTTATTGTGATGGCTTTAAATTAAAGTACTTTCTCTTCTATTTGGTATTGGTGGAGCAGAGGTTGCATTGCATTGTCCTAGGATACATATTTCCGCAGATACAACACAAGTTAAATGTATCCCAGGTCGATGCAAAGCAACCTCTACTCCAGAGATCACCAAAAAATAGAGAAAGACCTTTAATTTAATGCCATCAGGATAAAAGTCTTTAATCAAGACATATAAAATTTGAGTTTGATTGTCATCATTTACTTTGCCAAATTCTTCACACGTAACTCCTGAATCAATTTCCTGCTCACAAGAATTTTATTATGTCTCAAATATAGGGAAACAGAAGACTTCAAATAGAAAACTTGAACATGCAACTAAATCCAATGACTAACCAGAAGAACAAAATTAAGAAATGGTTTGATCATGTGAGAGATGTTGTAGACTTGCAACTCACCAGCTAAGTTTTTGCGGGTAAGAATTTTTTTTGTTTTGGTTATGGTTGTGGTGTTTATAGGGAGACATTTACAAATTTATATCTATTTTCACTATTTAATGGTTTATGGGTTTGTAATGGTAATTTAATGTTCTTTCATATTTTTGTATATATTCTTTATAATAGCCTATTATATTGATTTGTTCTATTATGCATAATGGTGTGGGTTAGACGACTTTGTTGTTGGTGCATGAAAGCATTGAACGAGTTCTACTTTTAAAAATTACATGAAACATTTTTAATTTATTTGATTCAGTGTTATTTGCAAAAAATGATTATCAATGATGTTTCCTTTCTCCAAGAATTGTCTAGGATCTTTCCATCAGATAATATGTAACATCGAATGACTAAATCTTTTCATTACAAATGCTTATTTTATTTAATTATTATCTGAGCGTGAATTAAAATTTATCTCTGTACAGAAGAAGAACATACAAGTTGAAGAGTCATGTGCAAGCAAATTTCCTAAAAGAAAGCAAGCAGGCATTATCTTGAATGACATGGAAACAAGCTCATCAACTGCTTAGAAGAGAGCAATTGGAGAATGGCAGAGGAAAGTGTTTAAGGGTGATAAATAGATAGATAGTATACAATACAAACAAACAATGTCTGGAGTGTCTGATGTGATGTCTCTAATTTATGTTCGGAGGGACTAATTGGTTTTGGAGTTCCTGCGAAACCTATTGGGCCACGCTTGGAGGAAATCAATGTGTTGATGTAAGGAGCACCTTTTTTCTATTATGAGAATGATAATTTTGCACCAAGGGATATTTGGAAGTCAATATCCAAAAATTTCTATAGTGTGGAACAAGAGTTGGCGGACTCGAAGTATAATTGTCAGCTTTCAGAAGACCAAGAGGTTATGTACACAATCTCCCAATAGAAGAGAGATTTCAAGAATTACCTCTCCCCCCCATGACTATTCAGGAAGCACTTCCTCAAATAGAGGACTATTGGCCTCCATGGGATCAAAGGAAAAAATTAAAGCATAGACTATAGATGATGTGGTGGTGTCCTTCGTGAAGAAATCTACACTATAATTGAAAATTCACGAGGGAAACTACAAGATAGTGAAGAGAAATACAATCTTGAAAAGTGGGAAGAATGGATCTTGGTTTGGGTGGGGCCAAGTTAGGTGGCTCCTCTAGAGGTTGATGAGATAGAAATCATATTAGGATTTGAAAAAGATCACACTCGTGGAACTTCATGTGCGAGTGATCGATTATGGTGTTTGGGTAATGCATTCCAAATAGATACAGTTGCATGCCATCAGGATAAAAGTCTTTAATCAAGACATTACCCATTTGGAATGCAACTGTATCTATTTGGAATGCATTACCCAAACACTGCAATCGATCACTCGCACACGAAGTTCCACGAGTGTGATCTTTTTCAAATCCTAATATGATTTCTATCTCGTCAACCTCTAGAGGAGCCACCTAACTTGGCCCGACCCAAACCAAGATCCATTCTTCCCACTTTTCAAGATTGTATTTCTCTTCACTATCTTGCAGTTTCCCTCATGAATTTTCAATTATAGTGTAGAGTTCTTCACAAAGGACACCACCACATCGTCTAGAGTCTATGCTTTAATTTTTTTCTTTGATCCCATGGAGGCCAATAGTCCTTTGTTTGAGGAAGTGCTTCCTGAATAGTCATGGGGAGGAGAGGTAATTCTTGAAATCGCTCTTCTATTGGGAGATTGTGTACATAACCTCTTGATCTTCTGAAAGCTAACAATTATACTTCGAGTCCGCCAACTCTTGTTCCACACTATAGAATTTTTTGGATATTGACTTCCAAATATCCCTCGGTGCAAAAGTATCATTCTCATAATAGAAAAAAGGTGCTCCTTGCATGAACACATTGATTTCCTCCAAGCATGGCCCAATAGGTTTCGTAGGAACTCCAAAACCAGTTAGTCCCTCCGGACATAAATTAGAGACGTCACATCAGACACTCCAGACATTGTTTGTTTGTATTGCATACTATCTATCTATTTATCACCCTTAAACACTTTCCTCTGCCATTCTCCAATTGCTCTCTTCAAGGCAGCTAATGAGCTTGTTTCCATGTCATTCAAGATAATGCATGCTTGCTTTCTTTTAGGAAATTTGCTTGCACATGACTCTTCAACTTGTATGTTCTGCTTCCGTACAAATATAAATTTTAATTAACGCTCAGATAATAATTAAATTAAATAAGCATTTGTAAAGAAAAAATTTAGTCATTCGATGTTACATATTATCTGATGGAAAGATCCTAGACAATTCTTGGAGAATGGAAACATCATTGATAATCATTTTTTGCAAATAACACTGAATCAAATAAATTAAAATGTTTAATGCAATTTTTAAAAATAGAACTCGTTCAATGCTTTCATTCACCGACGGCAAAGCCATTTGACCCACATCATCTCTCGCCATTGGAATTCTGACGACAACTAATGAAATGCCCGACAAGGATGCTGTGCATCCAACGACACTCCTCTATCAGAATTTTATACTTTGGAGTCGGAATTCTAAAGATAGCCCGAGATCATGACAGTTTTCTTTCAGGGAATGAGCATCCATGGTGGTTGTCGAAAAGGTTGGAGGTGATGTCGGAATTGCGACGACCACAAGGATAGTTGGAACTTCCGACACAAAGTTTTTGACGACTTTTTTTGTCGGTAGTGCAACGAAATGTGGTCGGAATTCCGACGATTTGCTGTGGAAATATTGACCCGAATGTACTAGTGGTATCTGTGTCAAGGGAGTATCAAGCCTTTCCTCATTATCATCAACCATTTCAATCAATACCAGGGTTCATCACTAAACATTTTATTCTTCCAAATTGAAATCAACTTTCAAGGGGATAATATATCTTCCATGTTATCAGCCGGATGGAAAAGAACCTAAGTTTATGATTCTGAAAGCGATCTTGTTGAAGGTAAGTCTAATGTGTTGCTCCTACGCAATTTGTCAATCAGTATTTACTATTACTTGTTGGACTTTGTGAAATTCCTATGGGATATTTTAGTCTATCAAATGACTGATTTATTTGACTCCCCTGCCAATAATCACATTCGAAGGGTAATAGTAAATACAAAATTTGCATTGATAATTTTTTGGGCAGGGCTCGTTCGCTTGTCTCAAGCATTTTCTTTTTTCAGTTATTGTGCTAAGGCATCATTTTTTATTCATGTGCAGGCTAGGTGTGACAAAGAAGGCCAGGGAGAGGATTGAGCTACCTGATCTGTAGAGCGACGAAGGGTTTCGCATAGAGAGTAACTAGCAGATTCTTAGTGTATTTAGGCCCAGAATGCATCAAGGGCCCCTAATCTGGTAATAACTATGCTCTTACACTTGAACAGAGAAGAGAAAGGTTAGATTTTGCTTTTGAGAATGAATTTTTTATTTTAATTTGTTCTTTCCTGAGTATGACATTTACGGAATGAATCAAGAGTAATTTACAATGTCTGAGCTTATGTTGTCTGATTTATATGAGGGTAATGGAAATGGAGACGAAATACCTCTTCTTTAACGCCTACATTTTCATATGGATGTGCCTGTATTTTCTTTATTTTTCTTTAAATTCACTTTATCTTCTTTCTATAATGCATTATTGTGATTGCATAATAGAATAATTTTGTTTCCATATAGATGTTGTATGAGGTTTGGGAATGTGTTCATTAGGGTTAATTTTGGTTTTTCCTTTCTTTTGGGGAATTTTGTATTACTATAGTGACAAAGTGGACAAAGTGGGGTTTCAGTCATTTATATTTTCTTGTCTAATTTTCTACCTCTTTTTTCTATGGACTATAAATTTAGTACTCCATTAAAACTGTAAACTGATGCTTTATTTGAATTTTGTTTCTTTAGGTCAAGGAGATAACTATTCACCTAAGAAAGAACTTGTTGGGAGAAAAGTTCAAACTTTATCAACAGCACTCAGGTTCTTGTTCCAGTGTTGAATGCACAGAATGCATAATGTTCATCATGGACACATTCACCTTTTTCCTAGTCCTAAGAAAAATACATCAAGTACCGCTTCATAAAGTCTATTATCAAGATGAACCTCTAAGTTGACTACAACATCAGGAGGCTGATGGCATATTTGAGGTGAAGTTGTTACAGACACGTGAAGAGTGAGTTTGCCTCTAGTTGCCAAAACTAGCAATCAATGTTGTATGTTAGTATTTAATTGTCAGGTTGTGTACGGATTTACCTTTGTTGCTGTGAATTGATTTATAATATGTAGTGAATTCCAGTTATAAAGTAAGAGCATATGTAGAGAATGATATTTTGCTGTTAGTAGCTTCTGTTGTAGAAAATGACCGTACCAAGTAGATGGAACAAATTTCATTGAAGCGGCTTCAATTAAATTTGTTAGTATTGTAATGAATATCCTCCATAACATTCCATAGAAATATATAATGTTGTGTGCAGTTGCATCATATCATGATCATATCCACTACAACCTAAACCAGTCTAAGTGAATCATATCATGATCATATCCACTACAACTTAAACTAGTCTAAGTGAATCTTGAATTTGTATTTTATTGTTTTTCACATTGTTGAGCAAACGTTTCATCTAGTATTTACTTCTACTCATGATGCAAATCCAGGTAGTTGTACACTACAAATCTAGAGGCAAATGAAATTAAACAATGTATTGTACAACATAATTAATAGGCAAACAATGTTAAAACAATACTTTCAACAATGTTCATAACAAAGTAATTTCATTTTAAAGTCCATGTAGATCAGTTAACAATGTGGCCAGATAAGTTAACAGTGTGGCCAGATAAGAATGGGAGCAAACACATTTATCAAACTAAAAATCAATTTGATCATTTGATCTTAGTACTACTTCGCCATGCCAAACAACCACACTTCCTGCTGAGCAAGAACTTCGCTGCTTGCAGCTCTTGTTCATTATTGGTAAAACGATGTATATAGGAAATAGTTAACCAAAACAATGAACACTATATTCATTAATTTTTAAAGATTATGGAATAAAACATGGGTATGATAACATCAAAATTTGTAGGGAATAAAATAATTTCTCTTGCATCAAACCACCTATCTCACAAAATTTATGAGATCCTATTCAATACCAAGCCTCTATGTTGATTTCATCTAGGTAGCCTTTTTTTTTTCACTAAATATTGAACAGTATTTTCTCTACCTTTAGCCTTCCTAATCACTCCAAATCTAAAAATGTTTTTAATCTCATCTTATTCTCTTGCATGAAATAATTCAATCTATATTTCTCTATGTGTTTCATTATTCTCTTACTGCTCCCATGTCTCTCCTTTACATTTAGTCTAGAAATTAAAATAAAATAAAATGAGAGATTTAGATATGCATATAGGTAATTCATAGGATTTTATTGAAAATTTATTTCAAGTTCTATAGGAGATAATTTCCTTCAACTTAATCTTCTTTTAACAACAATTTGGTAAACTTTCCTTCAAGATAATCAAGTACACTATATTTCATTCCAAAATTGTTTTTTGATTTTTTAAATTCATATTATATTTATAATATTGGTTTACACAAGTTATTTTTTTCTTGATATTGTAAATATCATATACCACTTGAAAGATCTACACCTTTAAAATTCTTACAAGACCCTTTGTAACACCCATCCCATTTGTTCCCTTATTTTTCTGATTGTTGGTATGGTTTTGGTTAGGTTGTATCACTTGGATGTTCAGATGTGGATCTCTTTTTGATGCTCTATTCTTGTCTAATGGTTCCTTGTTTCTCTATGTGACATATTTATTTGATTTATTGCTTTGATTCATTTTTGTGATGGTGATGATCTAGCAATGTAATGGATTTTATTTAATAGTTTATTGTTGCTTGGATGTGTGTGCTTACTATTGTGCACGTAGTTGTGCAACCATTCTGATGTTGTGTTTGCATGCTTTCTCAATGGTTGGATCAAGTGACAATCGATATTCATGTTATTTTATTTATTAAAGAGATCAAACGGTAATTGCTAACAATAATGTTATAGATGCAATAGTTGTTAATGATGTACTGACTTGTGATAATATTATTATATTACTAACCTCATGTTTCCAGATTAGATGTGTTAGTGATCACACTCAGTTCATACTTTGATGATAAACGATGATATTAGAGTTTATTGTCTATGTTTGATATATGATTGACGCTTTTATGTGTAAGATACTCTATTTGTCATGAGTGTGAACATATGAATATTATTTTATGATGATGAATAACCCATTATGATTTAATATTTAGGACTTATTTATCATGTTAGAAATTATTGATTCTCGATATTATTATTTCTTAACAAATTTGAGATGATGATTCATACTTCAGGATGCACTAATGATATTGGTTTACAATGTTATTTTTATATGTTATTACCATGATGAATTATGACGTGTCAACCAATATTGTAGGTGATACTATTGGATATGCTAGATGGTTTATGATGTTATTTAATGAATATAGATTTGATGATTAGAGTATATCTTTATCGTGACATGTAATGGTAGCTAGGGTGAAACGAATGATATTGCATTACTCATTTGTGAGAGTCATGCGATGTCACGATTTCCTTTCATTAGATTTGAATTGGTTTATATGTATTTTAATGGATGAAAAATTAGGGTTTCACAAGTTATGCTTTGTAAACTAAGAAATGGCCTAACTTTCATAAACATTACATTGAGAGGATGATGAACTAAATAGATCCAACCTCAATTCTATTAAGAAGGTGGTTGAATGTTAATTAAGGTCCCATTTCCCATTTTGTTTGAGTTGAAGTTGTGTTTTAATTAAGTTTTGAATTGCAAATGTTAAATATATAACAAACAATGAAAAATTGAATGAAATGATAAAAATAGAATGTTTTAGAACTCAAATAGAGATGTAAACTAAGATCTAATTAGAAGAAGAGGGTCAAAACTTGTACCTGAAAAAATTGGGAAAAACTATTGGGACGGGAGCATCCATCACATGGGTCCTCCAAATTCACACTAGCCCCTATTATTTTAGCCTACTCCTACAATTTCAGCCTGGTCTCCAATTTTGCCTTGGGCTAGGTGGGGGGGTCTTTGGAAGTTCTACAAAAGCCAATTTTGTTTGTTTTTATCTCATGTATCCTTTTCCACATTTACGACTCCCAAATCAACCACCTACACATCTAAAGAAAGTAAAATGTGTTGTGGATAGGGCTTTTCCTTACGTCAAACCCCAGTTTTGGAATTAACCCTAATTGAAATAGAAATTGAACTTGAATTGAAGTGGAAAAGCTTGCCTTCTACGGGAAAGGTTGAGATGCTTGAATGTAAATGATCATACCTTCAATAGGTGATGTAATGCTCTTAGGATAATTCCTTCATGTGTAGCTCCAATAACATGATAAATCACACCAAATTTATCTTGAAACCATAGAAAATAAATTGAAGATACCTTGATGTAGTTTGCTGCTCCTTGAATCAGATCAGTTCTTGAATTGATGATAATGTTTGCATAAAGTGTAATTGTTGAAAAATGAATTGAGAGAGAGATGCCTTATATACGGATTTCATAATTAAAATAACTTTTAGGATGACTTAGAATTGATATATTTTTACACAAAGTGGTATTTAAACATTATGATACCACCAAATTAAGCTCCCGAAAAATTGAGGAAAAAATGCTGAGACGAGTGTGGTGGTCGCTTTGGCCTTGCCGAATTTTTTCCAATTTTCTTGGGATGCAAGATACCATGATTACAAAGTCAAATCCAACTCGGTTCATCAATCCAAGGTGCTTAGATATGCAGAAATAGCCTTAAGGTTGACATAGGACTTTATTAGGATTAATTAATTAGATAAAATAAATAGGGGCACACTTAGGGTCAAGGGCCCAATTTTATAATGTGTGGAATGATAAGAGAGGACTTTGGTTTAATTAAATTAATTAATTAAATTCTTAAAGGAACTTTTAAAAAGAAAAATGTATGTATGTATGTATGTATATAGATCTATGTATGTATGTATGTATGTATGTATGTATGTATGTATGTATGTATGTATGTATGTATGTATGTATATACATACATACATATATATAGATACATATATATATATATACATACATAAATACATACATACATACATACATACATACATACATACATACATACATACATACATACACAGATCTATATATGTCTGTGTGTGTTTTGCAAAAAAAATTATGCTATGTAGGAATGTATTTACTAGACATCGACTCCACCTAGTTTCATAGGTCTAAGCATGTCTTTATTCCCAATGGTGACTGTGGAGATAGCATTAAGGCCCAATTTGTACCTAGCCTTGGCCATTATCTTGAATTAGGGACAATAACCATACTTTGTGTCTACCTTGTTGAACTTGTCATAGAGACAATATCTTTTTACTATGTCATCTATGGTTAATTTGTGAGTCTTGGATTTTATACCTATTAGTATTATTTAACATGATGTTGTAAATTTTTATGTGAAAGTGGTATTTTTTTACTATTTAAATTATTGATATAAGTTATACCTTATTGATATAACTTATTGATAAGTTATAACTTAATTGATATAATTGATATACTTATTGATATAATTATTGATATACCTTAATTTAAGTTATACCCTAAGTGTTATACTTATATTAATAGCTATTTAATTTAATTTTTTATCATGCTCATGTCTTAATAACAAATATATTCCTATTATCGAATATTAATTATAATTAATTATTGTGGGGAGAAATATTTATTGTTGGAAATCAATAATTCAATTTTTCGTTAATTATTTATGACTTGGATACTAATTATTTAATCCATAATTTTATGAGTGAAAAGTGATTATTTTATGGGGTTATTATTTTGGGATATTAATTTAATATTCTTGTTTTAATGATTTATTGGAGATTTTTGGGAATTTTTCATTGGAGATTTTATTTTCTTCTTGTGCAAGCTTTAGGATGATTTTGGTGAGTTATATTGTGTTCCATTAATTTTTATTAGGGAATTATTCATGATGGGGTTTTGTTAAGAAATATTTTGGAGAAATATTGTAAGAATGGAATGAGGATTTTGGAGAGGAAAATTACTTGAGGATTCGAACATGTTGTAGAATGGATCTCTCTTTCACTAAAGATTGCTTGGATTTATGTTTGGAAGTTGTGGGTGGAAATTATTCCATTGAATTTGATTTATTATTGGTTGGTATTTTCTAGTTGTTTGTGGATTGTGTATGTGTTTTAGCTCTTCATCAATTTGCTTCCACTTTGTTTGTCTCCACAAGACCCGAGGTAGGATGTGTAATCCATATTCAATTATCTTTCAATCTTTCATTATTATGTATGTGGAAAGTCTTTTAATTATTAGTTTTGAATGGTATTTAAAGATATTATGAAATTATGTTTAGATTGTTGAGTATTAACCTTGTATGTCCTCTCCTTCCCTATGTATGTAATGTGATTTTTGAAGGATTGTCAATAATTTAGAATTTTTTATTGTTGTTTTTAGTTTTTGAATGGAATTTGCGATGTATGTGAAACTTTCATTTGTAATATAGGAGTGTTCTTTTTTCTAGTTCAGAATTTGTAGTTTCATATTTGAAACCTCGCTTTGAATGGAGTTTCAAGGGGCTGATTTTTGAATTCGGAGTCCTGTAAATTAAATTTCAAGTATTTGTGGTCAACTTTTTAGTTTTCTAGTATAGATATAGGTATTTGTCAAATGGGTCTTCACTAGTTTTTAGTTTTATGTCCCATAAGTGTGTTAATTTTTCTCTCCTTTTGACCCATTCCAACCATGCAACTCTAGTTTCAATTGTGAAATTATATTGCACAAAAAAATAGGCCAATTATCCAAACTTAAAGGAAAATTGCATGATTTTAAAGTCCAAGTGGGCAGGAACTCATTTTTTGGGTTTTGGGTTTTTAGTTTGATCCCGTTTTGACTCTCAGTTTGTCTTAAAGGCTCAATTTGGTATGGTACCTTGTTAGTCATGCAATTTTTCTCTAATTGGTGTCTCCTTTTTTGTATTGGTGTCCTTATTCCCTTTCCTATGTTTGGTGCTATAATAAATTAGTGTATTATGTTTTAGTATTAGTTTTAGGACTCAACTATTATTGATAGGGTTTTGATCTTTTTTACATGGGATATGGTGAGCAGATGCCCATTGCCATCCACTCTTATTAAATATTTTAGAGAATTGTGTATTCACATGTGGTTTCAAGACAATATCCCTTGTTGGTAGGGATAGGTATCAAAGTTCTTTTTTTTACTATGTGTTTTATCCATTGGGGATGGACTCATGTGATTATGATGTGTGTGATTTCCTTATTTTAAACTTAGAAGTAAGTATATCTAGATGCATTAAGGGGGAGTGGCTTTCAATGGGGGTCGGGGCCCAAAGTGGCTGCCAAGGTAACTCAACAAAGAGTTGTGTAATACAAGTGATAACCTTAATTAAAACTTTGGGATGGGATTAAACATTAATAAGATAATTTATGGTGCGTCATCCATGGCCTTATATTCATTTTTAGACATAGGATGGGAATATGAATGTTTGTGCATCCATGGGGCATTGGAGCTAGCATGATCATACTTCCATGTCTTCATACAAGGATTGATCAGTTTCATATGAGGTCTCAAATGAGGACCAAGGTTTGATGTTTGGAGAGGGATAGACTACCATGGTAATCCATGTTGAGGATATGTGATTACACTCTTCCCTTCATGTACTCTAGGATCCTATTCTATTTGGTTCTCAGTCTCTAGAGTGTCCTAGCTGTATTTTTGTTCATGTTCGTGTCTTGTGTTTGCTTGGATGTGGATGCGTGTCTTTGAGAGTAGTCTTTTTTTTGCCAACCTCCTTGCTTGTCTGTTTGTGGCTTTGTGACTACCTTCTAGCACGTGGGGTGGGCCAATGGGTACCACACGATAAGCTGGCATGTCTTTTACAGCCATTGGGAATATTCTAGTAGACTTGTTTGCGTGCAGCTAGATGGATCTTTATCGTGTTATTTTAAGTATCTTTATATCCTAGTTGTGAGATGATCTACCATTATGTTGATATTTTTTATGTATATTCTAGAAGAAAATGTATTTGGAAATGTAATTGTAAACATAATTGTAATTGTACTTGATATTGTATTTGGAACATTCATTAAGGAGGTGGATCTATTAGGAATATTGCATTTGATTAACTTGTAATGATCAAATAATAGTTCGGTGAATTGTAAAATGAGATGTTTAAAATGATCTTACTTCATGTTGAAATATTACCTTTTAAGTATTTAATTTGGTGCTTAAAATGAATATAGTGATAAAATTTAATGCGAAGTAATGAAAGGATGTTCATTTATTTTGGTAATAAGAATGTTGGTAATGTAATGTAATGAAATGATAATATCTTCATTGAATTATGCTAAGATTATTTAGTTCATGTTTAGATGTGTTGCTAGTAGCGACGATAGGTAACCCATAGAGAAAAATGTTTCGATAGTATTTATAAGTCTTCCTGTAAACAATATAATAGAAATTATCATTGTGTTGTATTGAAATAAATATGTATTGTGTTCAGTTGAAATATTATTTAATGTATTTTGTTCTTAAAAAAAAAAATTCTATGTTACTCTAGTATTAGAGTTTTAATTCCTTTGGGCTCCTTCGCAGGACATTACATTTGGTTTTACAGCCTAGGTTTCTACATTAGGTACTATGGTTTCATATGAGCCCATTATGTTGTCCTTAGTGATTTGTGTTGTTGCATTATATTTATTGGAACCTACCTCTCTTTTCTTTCTTGCATTAGTTTGGCTTTAGATTTATGCCTTGTGGTTATGTCTTGTTGGTGTTAGGAAAGATGCTTCTTAAGGGCAGAGCCCATATTGCAATACTAGGGTCTCTGGTTACATTGGTTCCCATGTAGTTGTCATTGTTGTATTGCGATGTCTGGGGGTTAGAGTGTTGAGTTAGTTGGTAGGTTGTGGTTTGGGTACCTTATTGGGATTTGTGAGTTCAAGATGAACGGACTCAAGTAGCATCCGGTGGAGGAAGAGCACCTCCAAGGTAGTTTTGGCAGTTAGGATTGTCAATGTATTGCTCTATCTAAGTGAGCTTTTCTTGAAATTTGTGTGCTTGGTGTGTGTGAATTCTTTTGGGGATATATATGGTGCTGCCTAGTTGTCTTAGCATGATAGATTGATGAGTGTATATTGTTTGGGTTTTATGTGACCCCCCTGTGTGTTGAGGAGTTCCTATCATATGATGATCTCCTTGACGATGAATTCATGTGCTATTTGATGCTTAGTGGCCCTTGAGCGACTCTCTTGTTTCTATATTCCTTGATGGTAGACATGATTCTTTCTTTGCTTGATTTAGATTAGTAGTTTATGATTTCTGCACATACACATATTTGCTTCCCGAGGTACATACCAACTAAAAATTCTTTATTTCGGATACCGAAATGATATTCCATCAACAACAAGAACGTGTTTTCTGTACCATTCTGAGAACATATATATATATATACCCACGAACCGCTAGTGAACAGCAGTCTCATCTTTATATTCTTTATTAGTTCGAAATTGATGCTTTAATTGCGAGAATATGAAAGGCTTGTAACAACGCGATGCTCTACGCTGCGGTATCCAACATTAGTCCATGCCTGTATCATTTCTTATTTTATATCATAAAGCAATACTAAATCTGTGTAATCATAATTGTAGACGGAAAGAAATTTCCATACCTTGACGGAGTCCCCGACATTGACCACAAAAGAATGAGACAGACTTTTGACATTCAACCATTCGCTCTCCTGAGACCGAATCTGAAGGCCTCCCACATCATCTTGGTAAAGAATTGTGAGGCACACGATATATGTATGGGGGATGAGCTCCTCCTCTCCAATGGATATTTTTTCCGATGAAAAGCCGTCAATTTGCAATTTTGTTGTGCACTTTTCGAAGTGAGAGCGCTAGAAAGCCTTGGTATCCAACCCCAGGCTTAGAAGAATTAATTTTGTGATTTTTTCTGCAAGCTTTGAGACACACAAAGCGTATTTTGCCATCGTCTCGCTGCCAAACAATGACAGGGGAATTCAGTTAATGAGTTAGCCTAACGAATTGGGCTTGGAGAAAGGAAAAAAAGAGATGAAATAACGTACCAGAAATTTGGATTCTCTTCCGGCCATATTTTTAAACACGTTTGGGCTATCGAATCTGAATTAGTTGAGTCAGGGAGACCGAACGTCAGATAGTTAGGACTTCGATAGTAACTATCGAATGGTTGACAAGTTGTTACTCTATCCTTAACCTCTGTCGGCATAGATAATAAATCTCGGCTAGCATTCTGAGACTTGTCTAGAAGCTCTTCCGGAATTCAATGGTTTACAATTTGGAAAAATCCCCATTCTTTGCAGGCCTTTCTGAGTTTAGCTAGCAGGGCATGATCTCGAAGATGGCTTAGATCTTGAGCATACAAGTCTTTTGGAAATTCAGAGATGTCGATTACAGGGAGATAAACTTGAGAAATGGTGGGTTCAAGGGGTATAGGCATTATGTATTTTGCTGCATTAACGCACGACCAGATGTGAAGTGTTTTATTACTTCATATTGAAGTTTCTTCTTTAAATGTTGTTACGTAGAGGTGGAATATTTAGGTCTAGCTTGGACGTATTGATAAAAATGATGAGCACCTCCAGAATTAGAGACGGAAAGCGAAATGATTTAAAATTAGAATAACGTAGAAGCTGCATTAAATCTATATTTAATTTGCTTTGCATTAATTTAATATATATATCTTTAAAACTTTTGATTGCCTTTATTATTTCATTTCATATTATTTTATAAAATTTAAAATTGAGAAAGAGGATACGAATCCTAATGACGCCGTAAACGTTTAATATCATTGTCTACTACCTACTCTGATAATAAAAAATGAAAAAAGAAGTTTGATGTCAAATTGTGTCTTGTCGATGACTAAGCAATGAAATAATTTGTGACTAAATTAATTTTAAGACATTGTTGACATAATAAATAAAAATAAAAAATAAGCTTGTGACTGAAGAAATGACGAATTATATTCTATAGAAAATACATGGATGAATGCAGTGTAAGTATGACTGGTAAAAGGGTGATACAACATAAACACCCCTTGCCAGTCAAATAAAAGGAAACTAACTAAATCTTTTGATCTCCAAGATCACATGAAGGTGCAAGGAGAGAGAATATGATTACGTAAGGCCTTATAAATACCACATATAAGGTTTGATCTCCTTAATGAATTGATTTTTTCTTGTATTACTATTCATAAGAATTTTATCTAAAAAAATGTTAGTAGTTTAATATTATGTATTGGATAAATGATTTCTACAGAAAATGATGTTGCATGACAAGAATTATAAAATGAATGATTAGTGTATTTAGTTAGGAACAATTAAATGGTAAAAATATGATGAAATAATGTGACTCGTGTAGTTTTGATTAATTTAAGTGAGATATGCTTGAACCTTTTACATAACTACTTAAGAGTAACTCCCTGTGGTACATGATGAGTGAACACCCAACCAAAAAATAATTGAAAACCAAAAAATGATAAAATTAACAGACAAACAAGATAGAACCACTAAGCAAAGATACATAAAAAACACACTAAACAACAACTCACCCACCAAAGACATGAATGAATGGTCTACGAAGTGGGGCATTATCATCTTGTCATTCATGGCATAAAACTTTAACTTTCTCAAAAAAAGGTAGCTTTTTGCTAGAATGTTTCCCAAAGCCTAGAGTGATTGAATTTGAAGTAGCCTTGATAGTAGAGGTGAGGGGGTCCGACACTACGAGATCCACTAAAATAGTTGTAAACCCACTAATTTATGTTTTAGACTTTTTAAATAGTGATTATGACTTAAAAATAGCCTCGAACGTATAAATAATATAAGTTCAAACCTTTGAAATATTATAGGAGAATGATAGTATGTGTATTGGGATGCTTTCAATTTTTATATCTATTTGAAAATATGGGGAAAATTATGTCAAAGTGTTAAAAATGAGATTAGAAATATAGTATGTAAAGGTGACACATTATGCATAGATACATTGAGTTATGTTGTATACCTTATAAAATGTGATTAGGCAAAATTTTTAATCAAAATATTAAAAAAATCATTACTTGTGAGAATCATGCTAATATAACAAGCCTAATACAAATGTGGTTATCCTATGTATCATTAATGAAATATGTTATAGGTATGATGATCTATGAAATATGCAAATAAAACCGCATTTATCTTACAAAAATATTTTATGTTGTATAGGTACATATCTATAGGTTTAAATAAGTTAAAACACAAAGAAAATATACTAATATGAAAACTCAACATGACAAAAAGCTATAAACATATGGAGTTGATTAGAAAAAGTGATGAAAATCCCATCAACTATCCCAAAGATGTGTACATTCAAAATACAAGTGTATAACAATAAGTTAACAATACAAAATTAATATATGCAACACTCTAATTAAGTAGAACATATGAATACAAACATTAATAAATATACAATATTCTCACAAGTACTGACACCTTTTGTACCAAAGCTATGTTGGTTGTGCTTTGAGATAATATGTGAGGACCCATAGTAAACACCATAACACTAGATAAGGAGTCATGATTAAAATGGCTTGTGTTGCATTAAATTTATAGATTTTTAGATGAGAGATTAGATAGGATTTTGTGGAGGGATCAAAGGCTCTCATTGCTTTAGACTCTTAAGTGGACAAGGAGATGACATGTATCTCCACATGGTTGGTAGATTAAGAGGAGTTCAAGACAAAATAGAAATCGATGGTTGAGAATTCACTTTGAAGAAGTGGATGGAATAGGTCGAAAGTGGTAATTTAGAGTACCTTGAGAGAGTATGGGGAAATCTTTGAACCATGTGATTTGTACCAAGAACGATGTCATAGGTGCAAAGGCTCTTACCTTATGTATAAAGGCTCATGCCTATATAGACTTTTGCAAGATCTATAATGTTTGAGGGGATTGATTAAAGTTATGAAAGTGCAAGTCTGGCATTTATTGGGGTAATTGATTTTATCCCACTTAAAAAAACGTTGTTGGGATAAGAGGAATTAGACAAATAAATACTTGGACTTACTTAAGGTTACACTAAAGAACAAGGATGATTAATAATTTAAGGTAGGCAATAGTGGTTAGTTGAATAGAGATTAATAATGGTTCATTACTAATTTTATTCATTAAATAGTTTAATACTACTTAATTAATAAGGGGATGAAAATAATATAATATTTTTTATAGTTGAACTACTGGATAGGACCAGTCCCCTTACATTTAGGCCAAAATCACTTTTGATTGGAGCTATGAACCAATGAGACCATATTTTTGAGGGGCCTCACCTTCATATTTGTTCGGCATCAGATCGATCTCCTTATAATTCCTCCTTATCTCTCCAGCTCCAGTTTTCCTCCTTATGACTCCATAATCTCTTTATCCCTCCATCTATAGCCTCAACCACCTGCCAAACTGCTTATCCATCTGCTGACCTTATCTCTCCATATTACTCCCTATACCTCCCACTCCTTATCACTCCAATATTCCTCCGCTTTATCTCCTTATCACTGCATTTTGTTTTTGCCTCCAACCAGAGAGTCATCCATTTGATCTCCTTATCTTTCCTCTGCTAGTCTTCCATAGTACTAGCCCAACACGAACATGCTCCACCATACGAGGCACTATCACAGCCTCATTAGCAGCGTCATCCACAGTGTTGGACAGCTTGGCATGGAAGCCAAGGGGATCGAGGGAGCTTCAACCATGAGACCTCCTACACAAGAGGTGTGCAGCTTTGAAAATTATATTATTAATAAAATAAACAAGAATTTATTTAATGAATTATAAAAGAAATTGTTAAGTAATTAGCTAAAATGTCAATGTGTCAACTTTTGTTGTCTGCAAATTCATTAACTTCTGTTGCATAATAAATTGTAGACAATTTATTGTATGTAATAAAACACTCATTCAAATGTCATCATAATCATCTTGATGGATCTAAGTAACCTAATAATCTTTCTAGAATTCATGTACTTGTATGAAATGTTTTATATAGTCAAGATATTTTTAAATGCTACTAGATCAATAAAAATGCTAAGAATATTAAATTTTAATATAACCACTTAAATGTTTGTAGGCTTGGCAATTTATAAGAAAAGATTCTAAGATCATTAAAAGTTGAGTCTGGAGATGTTGAATAATTTTGCATAAATAGATTATATTGAGAAAAAAGATGCTTGACATAAAGTAAAAGAATGTTTTAGGTCGTATACAATCTTTGATTACGAAACTAAACATTATTTATTTTTATTACTAATTATTAATTATTATTTATGACATGAGTGTACTTTCTATCTCATTTTATTCAACTCTATTTACACCACACATTTAGTCCATACACTTAGTTATATATTTCACCATTATAAAAATTAAAAAATCAAAATCAGGTCTTCGACCCTAGCTCATCTGGTCGTGGATCACAACTTAAGGTGTGGGTATGCTCCCCATGGTCTTGAGTTCAGTCCCCTTGTGAGCGGGTCGTACACACTGGGGGATTAATTTCCACGATAATGAATATAAAAATAAAAAATAGAAAAAATCAAAACCCCATTTAATGTTTCCTATTGATCTCGCAGAGATTCATAATAAAATAATTTAAACGATTGCTGCACATTCATATATTTTGTTTCAGAGATACATTGAAACTGAATCGTTTATTTGTAGACACAATTTAATTTCAATGGGAAATTGAAACCAACGACCTCATGGTTTTGATCGTCGGATAAACAAGAACGTATTTTATGAACGGAGCACTGCACCAACTAAACTGTTCATCATATACCGGCGAATAGTTCGAGAAAAGTAGTCCTATCTTTAATTTCTTTATTAGTTTGAACTTCATGCTTCAAAAGCGAGTATTGGAAAGGCTTGTAACGCCTTGGATTGTTGTCGTCAACAAGTTCCGCAGGCGCCCAGATTTCCATCTCCATTGGAAAAGTAGTTATGAAGGCAATAGACATACGATTTATCCACCCTTTACAAACAACGCGATGCACTGCGCTGCGGTATCCACCATTCGTCCACGCCTGCAATCATACCCATCATTCATTCATCTTTATTTCTTACCACACAGCGATACTTAATATCTGTAATTATAATAATGAAATTTTCATACCTTGAATGAGTCCCCCAGATTGACAACAAATGAATGAGATAGAGGTTTGACGTTGAACCACTCGCCCTCCTGAGATCGAATCTGAAGCCCTCCCACATCATCTTGATAAAGGACTGTGAGGCACGCGCTATCTGCATGGGAAGGCAGTGTCTCCTCACCGATAAGTTTTTTTTCCGATGAATAGCCGTTTATGTGCAATTTTGCTGTGCACTTTTCAAAGTGAGAGTGGTAGAAAGCCTTGGCATCCAACCCCAGGCTTAGAAGAATCATTTTCGTGACTTTTTCTGACAGCTTTGACACACACACAGCGTATTTTTCCGTTGTCTCGCTGCCCAACAATCATAGAGCAATTCAAATATTGAGTTAGCCTAACGAAAAAAATAACCTTAGAGAAAGGAAAAGCAGAGATGAAAGAACGTACCTGAAATTCGCATTCCCTTCTGGCCATATCTTTAAACACGTTTGGGCTATTGAATCTGACTTAGTAGTATCAGGAAAACCGAATGTCTCAAAGTTAGGGCTTCGATAGTAACTATCGATTGGCTTGGAAGTTGTTACTCTGTCCTTCACCTCAATCGGCATGGATAACAAATCTCGGCTAGCTTTCTGAGACTTGTCCAGAATTTCTACTGGAATTCCATGGTTGACAAGGTAGAAAAGTCCCCATTCTTTGCACGCCTTTCTAAGTTTGGCGAGAAGGGGATGATCTCGAAGCTGGCTCAGATCTTCACCATCTAAGTCTTCCAGAAATTCGGAGATGTCGATTACAGGGAGATCGACTTGATCTATGGAGGGTTCAAGGGGCAAAGGCATTATGTATTTTGCTGCAGTAACACAGGACCAGATGTGAAGAGTTTTATGAATTCGTACATAAGTTTCTTCATTTAAATGGAATTATCGAGAGGTGGCATATTTGGGCCTAGCTTGGATGTATTGTTAAAAATGATGGCCACCTCAAAAATTGGAATCTTTGGTCGGCTAAAGAAAACAAATTTCCGGACAGAGAGGACGACAATATCTGGAAGAAGCAATTTGTTTGAGAATACAATAATACAAAGAAACTGCTTAAATTTATATTCAATTTCATTTAATATAGTTCAATATATCTATATATATTTAACTTCTTTCATTTAATTCTATATCATTTTATTACATTTTAAATTAAGAAATCGGATACGAATCCCAAATGTCCATGCAAATATCATGGCGTACTACTGTGATGACAGAAAAAAACGACTTGTCGAGGACCAAGCAATGACATCATTTGTTACTAAATTAATTCTAGGAAAATATATAGTTGTGAACTTAGAAGCCATTAGAGATGTAATAAATAATAGAAAAAAGCTAGTGACGGAAGCAATGACGAAGTGCAATCTGTGGATTAAAATAGAGCCTCGTGATTACATAATGAGGTAGGTATGGTGTGGAGCCTCGTGATTACCAAGATAATATAAAATAATTGGTGGCGTGCAAAATAAGATCTGGGATGAGGTACATTAGCTGGTTATAGGACGTTTTGGAGGTTAGTAAACATAACTTAATCAAATCGTTTTGATGCTCTGAAGAGCCATTTCACTAAGCTTATATGTGACAATAATGATTATATTTGACAATAATGAGATATCATTGATTAGACAACCGATCATAACACAAATCATTCAAACGGGCTACGATGTTATTATTTTCCTTGGTATTTTACCTTTCGCATCCTTATGTTGCGATAGATTTGGTCAAGCATAATTCTTTTTTAAACAGTAGTCATATTTAAAAAAATTATCTTATCCGATTAAAGTTTCATTATATCACTTGTCAGTTGTCTTTTAATATGTTTAAAATAACTATTTTTTGGCGATTTTTTTCATCATTTTCTATAATTTTAAGAAGTTTATCATTTATATTTGAGAACCAATTTAATAATTATAAGATTAGATCTCTTATTCTTTGAGTTCTACATAATTGAGGAGGACTTTCTTCAAAGACCACATAAACATATGTTAATGATCACAAATAATTTGCAAATTGTTAGCGCCCCCTCAATTTTTCATTTAAAATGTCCAAGCTTGCAGGTTGCCTTTTGGTGTCTCTATTCTTTCGGGTCTTTTGTACCTCTTCGTTTTGAACCTGAGTCGTTGAACTTTAAAAACAGTTCAATTGGTTCAAGGTTCAAGGCGAATTTTAGGTAAATGTCTTTAGCGACCTTTATCTTAACCAAAGCAAGTGTGTTATTGTTATGTGTTTTGAACTTTGAACCCGTGAACCTTTTTGGTTCAAGGTTCAAAACGTCTTTTTTTTTGCGTGAGTTGCGGCTATGTAATGTTATTTAATGGGCAGGTGTAAATGTGTTTTTAGTCCATTTTGAACTTGAACCTTGAACCAATTGTCTTTTCGGTTCAATGGTTCAAGGTTCAAAGTCCTTTGCTTGTTAGTCATGGTTATCGCTCGTTCCTGGTATTGTTTTGAGCCGCTAGCTCACTGTCATTCTTCTTGAATGAAATTGAACCATTGAACTCTCTGTGAGATTGTTCAAGGTTCGAAAGGTTCACTTCAAGTGGATTCTAAAGACTTTGATAACATTGGAAGCAGCGCAGTAAGAAGGAATATTCCCAACATCTAACAATTTAAAATTCTAAATTTAGAAAGTGATTATGAGGACATAAACTACTTGTGCAGAGGTGATGGGCAAATACAAAAGTGTTAGGTTTTCAATCATATCACTATTACTTCACATGTTTAAATGAATCATTATGAAGCGTGTGTAGTTTTTCTCGATTTTTTTCCGTCTGTTCAAAAAGGATATATGAATTCATCTCCATAATTGTAAGGGTTGTAGTTGCTATAATTGAGCGAAGTGGAGACGCCAAAGGTAAATTCAGATCTACTTTTCTGAGAAGGTTTCATAGATTCATGGTGGTAATAGGTGAGTTCAGACGATTCCCCTATGCTGTATTTCTTTAGTTCTGAAGATTTATCAGTGTAGGAAGAAAATCTTTGCTTTGTTTGAGTAGAATTCTACCCTGTTTTAGAATTGCTTAATTAAAGTATAGGTAGGCAGTATGAGGCTGGTACTGCCGAAACTTGGTCGGATGTCATGTTTAGTGAGCATATTACCAAAACTACATGATACTTCCTTAGCTCACGTCGACCTAGGGGATTTCTTTGAAAGAACCAAGAACCTTGAAGCTGATTCAATAATGGAGAAAATAGTGAGAAGTGGTCTCATTGAAGCCGCTACATTTCCACTTGCTGCACCATGCCCAGATTTGGTGGTAGCTTGTATGAATAGATATGATGCTGAAAATAGGTGCATAAGAACCAGTAATGGTGAGTTGTTAGTTGGTATCAACAGGAAAATAGTAATGGTGGTGATGGGAATCCCGCACAAGGAGTCATATGAGGACTTGTCAATTGGGACCTCATACGCATTCTTGTCTGAGAACAAGAGTATGTATAGAAGTGTAATTGCAAGAAACTGTCTCCTGAGAGTTCAAAAGGGTGGGTCACGACTGCTAAAACCCCTTACTAGAGAGAGCTTCATCACAAAAGTGCGAGACATCGTTATATTGTTAAATAGGCTAAAAGGGAATTCACACTCCTTTTACTAGGAAGATTGGATGTATTTTATATTTAGTTGCTATTATCAGGTGACAAATATCTTGACTGCGTGCAGGTAGTTGTAGAGAGACTCCATGAACGTTTAAGTAATTTTGTGGGAATGTCTAGTTTTTATTTGTCCTCTTATCTTTTCTACATATTAGCTTGTACCAGAGATTGACATCGCTTGCTCAATGAACCATGGGTTGATGGTACAAAGGTTTATGATTACTATCCTTTGTTACAATAGCAGAAACATGTAGAACATATTGCCAAATGGAATCTTGTCTTCGCAGGAAGAATTGCTTTTGAATTAGAGGGTGATGTGAACAAGAGAATATCAGTTGAAGCAATGGAGTTGATAAGTATATATGGAAGCTTCTTCATTCAATTTCCTAGGTTTACCTATCTTCAGGTAGGTGGTTTTGAAGGTTAACCATTCATGCTACCTAGGTATACCTTCGATAGCTATGTACCCATTGAGGTGAGTATGCGACTAGCTCATATTGATAAAAGGTTAGGGGCAAAAGGCAAATCTGGAGTTGCCTTTCCCATTGAACTTGGATACTACAGTTGTCAGTCCATGTCTGATGCTTTAAATTTGGAATTGGAATTTAAGAAGATAAACCTGCAACCCTATGTTGCTAGATGTAGGTTTGATAGTAGAGGCTATGCTATGGAAAACCTAAATGTAGATGACCACTTTTGTCATGAACCCCAGTTTGGAAGATTACTGGGAGAATTGTAGTGATGAATATGAAGTAAGGAGGAGACTGTGGTCAAGATTTACTCTACAGCAGATAATTACCATGAAGCTTCCTATCAATGTATCTAGAGTACAGGAGGAAATAGTGGAAGATGCTTTGGATCCTAAATTCAACAAGGAATTTCAAGGAAAGCCAATCCCTGAGATTGACTGGAATAAAAAGGAAGATTATAATATTCAAGCTAATACTTTTAATATTGTAAGGAGAACTGAGAAGTGGTCAAGAGACCAGAAATTTAAGAAAGGATCGCTCATATCCTCTGATGAAGTAAGAGTTGATTCACATGTTGTGACTCAACTTTTTTATTTCCTCCACTAATGAAATTGGTGATGTTGCAGGTGGCTCAAAGTCAATTGCTAAAAAAATCCTACCCAGAAGATAAAAAAGGTCACCGCTAGGTTCTACAGCAGCTCGAGTAACTCAGTCAAGGATCAAGAAAAAGAGCAAAGAGCCAGAATTGAGCCTCATCATTGTAGACCTGGATCCAAGTGAAGAAGTTGGAGTAATAATGGATCAACAGGATTTAAGTGAACCTGTAGTACAAGAGGTTGACATAGGTAAAGAAACAAAGGGTGAATTGAATCCAATGAACACTCTTATTATTGTTAATTCACCAAGTACTCAGACAACTCCTCCATCCAAAGAACCTGCAAACACTCCGCAATGGTTAGAGGTTGTTGTTAGGAAGAAATGCAGTGTGGTACCAATCACAATCCCTATGGAAGATATGGTCAGCAAGTGTCTCAGAAAAGTGTCCACGCTGAAAAGACTCAAAAAATGGATAATGCTTGAGGTAGATGAAGCAACAGGTCATTGGATAGCCAAGATGGCTAAGCCTATCCTAGGTATAGACTCGAACAAAGCTATTGAAGATGACTTCATAGTAGAAAAAATTGACTTGGGGGTTGCTTCGTGAGCCATTGATGTCAAACACTTGGAGTCCTCCATGAAGAGAATGATTTTCAGATCATGGAAAGACGAAAAGGATACAAAAGAGCTGAAGAAAACCATCACTCAAATGGCTGAATATATTAATGCCATACCTCATCCAAATCCTCAACCCTTGTCACAAATGGCAGTATCCTTTGATCCCAATTCTCCAGCAAATCAAAATATGTTAGATCAGGTTCAAAGAAACAGAATGGTAGTGGAGGTGATCAACAAATGGCTTGATCTCATAATACAGCAAGGTTCAGACTATATTGTCAGTCTGGTAAAAGTATATGAGGATGTTATGACTATGAGTAAGGAATTGTAATTGGAAGTTGTTGCCTGGGAGAAAGAAAGGACTAAATGGGTGGCAGTTCTTGCACAGATGAATGATATACAAAAAATTGGTGTGATGAAGTTCTTAGTTGAAAAACTTACCTTTGAGCCAAGTGTTGGTGTTAGCTAGGATAGGCTGAAATCTGTCAAGAATGGAAGTGCATTTTTTATGTGACCATTGGATTAAAGGAAGTGGGGCTTCCTCAACCCTTCGTGACATATATTCTAGATCAAGCACATTCCCATCATCAATCATTCTGTGGAGAGTTAGGATGACAATGTACTGTATGTATAAAAGAAGAACGTGGAGTGACGAAATTCAATTATCAAACAGGACCATGAGGAATCCACCAAACTGCTAAAAGCATTGACAGATCTAATCTGTACAATGCAAAATGATCTTAAATCCATTGACATCCAACTTATGAAAGATGATGCTCATACAATCAAAGTTGCTATCTAGATATGACAAAAATCTTCCAAGAAAGGATACAGTTCATCAGTAGGACAAAATCCTTGACTATGGATGATTTCTTGAAGGTGGCCAAGATTGAGTCAATGCTCACACTTTGTTCTAATCATCTAGAAGTACACAAGGAAAAAGTGTCACAAGTAAATAAGGACAAGGAGGTATGGAAGCAATGAATTCAGCATCTTGGACTCCCCTATTTCCAATCTAGTGTGAACTTCTCGGTGACACATTTAGAGTGGAATGGGATGCACAGTTCTAAGGCAAAATAGGATAAACCAGTGGCTTCCTCCACCATGGTGGAATCTTAATCAACTTGAGGATGAGTTATTAGCCTATCTATGGTTGTTGTTTTAGTTTCTTTTTTTTTTAGCAAATGGTTTCTTTAACTCGTGGTTAAAGTGAAGTTTAAGTTATTATGTAACAAACTATGAGCTTGGAGGCGATTTAAGATAGGAAGTAAGTTAATGTGAGGTCTGAAAAATTGTGACTTTTGAAGGAACAAACAAAAATCTATTTTTTGTGAATTTCTTAAAACTGGAATGACTGGTTTATCAATAATATGTTATGGTGTGCAGTCTTTAAATCTGTGTGTTTGAGGAATTGGCAATCTTTGTTAAGAAATTTGATAATGTGCACAATATCATTTTGTTATTAGTTATTTATGTATCATTGTTACCATTATTTACCAGTAAATTCATTGTGGATTGAGTTTTGTTGATCATCGTTGTCCTTTGAGACATGAGAGAGAATCAATCAGTGTTCATACTACTAGGCATTTGCTTTTTTATGAATTTATGAAATGAACATTTGTGGAAATAGGAGTATGTGAGCTCTTATTAGGAATAGATCTTTAAAATCTTCTTTCAGTTTTCTTTTAAAAGCATTCCTTTATGTTGATGAATGAATGCTAAAGCATTTTCATGCTTTCTGGTTAAAAGTGTATTCATTTCAAAGTTTTCTACATAAAAATTCATTGCAAAGCTTACGAGCAGTTTCCCTCTAATGCAAAGGATGGATTTGTAATTGGTTCATCCAGCTTTTGGTTTATTTTTTTTCCTTTTATAAAGGGGTGTATAAGAGTCATATTATTATTCAAAGAAAGCAAACATGGTAATTTAAAGAAAGTGGCAGATCTGTTAACCAACAAATTTTTGTCGACTTTGCTGGGGAGTCGAATCGCAAGACTGGTTACCTAGTTGCAAGACTGGAATCAAGAAGATATACTAGGTCCCAAAGACAGGAAGGGATAGTTGATTCTATTTTTCAAGAGTTGTAGAACCTGAATTTTCTACCCACTTTTCACCTCAAAGACGAGCAAGAAGTGGGCCTCCTTCCCCGTCTCATTCACTTCCTATATTATCAGTCTTTCTCTGACCTTGTATGGTATTTATTTACCAAATATAATCACCTCGACTCCTCTCAATATCATCTTTCTAATGGTAGTAAATAATCCTTGGGGAGTTGTGGTAGGTCCACTTAACTTGGGTTTAAATTTAAATCCCCTACCCAAAGTAGTGAGGGATCACTTACCAGAATTTAGTGGTGATGGGGAAACCACTGTTGGTGAGCACTTGAATGCATTCAATGTTTCCTGTGGGATAATAGTTGTTCAACATGAGCATGTTGTTGTGAGGCTATTTGTACAATCACTAACTAGAGTAGTGGCAGATTGGTTCTATAACCTGCCAAACGGTGTGATAACAAATTGGCAGGGTTTGAAAATGAGTTTGAGGCAAGATTCAAAGTGGCTAAGGATGAACACTCTCTTTTGGCTTAATTGCCCCAGTTAAAGAAAGAGATTCCAGAGTATATGAGGGATTTTGTAGCAAAATTTGATAAGATTGTACATAAAATTCTAGTCAATAAAAAACCCTTGGATGACAATCTGAAATGCTTTTTTATAAATTCCACGCCTTCAGAGATAGGTTTCTGATTTGCAAGCAAAGAATTGCAAACCTAGGTGCTTCCAAAACACTTGCCGTTGAGTTGGAGGATGATTTGATCACTGCAGGGAAATTGAAGAGGGAAGTGCAAATACCTAATGCTCAAACTTCTACTTCTTCAGACCTTGTAATCCAAAGACTGATGAATGATGTAATAATTCTTATAAGACATCTACCTAAAGCTAGTACATCTTACCCATCTCCTTGTGAAGACATACCTAGAAGGAATACAAGTTAGTCTTTGGGGATTGGAAAGAAATCCCTACAATTACCCCCTACCCAACAAAGATTGGTGATTAAGGCACCACCACCTAAGGGGAGTATGTGTTTTTTTCATCTTACAGACAAACATGATGGTATTTCTTGTCTTAAGATAGTGCACTATGCACAATTGATGAATTCTAAAGATATTTAAAATTAATGGAGTGAAGGGGAATCTTTAAATAAACCCTGCAACTCTGAAATCCACTCCTAGAGTATGAGTTAGATTCAAAAAAATGAGGTGACATTTTGGTTACTTTAGAAGATCTTTCATGTGTTGTTCTCACAAGAAATCAACAAAATATAAAACCTCAGGGCGTTTCTTCATCTTCTTCTATGAATTTTAAAGGTAAGGAAATTGTTTCCAGATTTCATAACATTCACCAGAAGCCTCAAGAGTCCCCATTGGTAAGGTCTATTGAAAAGGAAAGTTCGTTTAACATTGTAGAGTTTTGTAAATCTTCCGAAATTCAAATTACACCTGTTGAGTAACTTAAATTAAATACCAAAGAGTTGGATAAACTTGTTTAGTTTGTAAAAGGACATAATGTATTGACAGCTAATGGAATACAATAGTCAGTAAATGCTACATTGTCTTCTAAAAGTGATGTGTCAACTTACCCTGTTGCTCATGAAATGATCCTTGAGATAAGTTCCCTTTAAACAGATGACACTTTATCTCTCCTCGAGTCAAAACCTGAGCCTTTTTACATATCATTGTTCATAAATGGTCATAAGTTAAACACCTGTATTATAGACTCAGGTGCATCAGATAATATTATGCCATCTGCAGTAGCCAAAGGATTGGCGTTATCCTTGACAAAAACCTTTAGCAGATGTTATTCAATGGATTCCAAATAAATATCTCAATTAGGATAGATTAAAGATGCTCAAGTAGCCCTTGCTACTCACCCGAATAAAAGAATCAAGCTGACTATTCTAATAGCTGACATTCCTGCCAGTTATGGCATGTTGCTAAGTTGTACATTCTGTAGAGACTTAGGAGGTGAGATAAATATGGATTGGTCTCAAGCCATTATAACTATAGGAAAACAACGAGTCATTTTGCAGCCTGAACCTAAATCCAAGCTCACTAGGTTTCCTTGTGATGACCGTCAAATTTTGTATCATGAGTGCCAATTCGGAAATTACATGATTTTATCAGATAATGAAGTGGCGGGAAGTGTGCCACGATCGGACATAGAAGAAAAACTATGGTTGATGGAGTTTCATGGGAGTTGTGTAGTGTCTAGTTCAGGTGCAGGGGTAGTACTAATTCCACCTTTTGGTACCCATATTCCTTTTTCCTTTAAATTAGAATTGAAGAAGACAAAAAATAAGACTGAGTATGAAGCTTTGTTATTAGGTTTAGCTGAAGCCAAGAAACTAGGAGTAAAACTTTTGTGAGTCAAAGGAGATGTAGAGTTGATTGTGAAATAGGTCAGAGGATTGTTTAATGTAAAAAAAGAAACGCTGAAACACTACCGAAATAGAGTTTGGGATGAAATCAAATATTTTGATGCATTTTCTATTGAGGTTATTCCTAGAGAACAAAATTCAAAAGCAAATTGATTAGTCATATCAGCTTCCTTATTGATTCCTCGTCCTGAATTTGTTGATGATACTTATCAAGTGGAGTTAATATATCGACCTAGTGTTCCTGATAATTCTAAATTTGGGAAAGTTTTTTAAAATGATAAACAAATTAATAATTTTATGTAGTGTGTAGAAACATTTTCTGCTACATAATTTGAAGGGTTAGATGTAGAGTGTAATGAGTTTTCACCAGAATGGGCCAAGGAGTTGACTAATGGAGTTATGTAGTTAAAAGGGAATAAGATTCCTAAAGGGTTGGTTTCATTAGAACGTCTTTTTGACTGTCATGATGCCTAGAAGAAAAGAAAATGTGATAAGCCTCTTGAAGTTCAAGATGTTGGAGGTTAGGAAAGGATTAACATTGGCACTGAAGATGATCCCAAATATATATATATATCTAGGAAAATGTTACACACCTGTGGAGAAAGAGAGGTTCATTAATCTCCTGTTGGAGTTCAAAGATGTTTTCGCTTGGTGTTATGATGATCTAAAGAATTTTAGGGACAAAAAATTTAAACATCACATTCCCCTGAAGCCTGGAGTAAGTCCTTTTCGACAAAAAACTTAGAAGTTTCAATTCTGAAGTAATTGAAGCCATATTTCAAGAAGTAGATAAAATGTTGAAGGCTAGGATTATATACTCCATCCATCATTATACATCGATAGCCAACATAGATCCTGTTCGGAAGAAAAAATAGAGAAGTAAGGATTTCTGTAGATTTTAGAAACCTGAATCAAGCCAGTCTAAAAGATAATTACCCATTGCCTACTATGGATCATATTTTGCAAATGGTTTTAGGTTCTGAAATGATGTCTATGCTTGATGGTTTTTCAGGTTATAATCAGCTTAGTGTTTTAGAAAGTGATCAACATAAGACTACCTTTATTACTCCCTAGGGTACTTTTTCTTGTAACAGAATGCCATTTGGTCTGATTAATGCAGGGGCCACCTTTCTGCGGGCTATGGATTTATCCTTTGGTCATTTGAAAGATAGGATAATTACGGTGTATCTTGATGATTTAACCGTCTTTTTGAAAAGGAGGAAACATCACCTAAGGGATTTGAGACAAGTGTTATAAAGGTTTCGTGAACATGGGGTGTCCCTAAATCCAAAAAATTTAGTGTTTGGGGTGACAAAGGGTAAGTTGTGGTGCAAGAGCACCTAGTCATGCTTTACTCTCCATTTTTAGTATTTTCATGTTTAAGTGTTTGTAAGTCTTGTAATAGGTTTTGAATGTTGTCATAGGTTTTTTTTAGTCATTTTATGAGTGTTTGATCTCATTTTATTCTTGAGAGATCAATTTTTGCTTCTTAGGGCTTGAATTGTCAATTTTGTGCTTCTAGGCCTAAAAGGGCTAAAAAGTGGAAAAATTGCCTTATAGCCTTAGGCATTCTTTGGAAAGAATTGAAAAATGTTTAGAAAGTTTTTTTAATCATTTATAGGTGATTTTGGAAGTTTGGTTGTGTTAGGTTGCTCAAATTGCCATTTGGAGCAACAAAAGTTGTCATTTTGCTTGTAAAAGTTGTCATTTTAGACACTTCTTTTGTAAAAAGAAGACCAAAATGCCTTATTTCCATAAAATAATTTATAAATACCTCCAAATAATATATATATTCCTCCCTCTTCTTTTTATAGGGTTGGCTTTTGTACTTTCTATCATAATCAACCAAAAGAGCAACAATTTTCATGTTTTTTCTCATGTTTTGCACCCCATTTTTATAGCAGCCCGTACTAGGACTTCTCATTTTCATGATGTACCTTTTGGGAAGTGATTTTAATTTATATTCAGTTCTATTCATGTAATTAGATTGCAGGTTTTGTGTTTGGAAGTGGGTTGTACAAAAAAGTTTCATTTTGGCTCTTTTGCTACTCTGTCAAGGGTTTTGGCCTAAAAAATGCATCAACTTATCTAATTCTAGTTTTGGGCTCCCATGGATGGACTTAGAAAATTTTTATTTCTCATTTATAGTGTATATAATTCATCTTTTGGTCAGGGTTGTGCAAAGGAAGTGTTTTTGAGTTCATGCTAGGCAAGTTGGAGATGAACTTGGCTAGTAAATTTGAAAAAGACTCAAATAAGTTTGTGCTTAGAGGCCAATTGAGTGAAGAAAATTAAGGAAGAGGTCTGCACTAGTTTCCTTGGAGTTTTAAAATCAATTGGATCTTTAAACAATGCTTATTTCATGTTGCAAGTGTGTTGAGTTATAACTAGCACCAAGTACCCAGTTTTGGGGAATTTAATGTCTTTTGCATCTAAAGTTGATTAATGAACATGTTCATGCTTTGGAATCCTGTGGAAAGTGTTGAAAAAGTGTTTGGATATTGTTACAATCCTTGGTGAAGTTTTTCTTGAAGTTCTAACCCTTTCAAAGTGCAGTAAAATAGTGAATTTGATAGTAAAAGTGAATAAAACAATTAGTGAACCCAGTTACCTCATTGATGTTAGAACCTTCCAATTTATTGAAGGACAGTTCAAATACACATAATGGGCCTAATTAATTTAATAATGACAACAAAGACAACATTTTGGGGTGTGGACCTATGGTGGAGGATTTGAGTAACTTTGAGGAAGCAAGCTAGAACAATGTTGCATAACACATAATAGGGTGGTTGTTTGAGGAGAGGTGTGGGTGTTGGAGTTTGATCTTGCCAAACACTAATTGAATACAAAATAAAAACCATATCCTTGGGTCCACTTAACAAATTAAAACAATTTAGGCTTATTGAGTAACTTCTCACTCAGTCTCCTTATCAAGTTACTTGGCCATATTGTCTCTAAAAAAGGAGTAAGAGTAGATCCTGAAAGAGTAATGGCTATTCAGCAGCTAAGTCTACCATCAAAAAGAAATGCAGCTAGATCCTTCTTTGGACAAGTAAATTTTCTAAGGAGATTCATTCCAGATTTTGTAGAATCCACTAGGTATATTGTAAATTTGATGAGTGGAAAGAAAGATTTTAAATGGAATGAGGAAGGAAAGAAAGAATTTGAATCTATAAAGGAGGCTATTGGTCATGCACCCATTCTGGTCAATCTATATTTTAAAAAGGATTTTATTATTTATTGTTATGCCTCATAGCATACTATGTCAGGGATTTTGTTGCACAAGAATGACGATAATGAAGAAGTCCCGATATCTTTTATGAGCGTTCCCTTGAAGAAACACCAATTGAAATATTCTTTGACGGAAAAACAAGCATATGCAGTTGTCAAAGTCATAAAACAGTCCAGGTACTATATTCTCCATTCTCATGCAGTTGTTTATGTGCCTCACTCTGCAGTTAAGAGCATTTTGACACAAAAAATATAGGAATGAATGATAAAGCCTCATGGGTGTCAAAGATTCAAGAGTTCAATTTGGATATTAAACCCACAAAATTTGTGAGAGGACAGGGTCTGTGCAAATTGATTGCTAAAAGTAAGGATGAAGTGACAGAGGAACTATCTTTGGTCTTTTTTTTGTCGGACTTCAAGATTCCTGGTTTGCAGATGTTGCATACTATTTGACCTATGGAGATTACCCAATACATCTTTCTTCAAAAGAAAAATAGAACTTGAGGTTAAAGGCTACCAAATATGTCATTTTTAATGATGTATTATATAAAAGGGGTTTGGATCGAACTTTCTTGCGCTTTGCAGATAAATCACTTCAAGAGTCACTATTGAAGACCTTCCATGATGAAGCATGTGGCATCCATTTTTCATCTACAGTAACTACTTACAAAATTTTTGAGAAATTGCTATATTGGCCAGGAATGTTCAAAGATGCATATGCATGGGTAGCCAAGCGTGAGAAATGTAAATTATTCACAAGTAAGTCGCAACTCACAGCATTACAGATTCGACTCGTGATTGTGGATGAACCATTCAAACACTAGGGTTTGGATTTTATAGGTTCTTTGACACCTACTTCAAGTGCATGGCATACACATATACTGATAGCCATAGATTATTTTACCAAATGGTTTGAAGCCATTCCGGTATGGAAAACATCTTCTAAGGTTGTTTTTAACTTTCTCAAAGAGAATATCCTAGTTCGATTTGGAGTTCTACTAAAAATTATGGCTAATAATGCCACTAACTTCTCTTATGCTAAGATTTCATTATTCTTCTATGATCATGGGATATCCCTTGCTCATTCTTCCAATTATTATCCTTAGGGGAATGGTCAGGCAGAATCCAACAATAAAAATCTTATAAATATTATGAAGAAATTGGTGAGTGAAAATTTCAAAGATTGACATAAAAAATTATATGAATCTCTTTGGACGGATCGTACATCACCAAAAAGAGATATTGGGATGTCACCATTTGAATTGGTCCATGGTGTAGGAGCTCACATAGCAATTCCTCTGGAACTTGCAACTACCAAGTTATAGACCATCATTGAGGATGCCTATTTTCAAGATTCTATGGAAAAGCAAATTATGCATTTGATGAGGATTGATGAGGAAAGGGAAAAGTTAGTAGATCAATAATAGAGCATCAGATGAGGGTTAAGAAGATATTTGACAAGCGAGCCAGGCCATAAAAATTCATGCTAGGTGACCAGGTTTTCTCTAGGACAGAAGAAGGGAACCAAAAGGAGCACATACGAAGCTCAAATCGCTATGGAAGGGACCATTTGTGATTCAGGAGGTAAAAGATCCTAATTATTTCAAAATTGCATATCAAGATGGTTTTGTTCTTCCCCTGACCTATAATGGCTAGGATTTGAAAATACATCAATTGTAAACAAGAGTCTGTCATGGTTTTTATACATAAGTTTTGGTTTGTTTAGTCTGTAATTTCTTTTCTGTTGTTGTGTCTGTTTTGGTCTTTAAATAAATTTTGTTTGTGAAACTAGAGATCTTTGAGTTCATGTCTAGTTCCCTTAAAGTCCTAGTCCCCAGTTAGAGCCGATGTCAGTGCTCCCTCAATTTTTCATTTAAAATGTCATGTTGCCTTTTGGTGTCTCTATTCTTTCAGGTCTTTTGTGCATCTTCGTTTTGAACCTAAGTCACTGAAATTTAAAAAAAGTTCAATTGGTTAAAGGTTAAAGGAATTTTTAATATCTTTAGTGGCCTTTATCTCAACCAAATCAAGCGCGTTATTGTTATGCATTTTGAACTTTGAACCGGTGAACCTTTTTGGTTCAAGGTTCAAAATGTCTTTTTTTTTTGCGTGAGTTGCGGCTATGTAATGTTATTTAACGAGTAGGTGTAAATGTGTTTAAAGTTGGTTTGGAACTTGAACCTTGAACCAATTGTCTTTTCAGTTCAACGGTTCAAGGTTCACAGTCCTTTGCTTATTAGTCATGGTTATCGCTCGTTCTCGGTATTGTTTTCAGCCGCTAGCTCACTGTCATTATTCCCGAATGAAATTGAACCATTGAACTCTCTGTGAGATGGTTCAAGGTTTGAAAGGTTCACTTCAAGTGTATTCTAAAGACTTTGATAACATTGGAAGCAATGCGGTAAGAAGGAATATTCTTGGCATCTAACAATTTAAAATTCTAAATTTGGAAAGTGATTATGAGGACATTAACTACTTGTGCGAATGTGATGGGAAATTAAGAAAGTGTTAGGTTTTCAATCATATCACTATTACTTCACATGTTTAAATGAATCATTATGAAGCATGTGTCATTTTTCTCAATTTTTTTCCGTATGTTCAAAAAGGATATATGAATTCATCTCCATAATTGTAAAGGTTGCAGTTGCTATAATTGAGAAAATTGGAGACGCCGAAGGTAGATTCAGATCTACTTTCCTGAGAAGGTTTCACAGATTCATGGTGGTAATAGGTGAGTTCAGATGATTCCCCTATGTTGTATTTCTTTAGTTCTGAAGATTTATCAGTGTAGGAAGAAAATCTTTGGTTTGTTGGAGTAGAATTCTACCCTGTTTTAGAATTGCTTAATTTAAGTATAGGTAGGTAGTATGAGGCCGGTACTATAGAAACATGGTCGGACATTATGTTTAGTGAGAATATTACTAGAATTACATGATATTTCCTTAGCTCACGCCGAGCTCGGGGATTTCTTAAAAGGAACTAAGAACCCTGAAGCTAGTTCAATAATGGAGAAAATAGTGAGAAGTGGTCTCTTTGATGCCGCTGCATTTCCACTTGCTACACCATGCCCATATTTGGTGGTAGCTTGTATGAATAGATATGATGCTGAGAATAGGTGCATAAGAACAAGTAATGGTGAGTTGTTAGTTGGTATAAATAGGGAAACAATAATAGCAACGATGGGAATCCCACACGAGGAGTCATATGAGGACTGGTCAATTAGGACCTCATACGCATTCTTCTCTGAGAAGAAGAGTATGTATAGAAGTGTAATTGCAAGAAACTGGCTCCTGAGAGTTCAAAAGGGTGGGTCACGACTGTCAAAACCCCTTACAAGATATAACTTCATCACAAAAGTGCGAGACATCATTATACTTTTAAATAGGCTAAAAGGGAATTCACACTCCTTTTACTAAGAAGATTGGATGTATTTTTATATTCAGGTGCTATTATCAAGTGACAATTATCTTGACTGAGCACAGGTAATTGCAGAGAGACTCCAAGAAGGTTTAAGTAATTTTATGGGCATGTCTACTGTTTATACATCCTTTTATCTTTTCTACATATTAGCTTGTACCACAGATTGGCATGGCTTGCCCAATGAACCATGGGTGGATGGTATGAAGGTTTATGATTACTACCCTTTGTTACAACAACAGAAACATGTAGAACATATTGACAGATGGAATGGTGTCTTCGCAAGAAGACTTTCTTTTGAACTACAAGGTGATGTGAACAAGAGAATGTCAGTTGAAGCAATAGAGTCGATAAGTATATACGACAGCTTCTTCATTCAATTTCCCAAGTTTACCTATCTTCAGGTAGGTGGTTTTGAAGGTGAACCATTCAAGCTACCTAGGTATGCCTTTGATAGCTATGTACTCATTGAGGTAAGTAGGCAACTAGCTTATATTGATAAAAGGTTAGGAACAAAAGGAGAATTTGGAGTTGCCTTTCCTGTTGAACTTGGATACTACAGTTGCAAGTGCGTGTCTGATGCTTTAGTTTTGAAATTAGAATTTAAGAAGATGAACCTGTAGCCCTATGTTGCTAGATGTAGGTTTGGTAGAAGAGGCTATGCCATGGAAACCTAAATGTAGATGACCACTTTTGTCATGAACCCTAGTTGGAATATTACTGGGAGAATTGTAGTGATGAATATGAAGTAAGGAGGACACAATGGTCAAGATTTACTCTATAGCAGATAATAACCATGAAGCTTCCTATCAATGTATCTGGAGTACAGGAGGAAACATGGAAAGATGTTTTGGATCCTGAATTCAACAACGAAGTTCAAGGAAAGCCAATCCCTGAGATTGACTGGAATGAAAAGGAAGATGATAACATTCAAGCTAAAACTTTTAATGTTGTAAGGAGAATTGAGAAGTGGTTAAGAGACTAGAAATTTAAGAAAGAATTGCTCATATCCTCCCATGAACTAAGATTTGATTCACATGTTGTGACTCAACTTCCTATTTCCTCCACTAATGAAATTATAGATGTTGCAGGTGGCTCAAAGTCAATTGGTGAAAAAATCCAACCCAAAAGATCAAAAAGGTCACCACTAGGTTCTACAATAGCCTGAGTAACTTGGTCAAGGAGCAAGAAAAAGAGAAAAGAGATAGCATTGAGCTAGATCATTGTAGACCTGGATCCAAGTGAAGAAGTTGAAGTAATAATTGATCAGCAGGATTTGAGTGAACCTGTGGTACAAGAGGTGGACATAGGTAAAGAAAAAGAGGGTGAATTGAATCCAATGAACACTCTTATTAATGTTAATTCACCAAGTACTCAGACAACTCCTCCATCCAAAGAACCTACAAACACTTTGCGATGGTTAGAGGTTGTTGTTAGG